>NC_058131.1:323884752-323948523 GCF_016433145.1 Gracilinanus agilis | reverse complement strand
TATATATATATATATATATATATTTTTTTTTTTTTTTTTTTTTTTTCCTCTTCAGCGAGTTAGTTCAAGTCAGCAAAATTTATCCCTAAGAGGCCAGTCCAGAGGACAAAGATATTGGATTTTGGCAAAGAATTGTTTTCTCAATCACTCACTTTTCATCCTCTTCTCTCTGTTTGCCTCAGGACCATTCTCGATAAGAAGCTGGCTGCCTGTGTGAATATCCTGCCAAGGGCCTCTTCTCTGTGAGTAGGGCCAGCTGCCCCTTCAGGTTTCCATTTTTGGCAATGGGGAAAGGGTTATGGGCAGGCCTGTTCTATTGTGGTAGTGCTATTGTCTCTCACTGTTCACCCCAGGGCACCCCAGGGAAACTTATCCCAGGCCCCTAAAACAGCACTAGTGTAGGAATTGATCCTTTTGTTGTGGCACTTGTTTACTACAAACCCATCACTCACAAGATAAAGACAGGATTGAGGGCTGGAAGGACACCACTAGAAGAAGAGATTGTCTATGTCAGAGAGGAATTCTAAACCTTTTTGCATTATGGACTCCCTGAGGCAGTCTGGAAAAGCCCATGCACGTCTATTAATGCACAGAATAAAGTACATCAGATTACAAAGGAAAACAATTATATGGTAATAGTTATAAAATAGGTTTTTAAACAAGGTTATGGACCCAAAGTTAAGAACCCTGCTCTTTCTCCTCATATGAACAAAATGAAAGATGAGATTGAAAGAGATGAAGTTATCAGCCATAGAGCTCACTGGTGGTACGTGCAGAATTCTGGACTCAAACCCAGATCCTCTGATTGCAAGTCCAGTACTTTATGCTGCCCTCCAACCAGATAAAAGATCCCCTATAATCTGAACCACCGAATTGTTTCCCTAGCATTGTTGCTCTTGAAAATGTTCCATTGTTTGGACTGTAGTGGCCATCTGATGTTGGACTGGTTATTTGAACCAAGTAACTGAATATATGGAAATAAAAGGCAATGTAATCCCTTGGGAAACTTGAGGAATGGATGGCCCTGTACCAAGAGAGCACTGACCCAGAAGTCAGGGACCAGCTTTCCATTCCAGACCTGCTAACAACTTGTTGTCACTGGGCAAGCCCCTTAACTTCTGAGCACCCAAAAGGGATGCTGGGGGGCAGAGGAAGGAAGCTGAATGCCATGTAATTTTTTTTAAACTCCTACCTTCATACTTAGAATCAATACTAAATATTGGTTCTAAGGCAGAAGAACAGTAAGGACTAGGCAATGGGAGTTAAGTGACTTGTCCAGGTCACACAGCTAGGAAGTGTTTAAGGTCAGATTTTGAGACCTCCCATTTCCAAGTCTGATTCACTGAACCACCTAGCTGCCCCCTGAATGCCACATAAATCTGATGATCAATAATGTCCTTAAAAAAAGGAGAAAATGTATCTCTTCCTCCTCCTCTTTTTCCTTATCTTCCTCTTTCTCCTTCCAGAGATAGGTATGGTCCTGTCGGTTTGAAGCTCGGGGTATGCTGTCAAACTCAGTTTATGTGTTGGTTAGTTTTGCTGAACTTTTTCCCTTTAAAAAAAAAAATATATATATATATATATATATATATATATATTTGTGACAAAGAATAGCCCCCTTGGGAGGGGAGAAAGAAAAATAAGGATAAAGATAATGTAAAAATGAAATATATCAATAAACATTTTTTTATTGGACTAGATAATTTCTAAAGTTCTTTCCAGCTTTAATAATCTATGAATTATGACACTTTGGGAATCTTGCACATTACTGAGGAATTAGGTTCCTTTCCCACAGAATGGTTATTTTCTTTCCCTGGCTTTTAAGGTCCTCCATAGACCAGCTAAGTTTATTTCCTAGCATGCTCCTATGTGAAGCCTCTGATCCATCTAAACTGGCATCTTTTCATTATCCTCCCACGCATGCCACTTGGTTCATTCTGGAATGCATACTAGAATACTCTCTTTACTCCCTCTGTATTCCTCAAGGCCCAATTCAGATCCTCCTTCCACACAGCCTTCCCTTTCTAGCACAGCCTTCGGTATTTTCCTCTGCTTTAGAACTCGGCACTTTTATTACCCAAATCACACATTTCACCATTAATTATAATCAGGCTCTTCCATATATCATTGCTTTGATTGATGTAATTTCACTACGAAGTTGTTAATATATTATAACCAAGGGTGTGCTGGTAAATGGCTTTTTTTTAGACCCTTACCTTCTATATTGGAGTCAATACTGTGTATTGGTTCCAAGGCAGAAGAGCTGTGAGGGTTAGGCAAGAGGGTTGAGTGACTTCCCCAGGGTCACACTGCTAGGAAGTATCTGAGGCCTGATTTGAACTCAGAATCTCCTGTTATTAGGCCTAGTAGTCTATCCACTTATCCACTATCCTCACTGTCCTCCATGTTTAACAACCAACTCTTCAGGGGGGAAAAAAGCAGCAAGATACATTTTTAAGTTTAATCTGCATTATTAATATTTTCTCAATTACATTCTTAAGTATAGTCAATCAACAACAACAACAAAAATCCCAGCCTTGATTTTTGGCATTGGTCAATTTCTGAAGTGTAAATGTTTTCGCTAAAAATTTAACAATCTGTTGCTTTTACTGAAAATTTAACAATCTGCACTTGAGTTTGAGCTGACTCTAGCATATTTCTGGTTATAATTAAACCTCGGTATTAGGTCATTTGCCCAGTCACGTGGTTCTAACATTGTTCTTTCCTATGAAGCTCACATCACTCTGTGGCATCATTTTCCCTTTATCCACTTCTCCCATTAGTTTACCCAATTCTACCAATTAACGCAAGACATGCCTGTAGGGCCAATGTGCACAGTATCTTAAGAGACCTATATCCTTATCATAGGAGTTTATGCTGGAAGCGATCTTGGAGATCATTTAGTTTACTCCCTTCCCTTTCTTTAAGATGAGGAGATTGAGACTCAGAGAGGTTACATAGTAAAGCAGCTGAGCCAGTATCTGAGCTCAGATTTGCTGATTCTAAAACCAATTATTTATTCCTCTTTTGTTCTACCTCAGGGCCTTTTGGGTGCTCTGCAGTTAGTTTATTTCCTATCCCATCTGTCCTTGACACCACGGCCAAACTAATTTTCCACATTGACTTTGTACCTTTTTGTTCATCTCTTAATGACACACTTTAAGAGGGTTACTATAGAAAAATGTATGTAGAAATTTGTTATTAAAATTAAAAAGGAATTTTAAAAAGAGAGATGCAATAAACTGGAGGGTGAGGGACCTAGGAAACCATGTCCTATAAAGAACCCATGAAGAAGGCTAGAATAAGAAGCCTAAAGAAGAGGGAGGTGGGGTAAAAGTGAGAAAGAGAATTGTTCACTTTCAGTATGGGAAGGAGCTATCCAGTGGAAAAAGGAATAAGTTCCTTTATTTGATATGGTTTCAGAGCTAGGAACAATAGGTGGAGGTCAAAAGGAGGCAGATTTTGGCTCCTTTAAGTAGAACTTACTAAGAGTTGTCCAAAAACATAACAGGAATTAGTGAGTTCCCTGTCACTGAAAGTATCGAGATTTAGGCTGGCTGAGCACTTGTCATGGATTCTATATAGGGTGTTCCCAAATAGAGAAAAAGTTAAAATTCATCCCCTCTGGCCCCGAGCTTCTAGGATTTTATGTTCTACCTCTCTAAGGTTAGAGCATAGAAAGTTCCTTATTTTTTAGAAATTCCTGATGGGAGCAGCTAGGTGGCTTAGTGGATTGAGAGGCAGGCCTGGAGGCAGAAAATCCTGGGTTCAATTCTGACCTTAGACATTTCCTTCCTGGGTGACCCTGGACAAGTCATTTAATTCCCATTGCTTAATTCTTTTAGCTCTTCTGCCTTGGAACCAATATACAGTATTGATTCCAAAACAAGCAGAAGGTAAGGGTTAAAAAAAAAAAAAGAAATCCTTGATAAAGGAGAGAGAAGAGGTTTTAAAATTTGTTTCACCTTAGTCACTTTTAACTAGCTGGGAATGAGTTAGTGGTATAGAATCAGGGGAATGGCATTTCAGGAGATCTCAGCTCAACCTTAAATAAGGATAGCATTTTCCATAATTTTACCAACTCTTCTAGGTACTTTTGGAAGGGAGAGATTGAAGAAGCCACTGAAATACTTTTGGTAAGTGTGGGTACCAGTCTAGACCTAATGGGTCTGGGGTAAGGTAGAGTAAGTAGGGAAGAGAAACAGCCCATTCATTTTGGTCATTTTCAATTTTTAAAATAAAAGTTCCTTAAAGTCACAAAATGTTAGGTCTGGAAGGGACCTTAGAACATAGAATGTCAGAGCTTAAATGGGCCTTAGAACATGCAATGTTCCAGCAGGAAGGAAAGGGCCTTAAGGATCACTTCATGTGATCCTTTTTCATTTGATGGATGAGGAAGGGGCACATTTCCATTTTTACCAAGTTTTATGTACAACGTATTGGCTCATTTCTGATGACCTCAGTGGAAATCCTTAGTTTTAGGTGAAAAACCTGCCCTCACCAGCTCATCAGAGGCCAAAGCAGTATCACATGACATGACCTGGAAATTGATTTCTGAAACATTGATGTTTCTCTTGAACAGTTAGTGAAAACGAAGACTTCAAAAATACATGAACTCTCTAACTACATCAGGTGAGACTTTTCTCTGTATGTCAGCCTGTTTCTGGTCCTCTTCCTCAGTTGTTGGGTCAAGATCTGAATCCAATGAATGTTCCAGAAATAGTGAACGGTAGGATGCTTAACTGAGCCTGTGCATGGTATCAACCATACCCCTTTGGGAGAATCCACATGGATGAGGAATTACACAGTCATTGGGAGGCTGGCTGCAAGGAACTATGGTGTTGAATAGTTTTCAGGGGATTCTCTGTATGTATGTATATAAATATATGTATAATATTTATTAAGAATCCTTTCTGTCCATCTTAGAATTAATAATGTGTATTGGTTCCAAAGCAGAAGAGCAATAAAGGCTATGCAACGGGGGGGTTTAAATGACTTGTCCAGAATCATACAACTAGGAACTATCTGAGGCCAGATTTGGACCCAGGACCTCCCTTCCCCAGGTCTGGCTCTCAAGCCACTGAGCCACCCAGCTGTTCCCCTATATGAATATTTATTATTATTATTTTAAATCCTTATTATCTATCCTAGTAACAAGTATAAAAAGAAGGGAATGGGCCAGACAATTGGAGCTAAGTGACTTGCTGTGGCTGACCAGGTAGGAAGTATCTGGGGTCTGATTTGAACCCAGGTCCTTCTGACTCTGTATAGAGAGTGAGATATCAAAGGTGCTAGTATTCCCCCAAGTAAGCTAACATTAGCAACAAGCTTTCTATTTAGGGTTTTGTGTGTGTGTGTGTGTGTGTGTGTGTGTGTGTGTGTGTGTGATACCTAAATCAAAGAGAAACAATATGGTAGAATGGATAGAGTCCTGGACTTAGACCTGACTTCAAAACCTTCTTATGACATTAACTAGCTGTGGGGGCAATTACCTCAGCCTTATGAGGCCCAACCACTCTCTGAGATTCATTTATTAAGTCAAAGGGCTATGATCCACACTGGCTCCAGTGATGAAACTATAGACCTTTTAAATATTAGAGAACAAAAGTCTCCATGATGATGTGCATCAAGACCCTTAATGAGGATAGAGGCCACTGGTTAAACGCAAAAGACAGCAGCATCATTTATTAATCTGCTCTTTGCTCATGGACATTAGATGAAGCATACACATCTATGAAGATCTCAGGGCTTTTTTCTCAGGAGATATTACCAACCACACTCACTCAGCATTTTTCTCTTCCCTTAGATCAGTTCATCCTTTTGAAATTCCTGAGCTCATCAGCCTACCCATCGACCAAGGAAACCCTGTTTATTTAAAGTGGATTGAGGAAGGAGTAGCTGAAAACTGAGCAGAGGCCTCTCTGCTTTCTGGTGTGACCAATCTTACATTGTTGTTTTTCCCATTGGGGAGAAGCCTGCATAGAGCTTGGCAGGAGGTGGGAGAGACAATTGCTCTCTCTTGGATTGCAACATATTTAAAAGATAATTAATTTATGGATTCTGATGCTTATGTCAGCCTTTTGCCCATTCCAAGTAATGAGCAGAAGAGGTGAAACGGTTCTGAATGGAAGAGAAGATAATTATATTTCAGCCTCTCCCTTCCCTTCACAACGAAAGTTGAATTCTTTAAGGGGCTCGTTGCAAGGGTTCTGTCCTTCCTCTCTTCCCCTTCATGCTCTACCATATGTAGCGTCCTTTAATACATTATTTTACTTGAACCTCAAAGCAACCATGTACCGAAGGTATTATCTTTGTTTTACATTGAGGAAACTGAGGCTCTGATATGATATGACCTATCCATGGCCACATAGCTAGTTAGGTATGAAAGGCAAGATCTGGACTGAGATCTTCCACTTTCTTTAGTTCCTTCCTAGCCAGACTCTGCTGCATCTAGGTTTTACTTAGGGATGTCTTTTGATTGTTAAAGGGATTGTTTGATTGTTAAAGACATTGTTGGAATTCCAGCTCAACCCTCCCCAGTTCCCTGTTTTCTCTATAACACTTAGATCTTTGGGGCATGAAAGCTTCTTGTTTCATGTTTTAGCTGATTACCCTCCAGAATGTTTAAAATGTGCCTTAAAATGAACAGGCTATGGAGCCACTCTCCTATAGACTCCAGGCCTCGGTGTCTTCAACAAGCATAACCAGAGTATTTATTCTCTTAGCCAAGGGAAAGGATGAGCCAAAGAGATGAGCTGGTCTGGGATGAATGGGAGTGAATGGTGGCATGTTCAACCTTCATTTATATTTTAAAGTAAATGCTATTAAAAATTTACTTATATCTTTTACTTTTAAATTACTTTTATTTCTGAATAAATCTTTTTGTTATCCGGTAGAGAGTTACCCTTGTAACCAAAAATGAAATATGCATTTTAATAAAGTCCAAGAATTTTCAACAAAATATATTTTAAGTTCATACAGTCATTTCAATTTAAATTTGTCTATTATTGCTATTTTTGCTTTTTAGCCTTATACTTGTAAGGATAAAAAATGCTTGCTATAGGATTATATATATCCCTTGAGCTGTTCCATATTTTGTAATACATATATGAAAATAGCATATATTCACATATGTGTGTGTAAATAATAATAGAATAGCTAGGTGGTATAAGTGGTTAGAGCACCCAGGCCTGGAGTCAGGAAGACCAGGCCTCAGATACTTCCTAGCTGTGTGATTCTTGGCAAGTCATTTAACCCTGTTTGCCTCAGTTTACTATAAAATGCACTGGAGAAAAAAAATGGCAAACCACATCAGTATCTTTGCCAAGAAAACCCTAATGGGGTTATAAAGAGTTGGCTATGATTGAAAGCGACTAAATGAGAACAAGCACAACGAAACATATGGGCAGATGTATATGGTATGTATACATATGTGAGTATGTGAGTATGTATGCATGAGTGTATATTTGTGAGTGTGTGAGTATGCATGCATGCATGCATGAGTGTATATTTGTCGTATATAGGCATATATCGATTATATCTATAGCATATAAACTATATACTACTGCTATATGTTATATATAGTGGATATGATTCTATATCTGTAGATATGGCATTTATATAAACATATGTATATATAAAAATGTAGACATAGATATAAATGTGTATGTTGTACTGAAACTGGAACCTTCAGTGGTCTGGGCCCAGAGCTGAGTAGATCATAAGTTTATAGTTGGGAGAAGTCTTTGAGGGGATGTAGGTCAGGCTTCTGAGGTAAAGGCAGAGTTGGGAAACTGCCTGGTACTTTTATTAACTCCACATTGCTCCCTATTGTAAAAGTTCCATCTTTTTAAAGACCAGTATTTTCCCCAGTCATGCTCTACAGTCTAGGATCATATAACAGCAATTCACCAAAAAGTAGAAAATGCAGTTGATCTAAAAGGCAATGTCAAGATTCATGGTGGCTATAAGCAGGCTACGTCTGCCATCTGTGGTGATTTATGCATGAGAAGCGGCATGAGAAACACCATCAAGCAACATAGAATAGCGAAACACCAAATGTGGAGTCAGAGAATTTGAGTTTGGATTCTGCTTTTACTATACTAAAGTCAGCCTGTCTGACTTTAGATTTTAAGTTCTTTCATCTGTAAGACAAAGGGTGTGAACTATCTGTTTCAGAAGATCTCTTTCATCCTCAAATCCCATGATTCTGTGTATGACCAGAAAAGAAGGTGAGTTGGTCAAGTCAAAACAAAACAAGTAACGATGAAGCCCCTCCCTCAGTGTGCATCAGCCAAACTTTAGTATGATAATTAGCTAATTTTATTTTATTTTTACTGAATGATGCTTGAATTTGTGTAGTTCCATTCTTTGACGTTTTAAAGAGTTTATATAAGATAAAAACTTAATAATAGAACCCCAATAGTTCAGAGTCCTCAGTTAAGCAAATTCCTTGTTCAGGCACTTAATCATTTGTGATCCTAGGGGGCAGCTGGGTGGCTCAGTGGATTGAGAGCCAGATCTAGAGTCGAGAGGTCCTAGGTTCAAATCTGGCCTCAGACACTTCCCAGCTGTGTGATCCTGGGCAAGTCACTTGACCCCCATTGCCTATCCCTTACCACTCTTCTGTCTTGGAGCCAATACACAGTATTGACTCCAAAATGGAAGGTAAGGGTTTAAAAAAATAATGTGTGTCACTATATGGAGTTTTCTTAGCAAAAATACTGGAACGGTTTGTCATTTCCTTCTTCAGAAGATTTAAGACAAACGGAATTTAAGTGACTTGCTCAGGGTCGTACAGCTAGGACTAGGAAGTATCTGAGGTCAAATCTGAACTCTCCACTGAGCTGTGTGAACTAAGATAAGTCATTTAACCTAGCTGCATCTCATTTTCCTCATCCATCTAATGAAAGGGATGGGCTCAGTAGCTTCGAAGGTCTCTTCTGAGTTTTAATTGTTTGATTCTATAAACTTTGATGTCTCGGGTCTAGACGTGTGGCCTTATAATCTAAATACCTTGCATTTGTCAAAGCTTTGCCACACTATCTCATCTGAGCCCACAACATCTCTATGATCTATTTAAGACTTTGGATGAGGAAACTGCCTAAGAAAGTTGTTACTCTCCCAAAGTAAATTTTGATTGTTCAAAAGCCAACATTGTAGCATCACTGTTTAAAACACAATACACATACATAATCTTTGATATTTTGTTATTTAAAGAGTCTACTGACTGCATTGGTATTAATCCTTTTGTAGTCTGGAACCTCTTTATGCTGCAGGAAAGAGTCTTCATGAGACCCTGTTAATAAATTTCTGGTCATGAGCATCTCCTAACTTGGACTGGACTGAAACTAACAGATCCTAGGTTATACTCGAATTCTTTCTGGTTTGGTAGGACCTACTAGATTCATGGCTTTCATGACTTCAGGTTTACCCATACCTTACGATGAAATTCCAAAGGAAGACTCAGGCTTTTAATAAAAGCATATTGTTCAGGAAAAGGTAAACAGATTTACTATTCCCTGCTCTGGTCAGACCAAATAGAATCAGAGATCTAGAACTAGAAAAGGCTAATAAGTCATCTAGCCCATCTAATCTTATTTTTTAGATGAGGAATCTGAGGTCCCAAAAGATTAAGTGACTTTCCTAAAGTTACACAAGCTTGTGGTTAAGTTGGGATTGGAACTCGGGTCCGGGGATTGCAAATTTCAGGGTTCTTTACTGCACTATGCCACCTCTGGGCACTATATTTTTTTAAAAGACATCATTAGGATGGAGTTTTTTTTTTTTTTTTTTTGGTGTAAGGTGACCAGGATGGAGAGGAAATCTTAAGTCATTCTTATTTGGGGAATAATATGTTTAGCCCCTGGAACAGACATGCTGCCATGAGGTAGAAGAGGGTAAACAAGTTCTTTCTTGCTGGAAAAAGAATTAAAATCAACCTTTGAAAGTTAACAGAACAGTGAAACAAAGACTACAGGGCAAGAAGAACTAGGGTGGTGGGTAGTTTCAATTTTAGGCAGGAAGCTGAGCTGGAAGTGCTGGAAGTTGTCTTTGAACACTTACATCTGTTTTAGGAACTTCAGGAAACATTCAGGAAATTGTACTAGAATAAACAAAGACCAGGGAGAAAGACAGTTGAGAGTCTTGGGAAATAGAAATCATTGGGAGAGTAGCAAGGGATTACAGGAGAGACACCAAAAATAAGAAATATTACCATTTAAACAACTTCCAGGAAATTATTATTTTAATACTACTTTCAGAATTATGTCTTTCCTGTAATTATGTCTTTTACCTACCTCAGAAACCACTTCTGATGGTAATTTATTTTTCCATATAATTTCTTAATTTAATGGCATTTAGCCAGATAGATTTGTCTAAAGAAACTATTCCAATCATATTTACTTCGAAGAAACTATTTAGCAGTTTTGGTAACTGGAAAACAATGAGGTATACTACAATGAACCTGTGCCAAAACAAAAGTATTAAAGACAAAAATAAAACTTCAATAACTCTTAAGAGATCAAAAAAAGGGAAAAGGACCTATTCATACAAAAAATATTTATAGTAGCTCTTTTTTTGTGGTAGCAAAGAATTGGAAATGGAAGGGATGTCCTTCAATTGGGGAATGGCTGGACAAATTGTGGTATATGATTGTAACGGAATATTCTTGTGCTATAAGAAATGATGATCAGGATGATTTTGGAAAAACCTGGAAATACTTAAATGAACTGATGTAAAGTGAAATGAGCAGAAGAACATTGTAAACAGTAATAACCATATTTTTTGATGAACAATTGTAATTGACTTCATCATTCTAAGCAATACAATGATCCAAGACAATCCCAGAGATTCATGACAAAAAATGCTGTTTCCTGAGAAAGAACTAGTCTGAATGCAGACCAAAACATATTATATTTCACTGTTTTCTGTTTCTTTATTTTGTTTGAGATTTCTTCCACAAAGTGACTATAATATGGGAAAATGTTTTACATGATTGCACATGTAAAATTGATATCAGGTAGGGGGAGGAATAGGAGAGTGAGAAAGAGAAGGTGGGAGGGAGATAATTTGGAATTTAAAAAATTTTTAAATGAATATTAAAATTGTTTTCTATATAATTAGGAGAAAACAAAATAACATCATTTGTAAAATTACTCTTAGAAATCATCCCCTGCTAAAATTTGCTGGCAATGACATATTGCATGAATTTTAGAAACAAAATTAAGGTTATTAAAATATCTAAACTGAAATGACATCAAATTGGAGCTGGAAGATATCTTAGAGCTCATCCTCAATAGTTTTCTTATTTTATAACATAAGAACCTGAGGTCCAAAAGGCAGCTGGGTAGCTCAGTGGAGTGAGAGTCAGGCCTAGAGACAGGAGGTCCTAGGTTCAAACCTGGCCTCAGCCACTTCCCAGCTGTGTGACCCTGGGCAAGTCACTTGATATCCCCATTGCCCACCCTTACCACTCTTCCACCTATGAGACAATACACCGAAGTACAAGGGTTAAAAAAAAAAAAAAAAAAAAAAAAAAAAGGGGGCAGCTGGGAAGCTCAGTGGATTGAGAGCCAGGCCTAGAGACAGGAGGTCCTAGGTTCAAACCCGGCCTCAGCCACTTCCCAGCTGTGTGACCCTGGGCAAGTCACTTGACCCCCATTGCCTACCCTTACCACTCTTCTACCTTGGAACCAATACACAGTATTGACTCTAAGATGGAAGGTAAGGGTTTAAAAAAAAAAAAATTCCAGGTAGTAAGTGGGGTAGCTAGAATGTGAATCCTGGTCTTCTGACTTAAAATCTAACATGTTTCCCACTCTTTAACATAACTGTAGTTTATACCACATGGTTCCCAGATAAAATTCTTAAAGTTTGCATAAAAGGGGGAATGGAGACTGTGGGGAAGTCTAGCCTTAAGAATACATTAGCTAGGGGGCAGCTGGGTAGCTCAATGGATTGAGAGTCAGGCCTAGAGACAGGAGGTCCTAGGTTCAAACCCGGCCTCAGCCACTTCCCAGCTGTGTGACCCTGGGCAAGTCACTTGACCCCCATTGCCCACCCTTACCAATCTTCCACCTATGAGACAATACACTGAAGTACAAGGGTTAAAAAAAAAAAAGAATACATTAGCTACACAAAGGAGGGCAATAGGGTTGAGTATACCAACATCAGTGGTCTTTACTAACTTTTAACACTTAAAATATCCTATTCTCTAAAAGTGAATCCTAATGAATTTTGTATCTTTAACAAAGCAATGACTTTGAGGTTCTATGATTATTTGTGTTTGCTTCAGGAATTGCCTTTCATTTAAAGCTTTGGGAGAGAGATTAGCTCTTACAATATTCATCCTGACTTTTTCCCCCCTAATCATAATAGTAAGCACTTCGAAATTGTGTCAAATTATGACTTCCCGGCTTCTATCTGATAGTTTAATGGGTAAATTGATCTAGGTGTTTTTCACTTTCCTGTTTGTATGTAGTTCAAGTCTCACATGACTACAGCAGATCCAGCCAGGTTGTTTTGGGTAATCAGCTGTGCCACTCCTAGCTCTAGGTCTGATGCAGTAAAATTTTCCATTCCCAGACAAGAGATACAAATCCAGTAGCAAAGGATCTAATTATGACGGAAAAGAAATATAAATAGCAAGAAAGAAACTAATAAAGATGATGATGACAGCTAGCATTTATATAGCTCTTTAAGGTTTGCAAAGTGCTTTACAAATATTATCTCGTTTGATTCTCACATATATTTGTGAGGTAGGTGCTATTGTTATCCCCATTTTACAGATGAAGAAATGGAGGATGAGAGCACTTAGATGTCTTGCTCAGGATTATACAGGTAATATCTGAAGCAAAAATTTAATTCATTCCCTCAGGAATCCGAATAGAAACCCTGACTCCCATTCTAATACTCCATCTACTCTGCCACCTGACTGCCTATATTTAGCCATTCTTTGACAGGAACCAGCTGCTTTGTGTAAATAATGTGTTATGATTAAAATCCTCTGGAGACGATTTAAAATTATAATGATTTATTAAATAATAAAAATATGGCCAGAGAAAGAAAAGGCACCAGTCACGTGTGACCTGCCATTCCCTTTGCAGCCTCCTCCTTGAGCCAGCTACATCAGCTCCCAGCCAGACCCTGGACACATCAGCACTCTCTTAGCCAATTCCTAGTCAGACCATCCAAGCTGGCACTCTCCTAGCCATCTCCCTCCCTCCCCCAAGACAGCTGTACAGCCAGGTAAGGGGCATACCAGCGCTTTCTTAGATGCCTTCTCTGTCTTTGATCCCAAGGTCAGAAACATCTACTTCCTTCCCCTACTCCAATTTATGCTCCCTGTGATTTCTATTTCCCGAGTCCCTTTCATTCAGAAGACTCTGATCTCAATCTGGACAAGAGATGAGTATTCCAGGTGCCAGGAGTCACCACATGGTCTTTGATACAGCAGCTTCTAGCATGGTAGGGAGGACTCCACCCATCGCCTCAGAGAAAAACAGTTCAGAGGTTCAGAAGTAAAATCTTTTGCTTTAAAATCAGAAGGTTGTCCCAAGGTGCCAAAAATGAGGTACAGATTAGTGTTATGGAATCCTTGTTTGAGTGACTGTTTAGTCTTATAGTCTGATCTGGAGTCTTCATCCATGAGGAATTCTTCTGGTCTTGGTACTCAGTTTTAGAGTCCCCTGTCCAAAGGAAGAGGAAACTAGGGGCTAACTAACTGTGCAGCTTCTAGGAGCATGGGCCAAGAAAAGTTACCACTCAACTCTTAATTGACATTTCATATCCCAGATTATTATTATTTTTTAAACCCTTACCTTTCATCTTAGAATCAATACTGTGTTTTGGTTTCAAAGCGGAAGAGCAGTAAGGGCTAGGCAATAGGGTTTAAGTGACTTGCCCAGGATCACATAGTTAGGAAGCATCTGAAGGCAGATTTGAATCCAAGACCTTCTGTCTCTAGGTCTGGCTCTAAATCCACTGAACCACCTAACTGCCCACTCCCGGATTATTTTGATCATGGCAAACATTATTTATTTATTTTCAGTTATATGCATAAACAATTTTGGCAATTGCTTTTTGCCATTTTAGGTTTCATATTTTCTCCCTTCTTTTTCTTCCTTCCTTCCTCCCCCCAGGTGGTAGTCTGATATATTTTATATGCCAGTATATATATATATATATATATGTATGTATGTATGTATTGTATGTATATATATGTATTGTATGAAAACACTGTTGTGTCAGTATATACTGACATACACAACAGTGTTTTCATACAATACATATTTCCATATTGCTCATGGGATAAAAGACACATACAATAAAAATATCATAAAGAAAATAAAGTGGAAGATGACATGCTTTGATCTGTGACTCTAGCAGTTCCTTCTTTGGCTGTGGATAGCATTTTTCATTATGAATCCCTAGTTTTGCGGATAATGACAATTCTTCACAGCTGATCATGGTATATTATTTCTGTTACTGCGTACAATATTCTCTTGGTTCTGCTTACTTCACTTTGCATCACTTCATATAAGTCTTTCCAGGTTTTTCTGAACTCATCCTGTTCAACATTCCTTATAGCCAGAGGAATCTTAAGTGGGATGAATTACTCCATAGAATCCCAAGAGAGGGACAGTTAGGGCAGTTAAGAATGTGGGTATAAAAGCAGCACCCCAAGCTTGCGTGACTCACTCTTTTGGGGGAGAGGGTGCTGGGTGGATGAGGTGGTGGGATTACTACTTCTCTTTGAAGTCTAGCATAACTCTGACCTAAGGAGCTTGGTGGAATATAGCTATTTACCCATTTTGGAAATCAATAAAACTGTCTCACACACTCTGATTTAGATGACTATCGAATAGGAATCCAGCTAGCAGTATCCCAACAAAACCTGAATCTATAGATCTCCAATCAAGATACTCTTAACCATCTTGTATTTATTCCTGGTTAATATAGGAAACAGATTCGCTTGTGAGGTAGTTAGGGAAAGAAGATCTAATAATAAGACCACCCTCTGTGGTCATAACAAAACCCAGGAATCCATCCACAAGAAAGTTCTCTCCCAAAAGACCAGAAATGAATTGATCTTCTTTTGGGTCTCGCCTTTTAAACCACTTTTTCCATGTCACTTCCTGTCTCTTCTCCTCTTCACAGCAACCAATCACGGCCTTTCAATTTGCCTAACACTGACCAGGGGGCAGTACTTATGGCCTTTGGAGTTGAGAACTTTTTCTGTTAGTGATTTACTCAGTGTTAAGTAGGAGTACTTTAAGTTCTTGATTGATTAACTCAAAATAGACAAAGAGAATTTTAATTCTTTCTTAACCGTGGAAAGTCCTACGATATATTAAATATAGAAAAAAGGCCTTCCACCCAATATTGCTTCCCTTGTGACACTTATTAAGCAAGCTGGGCCACCTAAACAAGAAACTAAAGTAGGTCTATTGAAAAAGCAGACCTGATGATAAAGTGAATGGCATAAAATGGGATGAATGTGCTAAGAGCTGCATGTTACCTACTGTTTAGTAGCAAGTGTGTGATCAGGGGAAGTAGCAAGGGTTAAGATCACTCATTGGATACCTGCCCTGACCAAGCATGAAAGGATGGGAGTGGGCACTGAAGGGACTAAAAGTTGTAATCTGGAAAAGGAAGGGGTCTCGGACTATGAGGAAAGTCTTGGATCCTATTTGTTGGAGGAGGCCAGGTCCCTCTAATAAACAGTTATTGGCTTTGAGCTCTGTCTCAGTTGTTTTATTGCATATGGGACCAATTTCTGGCGTTCTACTGGTGCTTGCTTTTTCAGGGTCTCCCTGGTCTAACTTGCATGGCATAGATTGGCATTACTGGGAAAAAAATAGGGAATAAGTAGATAAAAGTATAGCTGACCAGAGGGCATAACCAATAGAATATACCTTTTGACAGGCTTTCTCTATTTCACAACTCAGTTTATTCCCTCTCATAGTCATTCACTCTAGTACTTCCTCGAATTACTACTCTTCTGTGATTGTCCCATTTAGACCAGATGATCTCATCCCATCCCAGTATAGATAGTGATTTATGTAATCTCTTTGGAGCCTTAATTGTCCAAGGCAATATGGCATAGTAAAAAGGACACTGGACCTGGAAGAAAGAATTTGAGTCTCAATTCTGTTACCTAAAACATGTGAGACTTTGAGTACATTTAATTATCTCTAAGATACCCTTCAGTCCCAAACCTATGAGTCTTTGAAAGGCTTACATTGCAGAGGCTGGTTGACAAAGCTTTATATTCTCAATGGCTTGTTTGTAACATGATTGCAATAGTGTGCCCTCATTTGAGAGGCCTCATTAGTAATTCTGTCTATTGTTACATGAAAAAATGCTCCAAATCACTTTTTTTTAAACCCTTACCTTCCATTGAATTATCAGGATATAATTTTCTATTTAAGATGGGCAGGGGTCTACCAAAAATAGGATAGGAGTCAAATTATTTCTCACACTAGAATGGGGCAGGGGGAAAAGAAGAGACAGAGTTTAGTGCTGCTCCAAGTAATGAGTAATCTTTGAAAAAATTCATAAATTATATCACACAAAGGAAATTTTGTCATGAATGTTTTCATTGGTAATTTCTGGCATTTTTAGTGTTGTGCTGTCTTTTCTTTCTTTCTCTTCCTTCCTTCCTTCCTTCCTTCCTTCCTTCCTTCCTTCCTTCCTTCCTTCCTTCCTTCCTTCCTTCCTTCCTTCCTTCCTTCCTTCCTTCCTTTCTTTCTTTCTTTCTTTCTTTCTTTCTTTCTTTCTTTCTTTCTTTCTTTCTTCCTTAAACCCTTACCTTCCATCTTAGAATCAATACTGTGTATTGGTTCCAAGGAGGAAGAGCAGTAAGGGCTAGACAATGGGGGTTAAGTGACTTCTCAGGGTCACACAGCTAGGAAGTGCCTGAGGTTACATTTGAACCTAGGACCTCCAGTTTCTAGGCTTGGCTCTCAATCATTGATCCATCCAACTGTCCCCTGTGTTGCGCCTTCTAATTAAAATTATTTATCATTTTCATAAGATTTCTTATTGCTTTCTATACCTAACCTTTTTAATGACCAAAGCTGTTTTATCTCTTTAACTAAATATAATTTATATCAAATATGTCTGGGGGAAGTTTTTGACTGCCTGTATTTCTTTAAATAAAAATTTTGATAGCATCTTCATTTCCAAATATATTTTCC
Source organism: Gracilinanus agilis (assembly GCF_016433145.1). Classification (NCBI taxonomy): domain Eukaryota; kingdom Metazoa; phylum Chordata; class Mammalia; order Didelphimorphia; family Didelphidae; genus Gracilinanus; species Gracilinanus agilis. The sequence continues at coordinate 323,931,322 of NC_058131.1, read as the reverse complement.
TTTTCCCAGGCACAGAGTCATTTCTTGTCATAAAGAATAAAAAAGTTTAACAAAACTAAACAACACACCAGCTGAGTTTAACAGTATCTGCCATGCTCTACCCTCATACTCTACTCACTTCTGCAAAGAAAGGAAGGTAGTACATTTTCTTACAACCTTGATTATGATATTTGTACGCTCTTCAGTTTCCTTTTCTTCTTTTTATTTCCATTGCTCTATATTGTTTTCCTGGCTCTACTTACTTCATTTTCCATCAATTCACATGTCTTCCTGTACTTCACAGAATACTTTATATTCATAATTTCTTGAAATGCAGTATCAACTTCCAGTCAGCTAAGAAAGAAAGAGTCAACAATTCATAAGTGACTTCTGATGTAAAATATTCAAATAATAGTTCAAAGGAGATGTATCTCGAAGACCAAATTAGAATAATAATTTCTTAAAATTTGTTATTTCTTCTTTCCATTTTATCAATCCCTGTATTACTCTTTTATATGATCCTATTGACTTTGATTAGCTATTACTATATTTCTTCTACCAAGTATCGTTTTGTAGTGGAACGCAGAACCCCTAAGAAAAACCTAGAGACCCCAAGTTCTAAGGGATACGTGAGAAGCAGCTTAGCCTCTAACCCCAGGAATGTGGTGTGGCTGAAGGACAGTGACCTTGGTGCCTTCAAGGGACAGCTGTGTAAACACTGAGGTCTGTGAAGAGAAAAGATGGCATATATGTCCCATACATTTATGATCTGAGCCCCTCAAATGGGTATATACCTTTTGCTTACATCCCAAACATCAAATCTTTTCATATAGATATGTCATTGACAGACTATTACTCAAAAATCTCAGACTCCTCTTCCCCACTTTTCTGTAAACTCCTTGTTTGTCACATAGCCTTTTTTGTCTGTAAATATATACATATGTTCCTCTTTCCTATTCCATGGGGAGGCAGTTTTCACCTTCACTCTGCCTCCTGGCCATTTAATCTTTTCTCCTAATAAATGTCTCTATTTATAAGATTTGCTGTGAACCTGTAATTCCTTAGTGGAGTCAGCTCTCCCAAACCAGGTTGGACTTCCTCCCACAATCATATTTGGCTGGACTTCTGTATTATCCCCACCCACCCACCCTGCTACCAACCAATTTGATCTTGACCACATTCAGTAAATTCCAGTGGCTTCCTTCTACTTCAAGAATCAACTATAAACTCCTCTATTTGGCCTTAAAGTCCTTCATAACCTGGTCCCTTTCTACCTTTCCAGTCTTTTTCTGCTTTACTTCTTTCCATGTTCTATGATCCAGTAACAGTATTCTCAACACTCTTCCTTGCAAAAAACTCTCCATCTCCTGAATCCATGTATTTTTCACTAGCTGTACCCCATGTCTCAAATGCACTCTCTTCATCTCTGCCTCTTGGCTTCCTTCAAATCCCAGCTAAAATCTCATCATCTATAAGAAACCTTTCTCACTCTCCCTTAACGTAGCTACCTCCCTTCTGATATTCCCTTCGATTTATTCTGTATGTATCTTGTTTGTACATAGATATTGCATGTTTTCTTCCCCATTAGATTGTAAGCTCCTTGAGGGCAGGGACTATTTTCACTTTTCTTTGTATCTTCAGTGCTTCCTGGCACATAGTAAGCACTAATAAATGTTTGTTGGCTTGTCTTGATTACAGAATTGCAGTAACAATAATTTATTTTTCTTAGTAAATCTATACATTATATATGTGTATACTTATATGCATGTATATATACATATATATATATGCATGTGTATGTGTGTGTATCACATCAAGAAGGCAATGTGATAGAGTGGGAAAAACAATGACTGGTAAGAAGGAACAAAAAAAGCATTTATTAAGCAATTACTATATGCCTGGTACGGTGTGCAAAGTATTGGGGATGAAAATACAAGCAAAAAGACAGTCCCTTGCCCTCAAGAAACCTACATTCTAATGGAGGAAGACAGCACACAAAAGGAAGCTAATGCCATAAGAAATAATGAACTGGTTGAGTTCAGAAAAACCCAGAAAGACTTATATGAACTGATGAAAAGTGAATTGGAAAGAACCAGGAGAATATTGTGTACAATAACAGAAATATTATATAGTGATCAACTATGAAGTACTTAACAGCAGTATAAGGTTTCAAGATAAAGACAAGGGATCCATGATGAAAAATGCTACCCCTAGCCAAAGAAGGAATGGTTGGAGTCTGATTGCAGGTCAAAGCATGTGACTCTTTGTGACTCTTTTCTTTCACACAGGTTTTGTCTTCTCTCATAACAAGAGGAATGTGGAAATATGTTTTGCAAGACATCACTGATATAATCTGCATCAGACTATTTATTGCCTCAGGGAGGAGGGGAGAGGGAAGGAGAGAATCTGAATTGCAAAATGACAGATAACAATTGTTTAAAACTGTTTCTACATGTAATTTAAAAAATTAAAAAAACTAAATTTTTCTTAAAAGGGGCAGCTAAGAAAGGGAAGAATGGGGGGGTGAAATTGCTCTGAAAATATCCAGTTTAGGGGAATATTTCAGAAGTCTGGAGAGTCAGGGGCAGGGTATGGAGAGGACTTTTCATTTTGTTGATCTTTTAAGTGTGAGATGATATCTCAGAAAATTTTTGATTTGTATTTCTCTGATCAATAGTGATTTAGAGTACTTTTCCATATACTTAAACACATCTTGATTTCTTCATTCAAAAACTGTCCATTCTTATCTTTTGATCATTTATTAATTGGAGATGGCTCTTATTCTCATAAATTTGACATATTTTAGATATGAGACTTCTATTTAAGAAATTATCTTTTCCTTTCTCTTTAATCTATTTGGGGTATAGACCTAGCAGGACCTATTAATTTCTGAGGGAATCTTTTCTACTTTTGAATAGTTCTAAAGATAAGAAATTTCCTTTATATCCAGCCTAAATTAAGAATCTTTCTCTGTGCTTTTTACTCATTGCTCCTAGTTGGTCTTCTTGGGTAAAGCAGGATAAATCTAAATTCCTTTAGTTCTTCAGATACTTGGACACAGGTGCCATGGTCCTGCTTTGTGAATTTAATATAAATTGTACCTCTTATTCTTTTTGAAAACCCATTTTGGTTAGTTTCAGCTCCACCTTTTGACTAGGCATGCATCCTTACTATAGTAGGGATGCCAGAAGCCTCATGGCTCCCTGGTCCCTAGTTCCACATGACTCTTGGTGTCCAAGAAGACTAGGCTCTGACATAGACTGAGGTCAAGTCTATCCAACCAGAGAGACTTAGGAGAAGTGACATCACTGAGAATTTTAAGAGAGGGATAAGAAGAAGCATCTATCTCTCGTGGGCTGGAGACTCTTCCTGGTGTGGGTGCTTTGGGCTAGAAAATGGAGACAAGCCCAGCAAATTCAGATTAGTTAGGTTGTCTTACTCCAGATTTTTAAAAAAACCCTTACCTTCCATCTTAAAATGAATACTATGTATTGGTTCTAAGGCAGAGAGAGAGGTAAGGGCTAGAAAATAGGGGTTAAGTGACTTGCCCAGGATCACACAGCTGGGAGGTGTTTGAGGCCAAATTTGAACCTAGGACCTCCCATCTCTGGGCTTGGCTCTCCATCCACTGAGCCATCCAGCTGTCCCCTACTCCAACTTTTACTAACAAATAATCATAACAATATACAGTCTCCAGAGAATTTTAATCATAGCGCCTTCCAAGGCCAAGGAGAAATGCCTTGTTGCACCTCTTATGGGAAGAAGGTCACCTCCCGCTCTACCCTAGCATTAGAAGGTTTGCTAGAGGTCTCTGCTAAGGAGCATGACCACAAAGTGCAAAGTGGCTGAGACAAAGCTAGTTGGCAAGATGAATGAATGAGAAGGCTCATTATGTGCCAGGCACTGTGCCAATCTGGATACAAATATACAGTGTAAGATATTTCTGAACTTCAAGGAGTTTTTGGTATAATATGAGGAGACAAAGGGAGTGATAACTAGGGAAGGAGCAAGTCAGAGGTGGTGTGTGGAGTCTTGGGCAGTTAAATTATGCGTTTTTCCCAGAAGAATGAAGTGATTTGATTACTCTTAATAAGGACAGCAAGCAGAAAGTAAGATGAGAGAAGAGGAATTAGGGGAAGGTGGATATTGAGTAGTAGCATGGCAAGAAATTGGCACACGTTGGTTGCTGGAGCCTCCTCGAAATAGTGATCTCTCGCCAATCCCAAGGGACTAAAAGTGGGAAGCATAGTGCCTGTGGGAAGGTTATAGGAGTGGTAGCCTTGGAGGTTTGGCAGAAAGATGGCCTGCATATTGGGTAAATGAATTAAAAAAAAAAAACCAACTTACTTTCTATCTTGGAATCAGTACTGTGTATGGATTCCAAGGCAGAAGAACTGTAAAGGCTAGACAAGTGACTTGCCTAGGGTCAAATAGTCAGGAAGCCTCTGAGGCCAAATTTGAACTCAGGACTTCCCATCTCTAGGTCTGGCTCTCAATCCACTGAGCTACTTCCCTGCCCCTTATCCCCACTCCCAATTCATATTTGGAATGAGACAGCTTTTATTTAATTTCACTGAAAAAGGAAAAGATAAAAAATTGTTAATGATGCAAATAAAGATGTACAGATACAGAAATATATATCTGCCCAACATCCAGAAGAAATGAACTTGGGGAGGGGGGCAGCTAGGTGGCTCAGTGGATTGAGAGTCAGGCACAGAGATGGGAGTTCCTGGGTTCAAATCTGGCCTCAGACACTTCCTAGCTATGTGACCCTGGGCAAGTCACTTAACCCCCATTGCCTAGTCCTTACCACTCTTCTGCCTTAGAACCTATATACAGTATTGATTCTAAGATGGAAAGTAAGGGTTTAAAAAAAATGAACTTGGGACTGTGTCCTTGAGATCAGCCTCTTTTGCTTTTCTTTGTATCTGCAGTGACTGGTACATAGTAGACTGACTGACTATGAGAATAATACTCTGGCATTCTGATGAAATTTCTCCCACAACCATACACAGCCCTTTCTAGACTCATTGTGCTACCCTGTTGTTTGGGCTGCCCTCAGAAGATAACCATATTTGGGGGCTATTGAATAAGCAATCCTCTTTTACTTGGATTTGCATCAAATGGCTTTGTTTTTCATTTAGGAAACTGTACTGGAATTATGTAAAACACTGTTTTATTCTTTCTCCATGATACATCAGAAATTCTCTCTCTAGATGGCTCAGTTGCTAAACTCTTTTTTTTTTTAAACCCTTATCTTCTATCTTAGAATCTATGAAATGTATTGGTTCCAAGGCAGAAGAGCAGTAAGGGCTAGACAGTGGGGGTTAAGTGACTTGCCCAGGGTAACATAGCTAGGAAGTGTCTGAGGCCAGACCTCCCATCTCTAGGCCTGGTTCTCCATCCACTGAGCCATCCAGCTGCCCTGTCAACTGCTAAACTCTTAAGCACAGGAATTCTAGAATCTGGAGTTACCTAGGAGGTAATTCCTAAAGCTGGTGCTGCTCAGGAAATCTCCACTCCTTGGCTAGAAAGCTGAATTCTGGGGATGTATTGACTCAGGATTTAAAATATGTTCCTGTATTCAAGAGGTTCATTTCAGGAACTCACACGCTCCCTCTCGGACCATTTGCAAACACATGCACATTACCATGCTCTTCTGCTATACCTGGGGGGAAGGAGGAAGGCAAAATCTTCCCCTTATCTCACTCTTGGACTCTGGAAGACAGCACAAGGGGAAAAGATGGAGGATGTTTTTGAAGCACATTCTCTTTTCTTCAAAAGATATAATTAACTTACATATGTATAAGAGAGATATAGAAGATATATATACACACATATTAAGATATATACATGTACAGGTGTGTATGTATCCCAACCAGACTGATTGATTTAAATCAGCAAGGGAGGGCTGGCTCCTTTTTTCCCCTCTATCTCCCAGTTCTCAGTTGCTAATCTTTGTGGAAGCGACTCTAGTCACTGGGAAACCAATCAAAGTTCTCTGTGTCATCCCTGGAAGACATCAGTGAATGTGCCTTCCATAAAGACATGTCCCTCAGATGCCTCCATACAATTAAAGGCCATTCTCTATAATCTCAAGTTAACTAGGAAATAAATTAAGCTGATCATAGATTCTCCTGCCCCCCCTTCCCCTTATATACACATGCATATTCCATACCCAATTACCCACACCCACATAATATGTAATTCAATCAAATCTAATTTGACTCATCATTCTAACTTGATGAGATAATTTGGGATATCACCGTAGGTACTAGTTGTCTTTTCTAGATTCATGTCCTGGGAAAACCTGATAAGCATGCCATCTCTGCTTTCATCCAGATAATTAATAATAATGTCAAATAGCAGCACCAGGCTAAGGACAGATTTATGGGGCACTCTGCTAAAGATCTCTATCCAAGTTGAGATTAATTATCAACTATTCTTTGAATCTGGTCATTCCACTCATTTTTAATCTATTCAATAATTCTCCAGTTGGTCCATTATCAATAGAATAAGAGATTTTGTTCAGGGCTTTTGTGATCTAGGTATGCTATAACATTGTTCTAGTATTCTCTTGGTCTCATTATCACATCAAAAGAAATTAGTTTAGTTTGATATATCCTGTATGATGTAAATAAACACACATGCACACATACACATATATGCGATACATATGTGTGTATGGTATGCATACACATGTGTATATATAGTATGCGCACATTATATATATGACATCCCAAAAGTCCTAGCATTTTTCAGTTTTAATAAATTAAATTTAATTAATTAAAATAAAATAAATAAAATAATCAAAATGTTTCAGTTTTCATAGCCTGAAAGAGGTTTAAGTTTTAAGCTTCAATGGCTCAAAGATACTAGTTCTAAGACTTTTTAGGTACTCTGTACACATACATGCTAGATTGACGCCTTTTGTTTTTGCTTCATCTCCCCTTACACACATATTAAACTCTTTTTTTTTGTAATTAAAACAAATAAGCAAAATCGTATGGATGCAAAGAGTCTGATTGCTTGCAACATTCCACACCTCTTTACTAAAGGAAAGTAAGGGTGTGTTTTATCATTTGTTCTCTGATAATGAGTTTGGTCATTATGATGTTTTTATTTACATCATCTTAGTCATTCTGCACAATATGTCCTTGATGAAGCCATGCTACCTTGTAGTAAGCACTACTTCCCTTTCCAAATGCTTGCACACCATGACTCTGATAGTGTATTCTAGAATTTTGCCAGATATAGAAGTCAGGTTTCCTGCTCTATAGCTTGTAGATTTCATCCTTTTCCCCCTTTGTGAAAGTTGGGATACTTTCCCTTATCTCATCCTATGGCACCTCTTTTTCATTTCCTACAGTTTCTCAAAGAACATTGGTTGATGGTAACTTATCAAGCCACATTTATCAGTTGTCTCAAGACTCTGAGAGAGAAGAAAAGAAACAGAGAGGGGTTAGAAGAAGAGTAATGGACAAGGAGATTCTTTCTCAAAATAGCTGAATTTTCTAAATCTTGAGGCATTTCTGAACAGTTAGTAGAGAGCTGAACTTGGAGAAAGAGGTAATGAAAATGTTATTGCCTGACCCCTGGGTGTTATCAGTTCTCTATCGTGATCTCTAAAAGTATGTTGACTGATTAGCAATTTCTTCACCCTCTAGTAAGTTTTCCTAGGCAGGTTTCATATTCCATGCCCTTTCTGAATACACATAGGAGAGTTCACTCATTTGTGTATATAAGATAAGGAATAACTATTTTTTATTTGATTTTTCTTCTCTATGTTCCTTTTGAGTCTTAAAAAAAATAACACCTTACCCCTACTCCTAGAATCAATACTGATTAATAATTAGTTCCAAGGCAGAAGAGTGGTAAGGGCTTGGTAATGGGGATTAAGTGAATTGCCTAGAGTTACATAGTTAGGAAGTGGCTGAGGTCAGATTGGAACTCAGGGCTTCCCATCTCTAGGCTGGCTTGCAATCCACTGAGCCACCTAGCTTCTCCTCCTTTTGAGTCTTAATGAAATATTTTGATTGTTGGATTTATGTGTCTCTTGTATGTCCACGGTGATAAGGAGCTGATAAGGGTTCCAGCCATAAATTGTGTAATTGATTACCTACAAATAACCATACTGAACCTGTTTGTAGTGAGAGGTTTCTGAGTTATGTAAGACCTGTGTTACACATAATTGGGTGAATGAAGAGTCCATTAGGTCAAATTACCCTTTCAATGATGATATACAATAAGTAGGTAAGGAGGTCATAATTTGAAAAATTGGGAGTACTTTAACTTTAGAGGAAAAATGTTGGTAAGAAAATAGTTGGAGTTGACTAATTTCTGTTGTCATAAGTACTTTGGAAAAAAAATCATTGAATTTGCTGGTTGATTCTTCTCTTGATTGCTATTTGCTCTCAGCCATTCAGAAAATAGTTGCTTATGGCTGTTTCCTCTTGTTTTAGAGGTAGTGGGAAAGGAAATACTCCAAAGGTCAGCCAGAGAGGTGTTTTTTTTTTTGACAGATTTGATATGCCCCCAAGCAACTGAGGCTGTCATCTGGAGGTGAATAAGTGTTTTGTGTATGTGGTGCCCTCTTTCAAGCACAGATAGAGTCGGTTCATATAAAAAAGTACAAGTGGAGCAATAGAAAGAGAAGATTGTGGAATGACTCCAGTGGCTGTGGAGAGACCAGCCTATATGTTAGGAAATGGAAAATTAATAACCTGCCAGAAAAAAACCCCTCTGCTTTTCCTTCTACACCTTGCCTACCATAAGGCAACTTTTATAAATTGTGTTTCTAGGTAATTGTCGATTTTACCTCACATAAGTATTGGCATCACCCTTAATAATTGGTGCTGGGTGAGGGAGTCCCAGTTACAAAGACATTGCTCTGTTTTATTACTGCCCTATTGGTTTTGTTCATGGAATATTCCTTGAGCCTGCATTCCTTGAAAGAGACTGGGATGACCATTTTAGTGATGCAAAAGTTGTTGGAAACAGAAAGTCATAGCCCAACTCTATATAGATAGGAGGAAGACAGCACTCCATAATAGATTTGTTCAAGTTAAAACATATTCTTTAAAAAATGTGTTAAATTGCAAAAAACATATTGTAAAGCCACATTTGTCTATACTCTGTCATGGACATTTTTGGTGTTATTTTGTTTAAAATTGGAAAGGAAGTGTATTTTGGGGGATGTACTTGCTTATATTGATCAGTTTTGTTCAAACAATTTGATCAAGATATGGAGAAGGGCAAGGCCATCCTCTGACCCTGACAGGAATAAATCCTTTGTTCTGATGTGAACATACATTAGCTCATTTGGTTCAACATAAACAGTGATTTGCTGAGTCTTATTTAGTTCATACACTTAAGCACTTGGACTTGGCCTTCCTTTTAGAGGCAGCTGGTAACACAGTGACAGGAGTGCTGGTCCTGGAGTCTGGAAGACCTTAGATAAAATCTGGCCTCTGGCACTTACTAAGAAGTCACTTAACCTCTGTTTGCCTCAGTTTCCTGAACTACAAAATGGAAATAATAGCAGCACCACCTTCTGGAGTTGTTGTCAAAATTAAATGAAATAATATTTGTAGAGTGTTTATCGCAGTGCCTGGCACATAGTAAAGTTCTATATAAATGCTAAAATGCTTATGAGAGAGGGGGGAGAGAGAGAAAAAGAGAGAGACAGAGACAGAGAGAGAGAAACTCAGACCTTGGAGCCAGAGAAGCTAGGCAAACTCCAGTTCCCATGGAAATTCACATGGGCTTATGACAACTTCAAGGAGTTAAGAAATTATTTATGTGTTCCTAGAAATGGCAGTGAACAGAGGCAGTTGTGGGGTGGTAAATTCTGGGGTGGAGTTGAGAGTTGTAGGATCTTAAGCCAGGAGAAATGGAGCAGCAGGGGTAGAAGACTTGGGAATTCTTGGGCAAACCTGCAAACCCTGGAACAAGCCCTATTTCCTGAACCAAGTGGAGGATACTAGAAGCAAGCAGAACTAGAGCTAAGGAATAGCAAGGGACACCAATGCAAAGTGAAAAGCAAAGCTTCACTTTGCTCTTCATTGGTACTGAGTTTTCTGGACTGGAAAGGACAGGGATGAGGAGAGGTCTCTAGCAACCCTGCATATTTTCCCCTAGGATAAAGGTCTCCTATCCTGGGGCAGTATATAAAAATCCTTTGGGGAGTGGGCTGCCTGACTCCTTGGTAACCTCTATTCCTTTCCTCTTGGAGGTTGGACTGGGGAGAGGAAACTTCAATCTCAAGGAACAAGTTGGAAAAACGATTCATCCAAGTGATGGACTGACTGTTAAAGGAGAGTTCCTTGAATCATTCAGAACCCTAAATACTGTCTCCTTGGTAGTGGAGGAAGGGAGCCCAACCACAAGGTAGTACAATAAGTCTTGAAAACTACAAGTCTCCCCAGAGAAACTGGAGACTCCAGAAAGCTAAAGGTAGAAGGAGAATAATCTTGGCCTATTTAGTTGGCTTGAGTGCAAGTGTTTGTATTTTCTGTGGGGCAAGATAAAGTTTAACCTAAATTTTTTAGTTTGTAGCCGAACACTTAATGGAAGTTGAGGGCTCTCCTCACCCTTTAATTGAAGAGATCTAGACTTGAACCACATTCCTTTTATCAAAAATCTTACATGCTTTTCTCATTTCTTCTTTAGGGCCAAACATGGACATTATAATTGTACAGCACAGTTTACTTTTTTGTCCTTTCCATTTCCATTGTTGTTGGTATATCATCTTTCTGGTTCTACTCACTTTACTCTCAATCAGTTTGTATGTCTTCTCATGTTTCTTTGAAGTCTTCACTGTCATTTTTGCACATTCATTTGATTTTATTTGTTTAGCCACTCCCAAATTAATGAGAATCTACTTTATTTCTACCTCTTTGAACAGAAAATGCTGCTATGAATATTTTAGGATATCTATATCTATATCTACATATCTCATGGTATATAGCATATATCTCATATATATGCCTTATAGATGGTCTCTCTAGGTCAAAGAGTATAGATATTTTCATCACATTTTAAAAGCAGAATTATAAAATTTTAAAAACGCTAACCAATATTGAGTATTGGTTCCAAGGCAGAAGAGCAGTAAAGGCTAAGGCAGTGATTCCCAAAGTGGGCACCACTGCCCCCTGGTGGGTGCTGCAGCGATCCAGGGAAGCGTTGATGGCCACAGGTGCATTTATCTTTCCTATTAATTGCTATTAAAATTAAAAAAAAAATAATTTCCAGGGGGCTGAGTAATATTTTTTTCTGGAAAGGGGGCAGTAGGCCAAAAAAGTTTGGGAACCATTGGGCTAAGGCAATGGGAGTTAAGTGATTTGCCCACGGCCACATAGCTAGGAAGTCTCAGGGCAAATTTGAACCCAGGACTTCCTGTCTCTAGGCCTGGCTCTCAATCCACTGAGCCACCTAGCTGCCCCTCCAAATTGTTTTTAATAATTTTTGGAATAATTCACAGCTCTACCAGCAGATCTTTACATCCTTCCATATCGATTATTTTCATCATTTGCTATCTTCGTCAAATTGGTGAGAATGTGTTGAATCCCCCAAGTTGTTTCAATTTCATTTCTCTTACCATTTGTGACTTGGAACAATATTTCATATGGTTGTGAACCATCTGTGCAAATCCTTTGACTACTTACCCGCTGGTGAATGGCAACATATCACATTCTAATGTTCCCAGGAAAACCCTGAGTCAGGGCAGGAGCCAAAGGGTATAATTAGTGAGAAGCAGTAAATATTAAGCCTGGGACATATAAACACAGAACTCCAGCTCTGGGGCATTGATTACAAAAATACAAAAGTATCTTAATAAATTACCTGACAAAATTGGATGGTCAATTAAGTCCAACTCATTTTGTATATCAATTTGAATTTTTTCTTTCCTGTTCTGCAAAATCTTTTATTTTGTGTTGTGTACTAATGATTACATGAATAGATGTTTTAAAAGATGTATAATGAAAATAGGAACAAGATACTAATTGAGACCACTCCACTTGGAATTAGTCAATAGGATGATTTAAGATTTCCAAGAGTTTTCTAATAGTTCCATCACCTAGCTTTCAAGATCAGCTCCATGTGAATTCTTTTGAAGTTCTGGAGCTCTTAAGGAAGGCTTCCTCTGTTCTTTAAAAGAGAGACTCTCAAGGAGAAAACATGAACTTTCAAGAGCATGGTATTAACTTTTTTAAGATGAAAGAGACTATTTGTGCCCATAAAAGTAACAAGATAATCCAGTAAGAAGAGTATTAAGAGAATGAAAGCTGAAAATGAGCTAATGATGGACATGATTAAGGACAAAAAAATGGTTGAAAAAGTGTTCTGGCCACAAGAAGGTCAAAGAAAGGATAGGACCACTTCTCACTTGATAATAAAAACATAGAGGTATAAGACCTGGGACTAAAACATGGCTTTGGGTTGGTATATTATTCAAAATGGAAAAAAAAGGAAAAGCCAGGGTGAGATAGCACTGTCTATTAAAAAGCTACACTCCTCTAAGGAAATCCAGGAAGCTGAGCACAGAAGCATGATGGGGGACATTTGGGTACAGATGAATGGATGGCAAATCTATTCTTCTTCTGAACTTCCTGAATTTTGACTCAATTTCAGGGAAATTTTCCTTCAATGAGAGCTGTCCAAAAGTAAATTGGGCTATCTTGAGAGTTCTTCAAGAACAGGATTGGATAAAATTTATTAAGTATTTATTAAGTATATAAATAGTAGGGATTCCTTTCCTATGTGGGCTTATCACTGAAATCCATTGTGACTTCTTTAAGCTGAGACATGTAAGAAAATTATGAAGAGAATTTTTTGGTAAAAAAGTAGAAAATAGCTTCATGCAAAGATCTCCTCAGTAAGAGATGTCCTGAAATTTAAAAAGACTAAAAACATATGTTTCTCTTTTTATTTGTGTATATACATCAACATGGTTATGTATGTATCTAGTTATACAGAGGAATCTGAAGAGTTTCAGAGATTTTCACCTCATGTTTTTAAGACTTTACTTCTGGAAGAGAAAATAGCTATAAACTGCATCTCAAAGAATAAAAAGAGAGTATTTAGAAGGGGGGAAAGAAAGAATCTTCAGGTGAAACAGCTCTTTAAGAAATCAACTCCCTGGCAAAGAATTGGAAACAAAATAGATAGATGCCCCTCATCAGGGGAATGAATAAACAAATTGAGGGTGGCATATGCATGTAATGTACCAGGATGCTATTATACCACAAGAAACAATGAATGAAGGAAGAATTCAGAGAAGAATGGGGAAATTGATATGAACTAAAATGGCAAAATAAGAACCAGGAAAATAACACTGACAACAAAATCAAGACAAACTTATATAGTTACAGATGATCAAACTGGATCTGAATCAGAGATTTTTTAAAAATGCACTTCTCTTTCCCATCTTGCTTATTTTTTTACAGGGATGAAGTATTGTATATAATTTCAAACTTTATTGACCTGTTAGTTTTGGCAAACTGCTTTCCTTTCCTTCCCCCAACCCAGTCTTTTTTAAAACAAATAGCTTGTTGGGTGTATGTGTGCAGGGGAGGAACAGATAATACATTTGGAAATGAAGGTGGTTAAAAAAATAAAAAGAAACCTTTTCTCTTCTTCTTGGTAACTAGGATATTAGAGAAAAGTGTAGCTTAGTGTCAAAATCCACAACCAAAATTCACAAGATAGACTCCTGAGAAATCCATCCCTGGTTTTAGTGGCCCAGACATTGGCAGATAGAGTAGCTTAATAAGAAATTTCAGGCATACAACTTCTTGTCATTAAGAAGTGGAGGTTTGGATGAAACAAGGTGTGCTCATTAATAGGACGTTTAAGGATGAGAAAGGAGAAAAGGGAGTCAACAATCTGTCTAGGGACCCAGGAGAAAGAGATCCTGTTGAAAGAATTTGACATTCTGGAGGGTGCCCATTTGGGTGCAAAGAATTCAGTTTTATATTATTTTTGCTCCTCATTGCCTACCCTTCTCTTGTTTCCTCACTGCCTTCTACATAGGCTCTTCAAGCCCTGCCTGGTTCTCTTGATTGGGGATGTCCTCCCTTATCCCAAAATCACCTATTCTTCAAGGTCTAGTTCAAGTGCCTTCTCATCAGGAAACCTTCCTTGATCGTGGTAACCCATAGCAATCTTGCCCTTATTGCACCAAGCTAGGACCATATTTAGCCCCTCTTGCTCTACAGTTCTATATTTATTAAGTGCCTACCTGTGTTGTATTTTAAAATTATTTTGCAGTGTTAAATCCATCCATATGTGTTAGTCCTATCTCCTTTGCTAGATCAAGCTCCTTTAGGAGAGGGACTATTCCTTCTTCCTCCTTTGTGTCCACAAGGCTCAGCATTGAGCTTTGCATTTTCCACTCAGTTGTTTGACAGATTCACTGCACTGGGTATAGGGTGTTTAGCTGGGGAAGAAGGGTAGTCAGAGGAAGGCTGTCATTGGGAGGAAGGATGGTACAATGGGAAATGGGCTGCTTCTGGAGTCTGACGACTAAGGTTCAAATCCCTTCTCTGTTTCATGTTTCTTATGTGATGTTGGGTAAGTCATTTATCTTCTGGTCCTCAGTTTCCTCAAAAATGAGATGGTTGAACTAGATGGCCTCTGAGGTCCCTTCCAACTCTAGCTCAGCAATCTTGAATTTTGCTTCCATTATTCTCTGCTCTGTAGCAGATTACCCAGAGTATGGTGCAGTGTCAAGAGTTCACAGACCATAGGGTTGAGAGGAAGAAACAATTTTAGGGAACTAGTTCAACCCCTTTATTTTAGGAGAGGAAATCAAGGCCAAAAGAGGTGAAGTGAAGTCCAAGGTTGGGATTTTAATCCAAATTTTCTGAGTTTAAATTAAGAGGGTTGTTTCTATATTGAATTATTTCTTTTATCTGGGTTTTAAATTAGAAGTTCAAATCAGTCCATTAACCTTTGCATACATTCCATTCCTTTGTTCTTAGGAACTCTAAGGAATGCTGCTCCCTTTCCTTTCTCAGAGACTGTTAAATAGAAAGGGGAGATAATGAAGCTTATCTTGCTCAGTAAATAAGACCTGGCTTAGACTAGGAGTCATCATCTGGGGAATGGGAATGGGTTGAGAGTTTTGATGGACCACCTTCCCATTGGCTATTTACCACTTAGATGTCTTGAGAGGTCCAGGGGAGGGACTGAATAATGAGCTCCCAAACTGTATTTATGGACCTAAGCAAGGAGACTTTGGGTTCTTTTGATCACAGACCAATTAATTTGTTGGTTAGTGCTAGCCTAATCAATAAATCGATATTCTTACCCAGAAACCAATCTCTTGAAATTTTTGTCAAAACATCCAATGCTCATTCCGCCATGACTTCCCTTTTTTTGTTGCAGGAAGCCATCAAAGACTTTGTGACTTTACTCTTTTCTTAGGGTATTCTAAGACCACGAAGGCCAGGTTTTCTGCTAGATACCCTTTGCACACATGCAACTAGTAAAATAATACAACATGCTGGAGGAGGGAGAGGGAGCAGGAGGAGGGATGGCTAAGGAGAGACAGAGATAAAAAAGGTGAAAAGCAGATTTACTCATACTGGACTTCAAGTCAATAGACTTGACAAACACAGCATGGGTTTGTGTTTCATCTCTAACACTATCTGCATGACCTTTGTCATCACTTTACTCCCTGGGCCTCAGTTTTCCCACGTATAAAATGAGAATAACAATTCATACTGCCTATTTCATAGGTTTGTTAGGATAGTGCTTTCTAAACCATAAACACTTAGAGAAATGGGAGGTGTTATTGGTGATGGTATTAAGAACTTAGGTTACTGTTCCTCAGTCTTAATGGGGCACAACCAAGAAGCCAGTCACTTTATTTTGCCCTTGCCAGGGTCTCTTCCAACAAGGGGATCCCTTGCTTAATGATGGATGGGGAAAAAAAGCATGCGATTTTACAAGGGGAGATTTTAATTGTACATCAAACATTAATTACAACTTTAATATAAAATGTTGGTTATTAAAAGCAGCAACTTGAAACCATAAATCTTTTAAAAAGGTGCACAACAAAGTCATTACAGGATCTATTGGAACTAATGTTCAATACCCGCAGGGGTCCAATGAGAATGCCAAAGTTGGGTCCAGCCCCGGTGAAGGGCCAGGGGAAGCTTCCCTGTATCCAGGTAGGGACCCAAGAGACTCTCAAGAGGTGGGAAGTGCACTTGTCACTTGAGTGGGGAGGTTCTCAACCACCCACATATAGTGACTTTAGGGGGCCAAAAAGTACCCAGGGCATAGGAAGATGTCTATATATCTGGGACAGCTGCTCAGTTTTCTCCTCAGATCACATGGCTTCTAGAGTTGCCAGAGAATTGAGTTGTGAACAGCTGAGGACTCCAACAGATGAAGACCGATGCTCATACTTCCCATGTTTTTAGCTGCCCCTCTGCCCCGACAGCTCAAAGGCATACATAGTCAGGGAGTGAGGCAAAACCTTTAAAAGGTTACCTGTCCTAAGGTCCCGGCTTGGCCAGTGTCCTCAATGACAGTACAGGACCCAGCTCAGAGCTAGGTTATTCACAGGGAGATCCCAGGACCCAGGGCCTTGGGTCAAATAAAGGAGGTCCATTTACCACCCCTATCCCCCTCCTTAACCCTAGTAGAACTTCCAAAGAGCCCTACTGAATTCCCTGCTCCTTCGCTCCAGGTTTCTTAAAGGAACCATTAGCTCTGCCTAAGGCTGGAGCCAGGGTCAACTTGAGTGAGTTTGCTTTAACCTGTGAATGTTCTTGGGCCCATTGAGTCAAGAAAAGAGGCTTCTACTTTAGATATTCTCCCATGGCTAGTTCCTTAGGGCCCAGAGACTACCTAGCAGTGTCTTGGAGGACACCAACCAAGACCTCAGAGACATGGACTCTAAGGGAAAATGGTTTTTCCTGTTAAACAGTAAAGTCAGTGGAGTGTTGGCACTTTTTTGTGGGGATGAGAGGGCATGGGGAAATCAGTTTGAAAGGCACTGTCAGTTCTGAGGTTTGTAAGTATGGATTTAAGTCCCTCACTGGGATCAGAGATGCTCTTTATAAGGCATGAAGACAGAGATTAAGGCTTGGGGTCCAGCAAGGTAAAACAATAGACATATCTTAAGATCTACTCAGAAACTTGTTTGGCCACTTCTAATGGCTGTCCTTCTTCATCACATGCCTGATCTTTCTTGCAGTTTTCCAGGGTCAGCCTCATTCAGATAGAGATCTAAGCCTTCAACAAGTGCTGCAGACCCTGTTACCCATCTCCACCCCTAACTTCCCCAAACAGTATTTGGTAGAACTGGTGAGTACTCTGTGGTACAAAGAACTATGTGCAGCTCTGTTTTCCCTTCTCTATGAGTTGGTTTTGATTATTCATAAAAGCAGCAAGACCAGGAAGTTCCCACTGTCCTACAACACAGGTGATTCCTCTTCTAGGGAGAAAGTGTGGGGAGGGGTTCTCCTGGGAACCTCCAGTTTGGTTAGAACTTTCCTTTTGTTTTTGTTGTTGTTTCTTTGATCACCAAGGCAGTATTTCTCAGTCTGAGGAGGTCTGCTTATTTCCCACCCTCATTCACCATCCCCCATCTCCTCAGTTCTCCTCATAGGAGAATGGGAACAGTGCAAGCACTGGGCTTCCTGGAAAAATGATTGTCAAAGTTTCAGGGGAGGAGAATACCCCATCTGGATGAAGTGTAGCCCTACTGCCACCTTTAGCCTGTTAGCTTGGCATCCGTTGGCAGGCCACTCGTAGGATTACATATATATGTACATACATACAATCAATCCAGAAGGCTGTAGAAGTGCAGAGAGCCTTTAAAGTCAGAAGATCTGGGTTCAAATTCCAGCTCTGGTACTTACTATTTTTTGTGACTTTGGGCAAGTCACTTAGCAGATTTAGAAATAGAAGGAAGAGATCATCAAGGCCAACCCTTTCATTTTACATAGGAGGAAAATTAAGGCTCAGAGAGATTTAGTGACTTGCCCAAGGTCATATAGGTTATAAATAATAGAAACAGGATTCAAACCTGGATAGTAGAGTTAAAAGGGAAGGAAAATGAGAGGTCATCTGGTCTCTTTTTACCATTGAGGAAACAGATCAAAGAAAATTAGGTGACTTGTCCAAGGTCACAGAGGCAGGATTTGAATCCTGGTCCTATGACTTTAGAGTCAGCATTCTTATAGATCATTGAACTCTCAGTCTAATGCTCTTCTCTTATACTACCTCTCCATTTCCTGATCTGTAAAAAGTGAGGTTGAACTAGTTGCCTTATGAGGTTTCTTTGAGAACTCAAGTCTTACGATCCTCATTATAGCATCTTTAGCCCTAAAAACACATATATCCAACATCCACCTCCATCTCCCAGCCTTCCTGTTTCAGGAACCGGATAAAGGGATTGTTCCCAGGAAAGGCTATGCGTAATGAACCCATCTCACTGTCCCCATGAAAAGGTATTTCTGATGTGTGTCTAGGATCCTGAGAAGGGAAGAAGCTGGGTTTGGGGCATTGCCTTTGGTCAAGTTTTTGTCTTCCTTCCTTCCCCTGATACAGGACTCCCATGAGAATAGAAAGCCCTTGCTGGCCAAGTGATTTCTATCCCAGCTTCACAGTAAAGTTTGGGGAGAGAAAATGGGGTGTTTTTGTTATAGCAAGAGGGAGATGAAGATTCTTCAAATTTAAATGCCATTCCATTAAAGTAAGAAATAAATACAATTGAGAGAAATGACCCTTTCTGTCCATTTTGGGTGGGTATGGTGGCTATGTAGGCCTCTCATACAATAGATGCCCCCCACAAGTTGGACAACATGAGGTTGCATCGATGTCTTTCTCCTGGCCACTCAACCTCATCTTCACCCCACCAAGGGATAGGAGGTGAGAGTACAGCTGCAGGAAGGAGCCAGGGGGGAGGGTCTCCTTCAGACTCCAGAGAGATGAATTCCCTCCCCCATCCCCTCACTCCCTTGCAATTTCCCACTATGCTAAAGGCACTCTGATACCATGCAAACATCTTGTCCAAGGAGGTCAGAGAAGGGCATGTAGTCACTGCCTTCTGCATATATTCAGCTACTAAAATAATATAGCTTGGGGAAGGGCGAGGGAATGGGGTAGAAAGGAATAGATGAGGAAAGACAGACCAAAAGGACAAAGGCAGACTTACATCATGGAACAGAAAGAAACAGCTAGACAGAGGTAGAACAGATAGATAAAGAGACAAAGAGGAGAGAAATATGGACAGACATCAAGAAAGAGTGAAATAGAAGGGCTAGGGAAGGAGGGAAAAACAAAGAAAGAGGCAAAGAAAATAATTTTTTTTAAAGACACAAAAGGGAGTGAATATGAGAAGAGAGAAGTCAGTCCTAGCTAGGAGCTGTCAAACACTCAATGGGAGCTTCCACCCCAGAGCTTTCATCTTAGCCTTTCAAAAAGGCATGAACTTGTAGAGCTGAGCATCCCTATATCCCATCTCCCTGAAGCCCCTGGGGATAGAGAGAAGCCCAAGAGCTCAGTAGGCTCCTGGGATTGACTTCCCTCTTCTCTCCTTTGGTTAACAAGACCCTTTAAAGACTGCCTTCCTGCTCCCCCCTTAACCCCCCCTCCCCATCACCACCATTGAGTCAGTATGGGGTAGTCCCCTCCCATTCCACCAGATACTGGACCTTCCCTTCAGGGGTCACCCTTCGAGCAAGGACCTGGTACTTTTCACCACATGCCAGCCGCCCAGCTGCACCAAAATAGTTGGTGATAGAGGACTTGAGGTGGGAAAGGGATGAATCGTCCTCACTGATGCTCTCAAAAGTGTGGCTATCAATGCCATCATCGGGTCGCTCAGGGCCCGAGCCCCCTTCGGCACTGCTGTCTGAGGTGCAGCGCCCACCAGGCTCTGTTGCCCGTCGCTTCGCCCCTAGGGATGTGTATGCTTTGGCTGCCAGCTTCCTCTTCCGGCTGCCCACAGTCCGCCTGTCCAGGAGGGGTAGAAGGTGATGATGGGACTTCTAGCTGAGGATGGGGAGCTGGGTGGGTCAGACTCAGGGGGTAGAGGGGCTATGACTGTTTGAGGGCACATTATGCATACTTACTCCATAAAGAAGCGAAATTTGTTTAACCACTCCCCACCCCCAAGACGCTTAGTCTCACCCTGGGGATTTCGGGATAGAAGGGACTTTACAGCGTAGGATATTAGAATCTAGAGAGTACAGACCCATGGGATTGATACTATGGTAAAGCCAGGGTTTGGGATCATTGCATCAGAACGGCTCCTGCTGTGGCTCACCTGGATTCATAAGACAGGCTGGTGGAAGCTGAGCCAGACGTGCTGGCAGCATCAGTGGAGTCCACATCTGAGAAAAATGTTTGGCCTGAACTGGCACTGAAAGAGAAGGGGGATAAAGGTAATACTGTCCTTGTTCCAAGTGGGAGCTCAGTTCTCTCATCTTGGCCAACTAAAGGTTGCTAAGGCATGCCACCATCCAGATCATAGAACATTAGATCTAGAAGGGCTCATGAAACTTCATTGAGGCATCATTAGAGATCATCTTAACCGTCTTCTTCTTTTAGGAAGGGGGAGGCTGAAGCCTACTGAGGGGAAGTGACTAGTCTAAAATCACAAATGAGCAAGTCTTCTAACTCCCACATTTTGTGTAGCTTCTGACTCCAAGTCACCTCCTTCTTCTCTATTAAAGTAGTCGCCTCCACCCTATCCACCCTGTACCTCCCCGTCAACAACCCTTATGACCAAGAAACATGACCTACTGGAAAGAACACTAGATTTTGGAAGAGAAGACCCAGAATGTAATTCCAGCTTGGTCAGATGTTGGCTGTGTATCCTTAGACAAGTCACAGCACTTCTTTGTCCCCAGTTTTCTCATCTTTAGAACAAGGGCGTGGGACCAGATGATCTCTCAGTTCCCTTCCAGCTCTAGATCCCCTGATCATTAGTCTCCTGCCTTAGTCAAGGGCATTGGTAACATCTTCCCTTCCTCCCTACCCTCTTCCACCCCATCTGGTGTGTTCAAATGTATGAGGTGGGGATTCACCTCAATTACCTTTTTAAACTCTGAATCTCATCTAGTGTAAAGTCAAATATGCTGGCCAAGTGGTGATTGGTACTCCAGGCTGAAGTGAAGTCACTCTAAGGGCACAGAAGAAAGATGAAGAAAGTCACTGAACATCTGGCACTCGCCTGTCCCCTTTCCCCACCCTCTTTTAGAAAGCCTTCCTCTTCTCTTCCTAACCTCCCTCCCTTCAAAAGACCTGGGAGAGCCCTGCATCTCAGTCATGGCATAAACCCTGTAAGGGCAGGAAGCCTATCCTCATCATCCCTTAGATACTCTGCAACCCCTAGCCTAGGGCTGCAGCTCTGGTCAAGTGACTAACTTCCATGAGCCTCAATTCCCTTGCCTGCAAAATAGGAATACTACTTCTACCCACCCCTTGAGGTTGTTGCAGAGAAATGCCTTAAAGTGAATGCCTTAAAGTACTGGAGAGATGTGAGTTCTTATAATGCCAGTACTTAGTTCTTGATTGGTTCAAGCTACTGAGGTATAGTGAAAAGAAGATTAGGTGTGGAGTCAGGACACCTGGTTCAAATCCTGACTCTGCCTTTGAGTAGCTGTAGGAACTTGGGCATACTTGCCCTCTCTAAGGTCTCTGTTTCCTTCTTTGTCATGGGGCTACCACCTTAGGATGTTGTGAGAGAACTTTGATGAAAGTGCTTTGGAAACATGGGGCTCTTAGTAGCTTTAGTGACATTGGTCATTTCTGGTTTCCCAGGAAGCTCAACATATTTCCTCCTAGACTATCAGCACTATAGGGCAGGGACTATATCTTCTTTACCTTTATTTCTCTGCTGGAGGCAGAGACCAGATTTAAGGAACAGGAAAACCACAGAGTTCTGCCCATAATAGGAACAGACTGTTAAATAGATGTACTGCTTTCTTTCTCAGAGCCTTCTAAGCATCAGGGTAGTGAAGGCAAAGTACCAGACTCAGAATGGAAGGGACTTTAGCAATGATGAAGAAACTGAGGTTCAGGGAGATTAAATAACTTGCTTATTTAATAAGAATTAAATAAATTGATTAATCAAATGAATAACTCACATTTAATTATAATATGTAGCAGAGGCAAGGCTTGAACACAAGTCCAGTGCCCTTTTTACTACATCCTTGAAGAAGAGGGTCAAGAGCTCCGTAATAGTTGCTCAACAAATCTCTCAGCACTATGACTAAGTAGACTTTGTAAGCAGCATTCCAAGTTCCTCCCAGGATGGGTGAACCTAGCCTGGTCTTAGCATCACTGTTATCCCTCACCTGATTCTGAGCCACTTGGACTTGGTATTGCAAAGGACCACTTGGCCTCCAGCTGCCCTGTCCTCTGAAATTGACGGGGGAAGATGTCCTGTTCCTTAAGTCTGGTCCCTGGTCATAGATGCCAGGGCTCAGAGGCGAGAAGGTAACATTAGAGGTGCAATGTTCTAAAAAAAATAGAACACTGGAAGGAGCCCTTGGCTTGAGTTAACACCCATGAGCTCTGGGTCAAGACTGTGGATGGCCCACTAGGTGACCTTGCACATATTATATACCCTCTCTAGGCTTTGATTTCCTCACCTATAAAATATGAACGATCTCTGCCATGCTTCTCAGACAAGGCTTATAGGTTCCAGAATTTAAAGTTTAAATGGTCCTAGATGGTTGGATTATCTAGTTAGACTCTCATTTTATGGACAAGGAAATCAAAGTCTAGAGAGGGGAAGAGATTTGCCTGAGTTTATATAGCCAGGATTTGAACTCGGGTAGTATTCTGATTTCGTATCCATGGCTCTTCCCATCATTATACCACAACTTTTGATGAGGATCTAATGAGGTGGCTCATGTGTGAGTGCCTGGAGAAGTGTGAAGCACTGTATAAATGGAGGAGGCATTATTCTCACCAAAGCTACTGGGATTTTCTCCAAGACAGGGTGAGTTATAGATGGTCACCAAAGTTAGGGGTGAGAGGAAGAGAAGGTATATTTCTTTTTTAAATAAAGTTTTGCTGGTTTGTACAGACCCAGGAAAGTAAAGGTGTGGAGAATAAGACAGACAGTGAGAAACTAACACTGGGAATAGCATCTTCCAACAAAAATTTTGATCTTTTTCTTCTAACAACTCGCCTTTTCTGCTGTTCATGAGGCACCGAACTGTGGACACAGAAAAGGGAGAAAGAGAGAGAGAGTGAGCCTCCCCTCTTCTCCCCCTCACCATGGGGAAGAGGGGAAGGGAATAGGAGTCTAATGTGGGGAGGCTGAGCAGTTGGATATCCGAGAAGGGAGAGGCTAGGGCAAAGATTCAGCTCCTTCCATCCTGTGGAAAGAACTGAGTACTGGCCAGAAAGGGCCAGGGGCTCAGGTCATGGAGAAGGGAAGGGATCACAGGAAAAGGTCAGGGGCTTGGATCATGGCAGATGGGCAGAGGAAGGGCTGGACTCACAAGATTTTAGCAGTGGAAAAGGATAGGGGCATGACACCGTGGAAAGTTGGGGCTGGAATCATGGAGAGGCTGTGGCTTCAGGGGTGAGACAGAATAAGGACTGGAGGTAGGATCAGAGGCAGGTGGAAGACAGGGGCTGATGGGGGTCCTGAGAAGGCTGGGAACACAGGCGTGGAAGGACCTAAGAAACTCTTAAGACAGCACGACATGATTAGGATGAAAGCTGAGTCCATTGGGCAAAGGGCTGAGGCTGGAGTCTCAGGGTGGATGGAAGAACAGGGACTGGATAAGGGAGGGGAAGTTCAGTGTCTACTGTACTTCCCTGTCTTCTCAGGCTGGGATCTGAGGGCAGAAATACCACTGCTGCAGCTCCAGCCCCCTCGGCCAGTGCGGGGAGCCCTTCTAGGGCACTGACCTATGCTTGGTTTGGTACTTGCTCTTCCCTCTCTTCTGTAGGTCAGAGGAGGTGCCGCCATTCTCCTTCAGGGACACCACCTTGTCTGGCAGTAGTTTACCAGGGGGGTTAGGAGGGACCCGGATCCTCAGTCGGAAGATACATTTCTTCTTCTTGATCTCTTTGCCACAGAGAAACCTAAAAGGACAAATGCAAAATTGCCAGCATTTATTAAACAGTCTTCATGTATATAACACCATGCATTAAGGCAAGCATTGAGGAGGGGCAGTGGGCAAAGGGCAGAGAAAATGCTTCGAGACTTAGCACAGCCCCTTATCTCTGGGGTCTGAGGTTAATCTGAACCCCAGACCCAAACACCTTTTGGGTCCAAAAGAGATGGTCGCAATACCATTATGAGCCTCAATTTTCCTAGGGAACTGAGGACCCTATCAGGTGTAAAAGTACAATAAACATTTGTTAAGCATCTATTCTTTCTATAGAACAGGAGTTCTTAACCTGGGTCTATGAGTTTTTTTTTTTTTTTTTTGTTTTTTTTTTTTTTAACTCTTTCCTTCTTCCTTAGACTTGATACTAAGAGTCAATTTCAGGGCAGAATAGTGGTCAGGACTAGGCAATTGGGGTTAAATGACCTGCCCAGGGTCACAGAGCTAGGAAGTATTTGAGGCTAAATTTGAACCCATTCTCCTGACTCTGGTGCTCTATCTACTGTGCTACCTAGCTAACCCCCCACCATGAACTTATTATTTAAAAAAAAAATCTTGGTAACTGCATTTTAAAAGTGATTCTATGTATCATATGCATTTAAAAACATTGTTCTGTCTACAGGTTTCACCAGCCCATCCCCACCCCCAAATTTTCATGACACCAAAAAGATGAAGAATTTCTGCTGTAAAGTGAAATAAGCAGAACCAGGAGAGCATTGTACACAGTAACAGTAATATTGTGGAATGATCAATTGTGATAAACTTAGTTACTCTCATCCAATGCAATGACCCAGGACGCTTCTGAAGGACTTATGACAAAGAATGCTTTCCACCTCCAGAGAAAGAATTGTTGGCCTCAGAATGCAGATGAAAGCATACAATTTTTTATTGTTTATTTGGGTATATATTGTGCGGTTTTGGTTTTATAAGATGATTCTCTCACAAAAATATGGAAATAAGTTTTGCAAGATAATACATGTATAACCCAGACTGAATTGCTTGGCAGTTCCCAGGAAGGGAGAGGGAAGGGAGGGAGGGAGACAATTTGGATCATATAACTTGGGAAAACGTGGAAATTTATTACATGTAATTGGTAAAATAAAATATATAAAAAAAAACCAAAATAAACAAACAGATCAGAAAAAAAGAAGAATCTCTGCTCTAGAATATTGTGCCAGCCACTGTATAAAAAAGATAAAGTTTATATTAGGTATGGTCCTTGCCCTCAAGGAACTTGCAGATCAATAGGATCAATGACACAAAACCAGAAACATGTATTATAATGTGCATTATATAGCAAAGACCACTAAAAGGGTACAAAGAAAATTCTACAGTGAGGTCTAAGTGGAGAAGGTCATCACAGGCCCAGGAAATCATGGAGAACTTCCTAGAAGATATGACTATTTCTTATTATACCTCACCCCTGACATCCTATCCCCCAAAACTTGGCTCTTGCTATGGATTTAGAAATGGAAGAAAACCCTGAGGTCACTTAGTCTAGCCTAATTTTATAAGATGAGGAAACTGAGGCTATGGGGTTAAAGTGGCTCTAGGCCCCCAAAGTAGGCAGTGGAAGAGATGTAACATGATTCCATACCTCCCAACTCCAGATTCAGGGCTCCTTTCACTGGCTTCTAGTGAATGCCTGGATCTTCTTTCCTCTAAGCAGCTAAATCCTACTCATCCTACAGGGTCCAGTTCAAGCCCTACCTCCTCACTGAAGCTTTCCTTGGTCACTCTATTCCGCAAGAAGTTGCCCTCTTCTAGCATTATGGCTGAATCTCACCTTCACCCCAATCACATTCTTTCATTTCTTCAACATGGATTAAGTACTTTCTATATGTGGAACACTGGGATGAAGAGGTTACCTAAGCCAGACCCTGCCTTCATGGAGTTTACTGAGTAATAATTTCTCGTCCTATAATTCACGTATCTTACTCCTTTGTGTCTTTGTTATATCTTCCTTTTTAGAGAGTAAATGCCTTAAAAGCAGAAATGATGCAATTTCTCATTTTTGTATTTGCAGTTCCTTAGACATAGCAGGTAACTAAAAATTGTTTTAAATTGAAAAGTTGGTTGACTTTGTTAAACAACCTGCCTGGAAAGGATTCCAGGAATTATCTTAGGGAGTCCTCAAAACAAAGATAAGTGCCTAAGGAAACTGGGTGATGATGTCTCCAATCTCCCCCTCACCTAATGTTCACTTTAACAAGTTTATCAAGAATTCGGGCTCAATCCTACAAGAACGTGTAAGAGAAGACACTGTGCCCTTCAAGGAGATAAGGAGATTAGAACATTCAGACTGCAAGGAAAGTAGCTCCCTCCCACCCCCAGTTGGGAATAAGCATTTATGTAGCACCTACCATATACCAAGAATTGTGCTAAATGCAAGAAAGAACAAATTAAGACACTAAAAACAGCAGGGAACTAGGTGGCTCACTGGATAGAGCTCCAGGCCTGGAGTAAGGAAAACCTGGGTTCAAATCTGGCTTTAGACACTTCCTATCTGTGTGACCCTGGGCAAATTACTTAACTACATTTGCCTAGCCCTTCTCTTTCTGTCTTACAGTTGTTATCAAGACAGAAAGTAAGGGCTAAAAAAAGATACCATAAAAAAAAAGAATCATTGATTTCGAGTTGGAAGGAATCTTAGAGATTATTTAGTCTAATATTGCCATTTTACAGATGAGTAAGCAAAGAGCTGAGAGAGTATAAGAGACTTGCCTGATGTCAGAGATAACAAGGGGCCATGACCAGGAGTTTCATCCAGGTTCTGGCTCCAAATCCAGTGTTCTTTCCACTGGACCATACTGCCTCCCCAAGGCTACAAGATATTCTGCAGGTCCCAAGGACAATCTATGGTAATTTTCATGTGGAAGAGATATTAAACCTATCCTGCTTGGCTTGAGGGGGAGAACTAGAACCTATGATGGGAAGTTATAGAAAGAGAGGTTGATTTGGGTCTGGTGTAAGGAAGTAAAATAGTCATTTCTGAAGGCAACTGGGTGCCTCCTGAAGAAGTGATTTCTTCATCATTAGAAGTGTCTGGTCGGGGCTGAAGGGCTCATCTATAGTTTTGTACATTTCTGCATTTGCAGGAGGCTAGAGTAGATAAATGCTAAGATACCACCATCCTAAGATTCAAGGTCTAAATGGGAAGAGAGGCAGTTTAGTATGATGAAGAGAAAACTAGACTGAAAGTCAGATGAACTTTGTTGTTGTTTGGTTGTGTTAGCCAGGTCTGACTCTTTATGACCTCATTTGGGGATTTTATGGCAAAGATCCTGGAGTGGTTTCCCATTTCCTTCTCCAACTCATTTCACAGATGAGGAAACTGAGGCAAACAGGGTTAAGTGACTTGCCCAAGGTCATTCAACCTAGTATGTGTCCGAGGCTGGATTTGAACTTAGGTCTTCCTGACTCTAGTCCTGATGGTCTATTCACTGTGTTATCTACCTGCCCAAGTTTGAAAGAACTGGGAATTTACTGGGCATTTGCCAAGATGCAAAATGAGGATTCTATTGATACTTGTTATAGCTAACAGACCCAGGGCTGTTTTGAACAATGTATTTTGTAAACCTGAAAAAGTATACTTCATGTCTTTGATGGAGCTCCAGTACCTTCTGCCCAGTACCTGGCAAATAGTCGGTACTCAAGAAAGAGTTGTTGATCGAATGACCTCGATGGATAGTTCCTTCCATCCATGATACAATTAATAATAATAACTAGCACTTATGTAGTGCTTTAAGTTTTACAAAACGATTTACAAATGATTTTTTTGATACTTATTTTAACTCTGAAAGGCAAGTGCTATTATTATCCCTATTTTGTTGATGAGGAAAGTGAAGCTGAGAGAAGTTAAGTGACTTATACAAGGTCACATAGCTAAGAAGGATTAGACATTGGATTTTAAATTCAGTCTTTTTTTTTTTTTTAACCCTTACCTTCTGTCTTGGAACCAATACTGTGTATTGGCTCCAAGGCAGAAGAGTGGTAAGGGTGGGCAATGGGGGTCAAGTGACTTGCCCTGGGTCACACAGCTGGGAAGTGTCTGAGGCCTGCTTTGAACCTAGGACCTCCCATCTCTAGGCCTGACTCTCAATCCACTGAGCTACCCAGCTGACCCCTAAATTCAGTCTTCCTGACTCCAGGTCTAGTGCTTTACCCAGCGCACCACCACACTCCTACCAGGAGAGATCACAATTCATCTGGGTCCTCCCATTCTGTGTAACTCTTGTTCATGTTCCACTTATAAATACTCCAAACAACTGAACTTGGTGAGGGGAAAGGATGTGTAGCCTTTAGTTCTCCAAATGTGGTTTCTAGAGGATACACAGGCTGACCACTGGTTAGTCCTCCCTCTTGTCACACCTTTCCTGCTTACATGGCTTCTTAAGGACATCTCTGCTTGTGGAACTCCTGGCTGGTGACAGGTCCAAACTGCTCAGGTTCAGCATGTGCCTCTCTGTTCACTGCCTTTTGGATGACCATCAGCTATACTTCTTCAGAGCCAGTAACATAATCATGACTTACAGCCCTAGAGCATCACTGGAGTGGATGTTAGAAAGCGGATCCTTTGTTTCAGGTAGAAGCTTAAATCACTAAAAGCGTTCCTCAATTTCCCCAAAACAATTCAGCCTGCTCCATTTTGGATGTCCCTTCCTTTTGAGGATGGATGCTCTCACAGATGAGCTATCGATTTAGAAAATGCTACATCAATGTGAATTATCATCATTATCATCTAAAAAATGAAGGGCTGGACTAGAGATGACCTCTCAGACCTGTTCTAGCTCTAATGTCTCATGTTCTAAGGTCTTAATCTAATTTCTACATTCTATAACTTCGAGGTCATTCGGGAAGGTGTAGAAAGTTAATTTGGATTTATTTTTTTTCTTAAATCTTTACGTCCTATCTTTGAATCAAAACCACTTTTGATTTCAAGGCAGAAGACATAGGTAATGTCTGAGGCCACATTTGAACATAGGACCTCCCACATCTAGGCTTGGCTTTCAGTCCACTGAGCCACCTGGCTGCCCTTGATAATTTGGATTTATATAGGCAGAATGGCCTAGATTTATATAGGCAGAAAGGAGGAGGCAGCTAGGTGGCTCAGGGGATAGAGTACTAGACCTGGAATCAGGAAGACCTGAGTTCAAATCCAGCCTCAGAATCTTGGACAAGCCACTTAATCTCTTATTGCATGACAAAAGGATCCACTAGAGAAGAAAATGGCAAACCACAATATGCTGCCAAGAAAATCCCAAGGATAGCTATCATCCATGGAGTCACGAAGAGTAGGGCATGACTGAAAGACTGAACAACAACAACAACAAAGGCAGAAAAGAGCATTTTTTTTTTTTTTTTTTTTAGCTAGGAGGTGTCGGGCAGATTTGGGGAAGAGAGGAGGGAAAGACACAGCTAAAGATGCAGAGGCAGGAAGAGCCTTAGGGTTCTTTTGGTCTCTCCCACTATCGTCCCCCACTCACCTGCTTTTGTAGCTGTTCAGTGCATTAAGGAGATGGGGTCCTCGTTCTATCACTGGGGTGCTGGTCAGCTGAGGAAGGAATTCAATTACACATTAAGCACCTACTATGTGCCGGGTACTGCCCCAAGGTGCTAGAGTCACAAAGACTAAAATGAAACAATTCTGGATCTCAAGGAGAAACGGGAACATTTGCCTTCAGCATGGGACACCTGCAAAGTCTTAGGCTGGGGTCAAGTTGTTTCCCCTCTACTGCTTCAAGGTATATCCCTAAGCACTAACTCCAGCCTCAACTTTTAGGAAAGCATGGAGTTCCTTGAACCCTGTTAACTAGGCAGTGACAGCAGAGACCTGATTAGATCTCTGGTCTAGGGATTATAGCTGACAATTAGAGCAGTGCTTTTTGTCAGAGGGGAGACAAAAAAAAAAGAGAGAGAGAGAGAGAGCCTGGGTTTTAGGTCAGAATTTGAGTCCTAACTCTGCCACGTGACACTGGATAAGTCACTTTTCTCTCTTGGGGTCTCAGTGTCCTTATCTGTAAAAACAAGGGGATTGGACTAAATTATCTCAGAAAAACCTTTCCAGATCTAGATGTCTAAGCTTTAATGTCTCAGAGCCATGGTCTTCTCATCTGTAAAATAGGGTACTAGTCTTTGCATTATATTTACTACAGGGCTACTTATAGGATCCACTTGATTTATAAAGTATTTTGGAACTGAAGCTAAGAAGATGGATGGAGAAGCCTTGGCTCAGCTGTTTATTAGCTGTATGGACCTGGGTAAGTCCCTGAGCCTCAGTGATGCTGTGCGGATCAATTGAGAGCACCCTAATACTTCATAATATATAGCAGTGATTCCCAAAGTGGGCGCCACTACCCCCGGTGGGTGCTGCAGTGATCCAGGAGGGCGGCGATGGCCACAGGTGCATTATCTTTCCTATTAATTGCTATTAAAATAAAAAAAATTAATTTCCAGGGGGCACTAAGTAATATTTTTTCTGGAAAGGGGGCAGTAGGCCAAACAAGTTTGGGAACCACTGATGTATAGCAAAATAATGAAAAAGATTCAGAAGTTTCACCAAAACATGCTATTCAAAATTTAACCAGCAGGGAGCAATCTTGCCTCAGTTTTCCCCCAGAACCCAGCGGTCTCGGGCGAAAAGAGCAGTTCCCTGAACTGCTCAGACGCTACTTCTTTTCATTCCTTGTGGACTCCAGACTCCCTCCCAGACCACTGAAGGTAGGCAGAACTGGGTTAGCAGGATCATTTCCTGAAACTGGCATCTCTGGGTCGTAAACAGTCTTTTGAACTTTACATTCTTTTTTTGTTTCAACTTAACAAACATGCAATGGAAAGAATCTTGGACTGAGGGTCCTGGATCAGTTACTAGCTAGCTGTGTGAGCTTGCAAGAAGTCACTTCTCCTTGATAGGCTTCTGTTTCTTCCACAGTGAAAAGAACTGGTTGGAGTAGCTGCTCTTTAAGATCCTCTTAGAATTCTGACATTTTCTCTTCTTGGGTTGTTTCCAGCTTTAGCAGACTGATTCCCAACACATTATTTTTCTTCCTTCTCTATTCTCTGTCCCACATCCCAGTCACTGTTTGCCTTCTCTTTTCCCATCCCCAACCCTGGTACCTTGCCAAGCTGAAGAAGATCCCAGTGGTGATTGACAAAGGCTAGGATTTCTTCAAAATCAAAATATTTCTTCTTGCTCTGTACCCCCAGGTTGTAGAGGGCAAGGTGAACCACATCCACCCTGGGGATAGAAGGAAAAAGGTTTAGAACTGGATTATCCTTTCAGGCCCGTGCCCACTCCCAAGAGAGAGACTAGGAGAAATGTGTCATGTCCTAAACCGGAGTATTGATGGGAACATCTTAGCCAGAAGAAGGGGATAAAGGCAAAGACGGTATCTTTTTTTTTTTTTTCTCCAGGAGAAAGCTAAGTTTGTCCTGACCCACAAATTAATAAGACTAACAATAACAATAGTTAGCATTACACAGTGCTTTAAACTTTACAAAGTACTTTACAAATATAATCCTATTTTATCATTTTATCCTCACAACAGCCCTGGGAGGTAGGTGCTATTGTTTTCCCCATTTTACACTTGGGAAACTGAGGTCTACCCAACCACACCCTACTCTCACCATCTTAGAGGTAGCCTCTTGATATACTCTGGGCCCTGGTTACACACTGAGCAGAAGAACACATAGAACCTGCAAGAAAAAGGGAGAGACGGGGTAAGGAAGAGCTGAGAAAGTGCAGAATTGAGCATCTAAGAATCTGTATCTGATCTGGCACGCTCTCCTTTTTCATTTCTGCTTTCCTTCAAGTCTCAGCTAAAGTCCTCCTTTCTATAAGAAGCCTTTCCTAGACCTCCTTAATCCTAAGATTACCTTCCCTCTAAGACTCACCTCAGTTTATCCTGAATATATTTGGTGCACATACAGTTGTTTGCATATGGGCTCCCAGAAGACTGAACTCTGACACCAGGGATTAGTTTTTTCCCCCCTTTCTTTATATCCCCAGCACTTAGAATGGTACGTGGCACACAGTAGCCACTCAATAAATACTAGTTGACTGACTAGTTGACCAAGCTCCTTCAGTCTAACCCCTGCTTCATGTTTTCAAAAGTCCATTGGGACTTTTCCTCCAGTCAGCAAGGGCTGACTGGCATTCTGAGCACCAGTAGTCCGCTCCAAGAGTGCTCAGAAATCTAAAAGTTCTTGCCCCCAAAGACTTTTGAGAACAAGGAGGCAGAAGTTAATTAAAAAAAAAAACCCTTACCTTTTGTCTTAAAATCAATACTAAGTATTGGTTCCAAGGCAGAAGAGTGCTAAGGGCTAGGCAGTGGCTGACTTAGAAAGGAAGTGTCTGAAGCCACACTTGAACCCAAGACCTCCTGTCCCCAGGTCTGGCACTCTATCCACTGAGGCACTTAGCTGCCTCATAGGAATTAAATTAGTCAGAGGAAAAAAAGATGAGGCAGAGTAGCCTTTTTTTGGAAACTTCAAATGAATATACTCAAGGAATCAACAAGTTCTACACATTGACTTAATGGCTCTCCTTAGAATCAGCTCCCACTCAGTCTCTGTTGTTGAATTCCAGCAGGGATTGGCTGCCGAGTTAGAACATAGAGAAGACAGTTCATGTTTTGTGAAACCACACGCACAAATAATCACACAAATAGGCAATGACATACATACATACACAGATAGATATGCAGATACACAGTGCTGCATGGGCATAAACACACAAAGTACAAAGAGAAATAAATACATCCATATGGGAAAAGCAGAGATCATTCATACACAGACACAACTGCCCAGAGAAAGAAGCACACAAAGGAGGAAACATATAGGACCTTCACTGCCGTGGCGGGGCAAGCAGGGATCATCTAAGAAAAACTCTTACCTGTCTCCAAACATCATGGGCTCATTCAAGCACTGGGTACAGGCCTCATGAAACCACTGCCTGCATCTGTAACACTGAAGCATTCTTAGGTACCACCTAGGAAGAGAAGAAGCCCACGTCAACTTTAGCCTCCTGCTTTTTGCCTCTTGGATGAGTTGGAATAAGGTGGGAGGATGGAGGGAAAGACAAGGCTGTGAGGGCAGGGATAACCTTTCTTTCTCCAACCCCAAACAAAAATCTTTTCTTAATTCCTTCCTTTCTGGGTAATACACGGCCAATCTATACCAGGAAGCTTTGGTAACCAAAATTCTCTTCAAAGAGATACCTTTTCCGAGGAGAGGGCCAAGGCAATTTTCTTGGGAATACAATAATAAGCAATAATAATTACTCTTACAAGCTAACATCTTACCTGGCTTTATACTTTTAAAAAGCACTTTTCTGTTCATTTCATCTGATTTTTTCATAATGCCCCATTGATGTTGGTGGCATAAATATCATTAACCCCATTCGAAAAATGAATAAACTGACACAGAAAGGAATTGAATTGCCTAGAGTCACAGAGTAAGTGAGTGATAGGGCAAGGAATAGAAGCCAGATCTCTTTGGCTTCAATCTTTTCATTTTTTCCTCTCTCTCTAGGTGACAATATGCAGCTGAGGTTTAAAACTGCAGTGTCCCGTAGGTTAACGTTTCTATGGGTCTTATAGGGTCTCTTCTAAGAGTCTGAGTCTTCAATTTAGGTTCTGTGCTACTTCCTTACAATCCTTCTACTTTCTGAAAGTAACAACATAAATCGACTGCATATAACGCTTTAAGATTACATCATTTGAGCCTTACAACAAGACTGTGAGGAGATGTTACGGGTATTGGCGTTATCCTTGTTTTACAGGTAAGGAAAGAGGCTCAGAAGTGACTTGTCAATGGGCACACAATTAGGGTAAGAAGTAGGATTCAAAGTTCTTCCCAATTCTAGATTCTTGTATTCTATTCCTTAAGACACACTACCTTGTTAGCAGAGGCCCCTGCATACCTATGGATGATCAATTAATACTTGTTTGATGTGTTCATTACATTTTTTTCCTCCAACAACCAGTTCAGGTTATCATATTCTTGTAGAACTAAGGTCTATAGAAGTAGATCCAGTTCCTATCCCTCCCTAACCATCGGAAGAAAAAAATATCTTGGGAAAAGAGTCAGTATGATCTGGTAGAGAAAGAGAAAACAGGATTTGGGGGTGCCTTTGATCTTGTTCTCCAAACAGTCAGAATCAGATTCTCCCCTGGTCAGACTCTATTAACTTTCTGTTCTAGGTGTTAGCTTTCCAGTGATGTAGACTTCCTCTTCCTTATGTCACATGTTTTCTAGACCTCTTTCTGTCCTCAACCCATTCTACTTGCTCTTTTGTGGAGAGACTCTAGATTATTAGAATTCAGAAGCCAAGGACTGGAATAATTCTCTGGAGAGGGTCTGACCACTGCGGAGGACAAGTAGGACTAGCACCTCCTGAGATCTCAGTCATTAACCCTTCTTTCTCTGCATTTGGGTGGCCAACACCTGTGGCTCTAAGTTCAACCAAGTGTTATTTTATGCTAGGTCTCCTCCATGAGTCCCATCCCAAATTCCCGATAATCCCAGCTGTCACCAGGAAGGTGGCCAGGCCCTTACTCTCCAGGACCTCCACAGTAGCAATAACACTGCTGCTGGTTGGTCCGATGTGGGGAGTCCCAGTCTAGCTCCTCCGGCTTGTAAGAGAGTACCATTTTCACTGCTTGCAAGGTCTTGGCAATGGCTCCTTTCTTCAGCGCACCACCTTTCTGGGGAGGAGATGGGGAGAAGGCATACAAATCATTCCAAGGACCCCAGAGGGTTCTAAGAGAACCCAGAGCCTCCCTAGCAAGTGTGTCAACAGCAAATGTATGGAACAGTCAGTCAGTCAGTCAGTCAGTCAGCCAGTCAGTCAGTCAGTTAGGTAATAAGCATTCATTAAATTCTTACCATGTACCAGATACTGTGCTAAGTGCTGGGATACAAAAAAAGACAGACAGGGTCCCTGCCCTGAAAAGTTCATATTCTAATGGAAGACAAGACATGCAAACAACTATAAATGTACTATGGAAGATAATCTCGGAGCAGTAGGGGACACCAGGAAAAAACTTCCTACAGAAGATGGGACAATCCAGCCATCTAGGAGTACCGCATTCTTGAGGAACTTAATAATGCTAAGGAATCTCCTGGAGAGATTGGTACATGGATAAAAGAGATGTGGTTCAAAAGCTGGCAGCTGGAATGGTTAATTCATTCCCACCCAAAAGTTGTTGGCTCTTCTTTTAGAGCCAGATTATCTGGGGAGGAGATGATAAGAATGAGACTTGGGGTCTGGGAATCACCAGTGTCACAGATCAACGCTGTGTGTGGGAAAGGGGAAAAAGAGAGAAAAGGTATTTGAGAGGGACCACAGAAGAGAAAGACAGAAAAAGAGAAGACTGGGAAAGAGAAAATATGGAATTAAAGAATATCAGAGCCAGAGAGAA
Organism: Gracilinanus agilis; assembly: GCF_016433145.1. NCBI lineage: Eukaryota > Metazoa > Chordata > Mammalia > Didelphimorphia > Didelphidae > Gracilinanus > Gracilinanus agilis. The sequence goes on along the minus strand of NC_058131.1, from coordinate 323,895,819 downwards.
CTTTAGAACATAGAATGTCAGAGCCTAGAGAAAGAGCTCAACCCTCTGGTTTTATAGTGGGGGAAGAAAATAAAGAGAGAAAACAGGAAAAGACTGAGAGGAAGAGAGGCCTGAGGGCTCACCCGAACAGCCAGAGCGAAGATACAGCGTCGGCAGAACCATGGTGTTAGCAGGGGCCCTTCAGTGCTGCTTGCAGTGGGGATATGGCATTGTTGATGGTAACCTATGGAGGGGCAAAGGCAGAGAGTGTCCCCAAGGAGCTGGAATCCATGGGCTGGCAGCTCCTCATGGAACCACCATTCTGGGAACAGAGGCTCTGGCTACCATGATGAGCTAGAACCCAACTCTGGGGCTTCTCTGGACAAAGCCAGAAATTATTAATCCCACTCAGTTCACACCTCACCCATTTCTGGGCAGTGGGTAAGCAATATCCTTCCAAATTAAGTAGATGGTTATCACCTTCTTACCCACACTTGTTCCAATTTTCTGCCCTCCACACCCTCACCACACACAGTACAAGCGCAGATCCATGCACATTTGTATATACACTTACATACACACAAGCCTACTCATATATATACACCCTCATACACATGTATGTAGCCATATATACACAGAGTCACCAGATTATGTTCTGGGTATTTTCTCCTCACCCAGGTTGCTCTACCTCAGATCTCAATGTCATCTCCAGGTCCCTGGGGCTTGGTGAGATCTGGCTACGATTTGGGAGATACATTCTGCTTAGGAGCAGACAGCCAGAGAGAATAGCCAGGGCGAGTCAGGCAAGGGGTTGAAAGGAAAAAGATTGAAGAAGCTGGTTCACACCTTGATAGCCAGGACCTCACATCCTAGGTGGCCAGTTCTCAGTTTTTTCTTCAGGAGAACCCAACCTATAATGTCTCAAGAGGGCCCAAAGCTGGTGCTAAGGAAGGCAGGCAGGAAGGAAAGGGGGCAGAGCCAAGACCAGCTAAATGGGGTAGAGGGGGAGAATTTCCTCTTTTTTCCTTCTATCTCTTCCATGTCCATGCCTCCTCCCTAGGAGCCCAAGTCTTCCATTATGAGACTTTTAGGCAATGACTCAAGTTCTGGTACTTCTCTATTCTGTTAAAATGTTCTCCCTATGGGTACCTCCACCTCCTCGGCTTTCTGTTCTCTCCTAGGGCTAACCTGAGACAATATAGCATAGTCAAAAGAGGATTTGTTTAGAATTAAAATGAGAGGACCTGGTTTTCAATTTTGGCTTTGTTACTTTACTTCCTACCTGTATGACCATGGACAAGTCATTTGCTCTCTCTCTCTCTGTCTCTCTCTCTCTCTGTGTCTCTCTGTCTCTGTCTCTCTGTCTCTGGCTCTGTCTCTCTCTCTCTCTCTCTCTCTCTCTCTCGGTCCATTTTCTCATCTATAAAACTGGAATATCTGTTTTTGTACTTCTTGAGAGCTAAGAATGGTTTTTCATTTTAAAACCTTTCAAGTCATACAAAAACAGTTGGCAGATTTGGCCCTCGGAACGAACATCTTTTGTGGCCCCTTGGCCTAAATGGCCTCTGGAAAACCTTTTCGCTCTGGATCTTATGCCCTTGCTTATGCCCTGGAAGCAGTGGGTGACCTGGGGCTGAGAGATCTCCTTTCTTCAGTAGGATCTGCATATTGGTGGTAGCTTTCAATGCCTTCTGAAGGAGCAGAGGGCATGGGAGGCTTGAGGTTGTTGCCAGGCTGGCAGGAGAGCTCACTGAGAGGTTGGACTTATCTTGGGGCTTCAGCACAGGGACCTGTTTGGTGAGCTGGAGGTCTTACACCAAATGGAGAAATGTGAGTAAGTGATTAGAACTGACCATGGCAACCTCAGTCCTAGGTGAGCCAGGACTAGGTCACCACAGAACACTGGATGTCATGTCAGGAGACCTGGATTTAAATCCTTCACTCTAGCACTTACTTGCTGTGTGACTCGAGAATAATTGAACCTCTGAGTGTCAAGTTTCTTTTCTGAATAATGGGAAAATACTTGTACTATCTATTTTGAAGGATTGTTCAGAGAAAGTGCTTTGTAAATCTGAAAATACTATAGAAATGTGACTCATCTGTAATTCTGTCACCTGTTTTTATCCCCTGTCTCTTTCTGTATATTCTTCTTTTACCTTGCCTGTCAGGGGTGTAGTCATCAATTGGAATGGTTCACATTTATGTAGCTACTTAATATTTATACAGCCCTGTTCTTACAATAGCCTTGTGAGAGAGGTAATGCCAATATGATTATACCCATTTTACATGTGAGGAAATTGAGGTTCAAAGAATTTATCTAATTTGCTCAAGGTTATACATCTAAGTCTTCCCCATTCTGTCCTAGGCAACTGCCCAGCAAAGGCAAGGTCAAGGGTGGACTTGTAGTAAGTTAGGAAAGAATGGCCTGAGCTACAGGGAGTGCTCCCTCTATCCTCAACAAGGCCATATTTGACCTCGTTCTGCTCCCCTTGTCAGCTCTGACTCCAGCTCTGTCACTCACCAAGACCACACTTTCCACAGATGAGAATCTCATTCAGGGGCCCAGATGTTTTTCCGAGACAGATGTTGCATTTGGGCTCTTCGCCTGGAACACCAGCTAAAAGAGAAAATAACGGTGAAGAGTCAGGAAATGAAGGACAAAGAATCTCCCATTGAGAATCAATGTTCCAACTGCAAAGAACCTTAGAATACAAATGTTAGAGCAAATTCAGAATGATGTAGATAAAAGGGACTTAGACAGGGTTTAATCTAACCAGCAAAGTACAATTGAAAGAGTATTGGATTTAGAGTCAAGAGTATCTGAGTTCATATCCCAATCCTACCATCTATAGGACCTCAGGCAAACCACGTATCCCTCTGGATCTCAGTTTTCTCATCTGTAAAATGAGGGGGTTAGACCAGATGGTCTCTAAGGTCTTTTCCAACTCTTAAACCCGTTATCTTGATTCATTTTAAAAATTATTTTGTGCTCATATCTTGTGTAAACACTAGAATTAAAAAGATAAAAATGAAACAGACCAAGCCTTCAAAGAGCTTAGTTTTCCACCTACAAAATGAAATGAATGTAATCCTAGAGAATGGAAGTGACTGGTTCAAGGTCACATAACATAAATAGCAGAGCCAGGAATAGAAACAAAATCATCTGGCTCTAAGTAACTGAAAATTAGATTGGCTCTCACAATGGAGAAATGAATACCCATTTTTTCATTTAAAAGTATGCCCATCCCTGGGACAAGAGAGAAACCAAAAGAAGCCTGGCTCTCTGCTAGGGAGCTATGGAACTTTAAAACCCTCAAGGAACTGCTAATCTTTTAGGGAAGATATAACTCAAGATTCAGGTTCTGAGGGCATTAAACTGTATTTTCTGAACTCCTGTTTCCTATAAATGCTAAATTAAAAACAACTCAGGAAAAATGCCCCAATTTTCTCATTGTGAAGTTGGATTAGATCATCTTGAAGCTCTTAAAGGGTCAAATTTGCTCAACCTTACATCTACTAAGTCCACTCCATTTTGTCCTAGGCAACTGCCCAGCAAAGGCAAGGTCAAGGGTGAACTTCTAGTGTTGGGACAAAGTTAGGAAAGAATGGTCTTTTCTCTTTATCTGTTTTTTTTATTTGAACGCATTATTTTATACTTCCAAATGAACAGATAATATGAATCTGTATCCTTTATCAAGAAAAAAAAAGTAGGGGTAGTTAGGTGGCTCAGTGGATAGACAGGCAGGCCTAGAGATGGGAAATCCTAGGTTTAAATCTATGCCCAGACAATTCCTAGCTGTGTGATCTTGAGTAAGTCACTTAATCCAATGGCCTAGCTCTTACTGATCTTTTGCCTTGGAACTAATACTTAGTATTAACTCTAAGAAAAAAGTTTTTTTTTAAAAGAGAAAACATAAAATAAAATCCTTGATTCTCTGAGGGACCCCTGGAGACTGACCTTCTTGTCCAGTCCTGTCATTAACTAGCTGGGAAACTTTAGACATGTTGCTTTGGCAACTTTGCCTTCTTTTCACCTCAGTTTATTTGTATAGTTTAGAAACTGGACTAGATGATGTTGAAGATTATTTCTAGCTCCAAAAGCTACAGTCACATGAAGAGAACAACATTACTTTGGATTTAAAAAAAAAAAGGCAAAAAACTTTGGTGTGGGGTAAGATAGTGAAGGGTAGGATCAAGGGTTGGGAAATGATTTTTTCTTGAGTTGAGTGATTATCTGTTTCTTTCTTGTTTGATAGTTTCCATCCTATCCAACTCTTTGTGACCCTTTAAAGGGTCATGAAAACTTTGTTTTTTTCTTGGCAAAGATACTAGAGTGGTTTGCCATTTCTTTGTTCAGTTCATTTTTTGCAAATGGGGAATTGAGACAAATATGGTTGAGTGATTTGCCTAGGGCCTTAGGGATTGTATAAAGTCCATGTTCTTCAGATAGACACTCCTCTACTCACTCAGAATCTGACTGGACCTGCTAACAACTGGCCAGTGGTTCAGGGTCAGTTTTTTTGGGGTTGTGTTTTTGCTTAGTCCCCCCATTAGTACATTTTGTAAGCCATACGATTCCTAGGTTGATGTGCCTGACTAGCTAGGAGTGGAATGGATTAGCAGAAAGAGATTCAGTTAAGGGACCAGGACATTTGGTTTGGAGTCATGTCTCTAGCACTGACTTCATTTGTATCCTGGAGAAAATGAGTTCCTCTCTTTGAGTGTCAGTTTCTTCCACTATAAAATGGAAGGAATCATAGGATCTAGAGCTAGAAGGAATTTCAGTGATAATTTATTTAATTCCCACATTTCAGAAGAGGGAAGTGACTTATTCAAGGTCACACAGATAGTAGGTTGTAAAACTAGAATTTGAACCCATCTTCTGAATTTCACATTCAATGCTCTTTCCATTCCATCACTAAGAGCATTAGAAGTCATCAGATCATCTTTTGGATCGTTTCCCAACCTAACATTCTATCTCTAACCAGACATCACACCATTCATCAACCATAGCATCTCAGGCAATATCAGACAGTATCTGCATTGAATTATCTTTGCTCGGTCTCTTCTCTCTCCTCCTACCATTCTAGCTTCCTAATGTAAAACTAAATCTTCGTGTTGCTCGGGGTGATGATCTTCCTCATGGTGATCTGAATTGAATAATCAGCCCTTAGCAAGTAAGTATATGTTGAACGAATGAAGGAGGGATGGAGCTTTATATATCTCAGTGAGGCTGCTCAGGTCTTCTCCTACCTCAATTAGGCAAACCCTCTGACTTCTTCACTTTCAGTGCTACTGTTCCTGTGAAGCTCCTAGATATATACCCATTAAATGAGGAAGGCTCTCAGGCTCAGAATTCCTGTCTAGGGATCCATCCATTCTTCTAGCTTCTACTTCTTTAATAATGATGATTATTATCATCATTAGTCTTATTATATAACATGCTTAGCTCTAGGCCTTAGTTTCCTCATCATGAGAAAACAAGTAGGGTGAATTAGCTATATAAGACTCTTTCTAGCTATAACATTCTATGTTTTATGATCCTAAAACCCCAGGGATTGAACAAGATGTCAGGTGGGAGGACAAATGCAGGAGGGAAACCCTAGTTGAAATCCTGGGAGATCAGTCCACAGAGGAAGGCCAGGGGCTAACAGAAAAACTTTCAGGTTACTCACCATGTTGGATATCCTTCCATAAGACCCAGTATTTGGAGTTATCTTCAAAGGTCACAAGGCAGCTTTGCTTGGAACTGCTGACCTGTGGTTAGAAAGGGGACTAGAAGTGAGGGTCTAGACCCACCAGAGAGAGCCCCAGGCAAAACTGCCAAGTATACCCAGGTTGATCTTAGGTAGGATGATCTTAGGGAATCTTCTGCTTTCATACTTGGCCTTAGAATGACAATGGTGATGATGATGATGATGATGATGATGATGATGATGATGAAGTCTGAATTTGTGATTTCATTGGCATAGGGACCTCCATGTATGAAAACTTCCTCTACTAATGCAGACTGACAACTCTTCTTTAATTTATCATATTAGAGATTTTTGCCTGGGGGATTGAGTGGTTAAATGAGGTCCAGGGCTACATAGCTAGTATGAATCAGGAAATATTTGAATCTTGGTCTTCTCAATTACAAAGCTATCTCTCTTTCCATATGCTCTGAGCCCCTTAATAAGAATTACTTATATTTGTTTAAGTCCTTGTGATGAACTCTAAGAGGTTAAGTATCTGGCCCAATGTCAGAGAGTTAGAAAGCAGCAGAGCTGGACCTAGCATCCAGGAAGACTCAAGTCCTGCCCTAGCCCTGGATTCATCCATGTCTTCCCTCCTTAATTGCTCTGACCTGAATAGGTCTCCTTTTCTTTTTTTCTTCTCTCTGAACTTATTCAGTCTGGGTCCCTTGCCTTCAGATCCATGCTCTTGATCATGACTTGCCACAGAAACACTCATTCAAAGGGGCAACTAGTTGATAATAGTTCACAGTATCACCACCAGAGAACATTTGTATCCTAACTGAGCTGGCTTCCAATGCTTCAGTCCAATTGGAGAATAAGTAGTGAAGGAATCATGGATGATAAGGATAATAAGCTTAATAAATTTAGAGCTAATAAAAGACTGTCTGCCCTTTGATTCAGCCATAGCACTGCTTGGTTTATACCCCAAAGAGATAATAAGGAAAAAGACTTGTACAAAAATATTTACAGCCACGCTCTTTGTGGTGGCAAAAAATTGGAAAATGAGGGGATGTCCTTCAATTGCGGAATGGCTAAACAAATTGTGGTATCTGTTGGTGATGGAATACTATTGTGATCAAAGGAATAATGAACCAGGGGAATTCCATGTGAACTGGAATGACCTCCAGGAATTGATGTGGAATGAAATGAGCAGAACCAGGAGAACATTATACACAGAGACGGATACACTGTGGAACAATTGAACATAATGAACTTCCCTACTAGCAGCAATGCAATGATTCAGAACAATTCTTAGGGACTTATGAGAAAGAACGCTATCCACATTCAGAGGAAGAACTGTGGGAGCAAAAACACTGAAGAAAAACAACTGCTTAAACACATGGGTTGATGTGGATATGATTTGGGATATAGACTCTAAACGACCACCCCAGTGCATCTATCAATAATATGGAAATAGGTCTTGATCAATGATACATGTAAAACCCAGTGGAATTGCTCATCTGCTATGGGGAGGTTGGGAGGGGGTGTTTAGAGGAGAGGGAAAAATCATAAATCATGTAACCATGGAAAAATATTCTAAAAAATTAAAAAATTTAAAAAATGATTTCATTAATAAACTTTACTTTTTAAAGATGTTAATAAATAAATAAATTTAGAGCTAGAAGGGACCTTATAAATCATTTGATTTCGTAGATGAAGAAATGAAAGGCAGAGAGGGAAAATATTTGACAATATTAGAAGGAGTTGACAGCAGATTAAGAATTCTATCCCAGGTCCTCTACCTCCAAATTTAGTACAATCTTCAGTATGCTATGCTGTCTTTGCCACTGGTCCTTAGTAAGGCTCAGTGTATAGACTAAAAAGATTACCTTAAAGGCTTAGCCAAGAAAATGGGATTTCAACTAGCTCTCAAAAAGTGTTTCCTGATAGAGAACTTTCTAAAAGGCAGGCAAAAGGGTGCCTTGGACAAAATAGTACCAAGAAATCTGAAATGATTTAGAAGAAGGATATGAATGATCAAGATGATTTCTGGGTGACTCTGCCAAGTCTATAACTAGGACTCACACAGCAGAAAAGACTTGAAGTAGGAACAGGATTTCTCAATTTATATTCTGATATTTGACTATACCATACTCTATCTGATGGGCTGATTTGTGGATTATTCCAACCTGGAGAGCTTCACACCTAGAATATGGGTTTTTCTTTAGAAAGATACATCAAGAACCCAAAGCAAATACAAGACTTCCTCAGATATATCATCCTCAGTTGATACAACTTCTCTGTTCAGCTTCCTTGCACATTTTCACTGTTGAGCCACATTTCTGTCCTTTGATCAATGAGGGGCTTGTCAAAATATAAGAAAGATATTTTCACAATGACTTTCTGAGGAATAATAGATTATGGCATCCTCTCCGTGGCATTGAAGCCTTCTTCCATCTTCTCCACAGAGGTCTTTCCCTTCTCAAAGGTAAAAAAGTGACTATGCCAGTGAGATGAGATATCTTATCCTAAAAGATATCCTTCTACAGTATAAAGAGCCTTAGATTTGGTTAGAACACTTAGTTTGGATTCCCAACCCTTACATTTACTACCTCTATGATCTTGAGAAAGCAATTTCTCTCCCTGGGCTTTTGAAAAAACTAGAGGGTTGGACCTCTAATGTTCCTTCTAGTTCTAAGTCGTACAAAACTATAAACAACCTAGGTTTGTTCTACTTTATTCTTATTCCAGCTATGGGGACCTCTCATGGATAATAAGGAATTAGGAATGATTTAATCAAATTGCTGATTAATTGATTTCCCAGCAATCCTCTCCCCTTTCTGGTTTTGGAGCTCAGAATCTGATTTTGAGGGACTGGGCTCTGGGTCTTGGGGACTGGAGTGTGCCAAGTTTTACCCTTTTAATCTTTCCAAGATAATATAGTCCATCTGTCCATCTGCACAGCACATATTGGCCCTCTGTCAGCTTGACCATCAAGTCTTTGAAGTTGTTTCTGGACTTTGTGGGAGCACCTGCTGCCCTGGGCGGCCCACAGTCATCTTGGATCTCTGGTTCCAGAGAGAGGTTCTCCATCAGTTTTCACCACCCCTAGGATAAAAAACAACAACAACAAAGATACACTTTCATTCTTCATTCATTAATGTTCAACGCAAAATTCCTTCATTCCTAGAGAGCCATCCCTTGGTAAGCTGGTGGACTGAACATCTAAATAGTCTTTTCTAGGGAATGGGGGAGAGGAGGGAAGAGTTGGAGATTTCCTCCCACATTCACACTCAGAGCAGAAATTTTGGCCATAGGTCTAGACTTCCCTCTAAGATTTACCAGAAGAGAAGGAAACTTCTGGGCAACATGTCACAGTAGGCTCTTTATTAAACAAGATTTTTACAATGTCCCTCTTTCTTGATTTTAAAGTATATTATTTTATGAAAACCAACTCTGGGATGCTGAAACTCCTCTTAGTACTATTATATCAATTTAAATGAGCTGTTGGTTATAAAGTTATGAAAGGGCTACATAAATGGCTAGATGTCTTCACTAACCCAGATTCCAACAATCCTTCAAAGTCCAGTTATATCTTACCTCTTCCATGAAACCTTGCCTCAATATTAGAGGTAAAAAGGATCTGGGGCAGCTAGGCAGCACAGAAGGTGGAGTGCCTTGTCTGGAGTCAGGCAGACCTAAGTTCAAATCTGACCTCAGATGCTTCCTTGCTCTGTGACCCTGGGTAAGTCACTTAACCCCAATTGCCTAGCCTTATTCTAATACAGAAGGTAAAGGTTAAAAAAAAAAAGAGGAAGTAAAGGAGACCTTAGAGTCAGATCAGAAAGGTAGGCTATAGGGAACACTGGATTAAAAGTCAGAAAAACTAGGTTGCAGCTGCCAGTTAATCTCCTTTCTGAGTGTGCCTCAGTTTCCCATCTACTAAATAAGGAGTTTAGACTAAGGGATCTCAAAGGTCTCTTCCAACTTTAAAATTCTTTGACTAGGGCAGAGTGACTCTACTGAGGTCTTACTTTAAGTTGTAGATAAAGTTAAAATACAGGTGTGACTTCGAATCCAGTATTCTAATCAAATCAGATCAACAAGCATTTACAAGCACAAACTCTAATCAAGGAACTATCCTTGGAGTACAAAAAAGGGCAAAAACAGTACCTGTCCTCAAGGAGCTTACAATCTACTGACTGGGGGTAGTAGTGGAGAGAAAGACAATAAAATACACAACTATATATAAATACATATAAAGGAAAAAGTGGAGATAATCAAAGAGAAGAGGCCTGGAATTAAGGGGGTCTGGTAAAGATTTCTTACAGAAGGTGAAATTAGCTGGAACTTGAAGGAAGCCAAGAGAGAGAGAGAATTCCAGGTCTGGAGGATAGCCAGTAAAATGCATTGGAATCTGGAAAAAGAGTGTCTTGTGTGAGGAATACCAAGGAGGCCAGAGTCCCTGGGTCATATGGTACGTGGAAGGAAGGAAGAAAACCTGAAAGGTAAAAGGGGGCAAGGTTATGAAGGGCTTTGAAAGCCAAATAAAAGATTTTATATTTGATCTTGGTGTTATATAGGGAGCTATAGGAGTTTATTGAGTAGGGGTGGGGGGTCTCATGATGGAACTTGTCCTTTAGGGAGATTACTTTGATAGCTGAGTGGAGTATGGACTGGAATGGGGAGAAACTTGTGTCAAAGACATCAATAAACAGGAGAATGCGATTGTCTAGGTGTGAGATGATGAAGAGGCGCCTACGTGGTCTTCAATAGCAGGGACTCTATCATCACCTTTGAATTTCCCATAGTACCTAGCAACAGGATGCTTTATATGTACTTATTGATGTGACTTCCCCCCATCATCAAACACCTTTATAAAGAATTTAAATAAATATTTGTTGATAGGTTGATTCATTGTCATCTGTAGGGAAATTAGAGATAGGTTTCCCATGTCACCAATGCCAGGGGAGGGCTTTATAGACAACTCAGAATCAGAAATGCTGTAGAGATGCCTTTAGCAGGGATCAGCAACCTTTTTTAAAAATCCTTTACATAATGTCTTAGAATCAATAAGTATCTGTTCTAAGGCAGAGGTGTAGTATGGGCTAAGCAATTGGGGTTAAGTGACTTATCTAGAATCACACAGCTAGGCCTAGAGTTCTATCCACTGTTACCTAGAGGCCCTTCAACAATCTTTCAGAAGAGAAAGATCACCATGATTAATCTGGAATGCTAGGTTGTAGGGAAGGGGAAGAAATTTCTAACATGGCCACAGGAAAAAAGTGGTGATAATGGCCATAACCTTGTTTTCTCTCTCTTCCTTCCTTCCTTCCTTCCTTCCTTCCTTCCTTCCTTCCTTCCTTCCTTCCTTCCTTCCTTCCTTCCTTCCTTCCTTCCTTTCTTTCTT
>NC_058131.1:323731296-323884492 GCF_016433145.1 Gracilinanus agilis | reverse complement strand
CTTTCTTTCTTTCTTTCTTTCTTTCTTTCTTTCTTTCTTTCTTTCTTTCTTTCTTTCTTTCTTTCTCTCTCTCTCTCTCTCTTTCTTTCTTTCTTTTTCTTCCTTCCTTCCTTCCAAAAACTCTTACCTTCTGTCTCAGAATCAATACTGTGTATTAGTTCCAAGGCAGAAGAGCAATTAGGGCTAGGCAATGAGGGTGAAGTGACTTGCCCAGAGTCACATAGCTAGGAAGTATCTGAGGCCAGATTTGAACCTAGGACCTCCTGTCTTTAGGCCTGGCTCTCAATCCACTGAGCCACCCAGTTGTACCCTCTAGTTATCTTTCTAACCTTATTTCATACTACTCCCTGGAATGTACTCTCCATTCTAGTCAAACTGTATCATTTATTATAGTTCTCTCATCTCAGAGAAGCATTGTGTTAGAGTTCATATAAAGCTGGCTTTAAAACCAGAAAGACTTGTGTTCAGATGCTGCCTCTCAAACATACTGGCTGTGTAACGCTTGGCAAATCACTTAGCCTCTCAGGGGGCAATTCTCTGAGATTATAAATTATAGAGGATATAGTACCCTGCCTTAAAAGAAAAGGTCCCCTATACCAAAGAAGTTATAGGTCTAGCCCCAAGCTCTGATTTTGTCCTACCTGCTTTGGGATTCTGTCATTTGGGAAGGTCAATTCTCATCCCTGGATTGTGTTCCTGTTCCCTCCTTACCTCCATCTGCTAAAATCTTTTACATTCAAATCTCACTTTATCATCCTCCTTGGCTAAAAGAAATCTCTTTATTAGAGCACATGAACTACATGATTTTGGGCAAGTCCTTTAACCTATCTGACCTATCTGTAAAGTGGCGATATTACAATTTGCTTCACAGAGTTGTTGGGAGGAAATACTTTGGCCTTTTTATTTTTAAGGTTGACACTATGTCAAGAACCTGTAATTTCAAAGCAGCTAGGTAGCACAGTAATCAGAGCCCCAGCCTGGAGTTGGGAGGACTTGGATTCAAATCTGACCTCAGAAAATCTCTAGCTGTGTGATCTTGGGTAAGTCTCTTATCCCCAGTTACCTAGCCCTTACACTTATCTACCTTAGAACTGTTACTTGGTATTGATTCTATAACAAAAGGTAGGAGTTTTTTAAAAAAAGAATTTGTAATTTCTCTGGGATTAGAATCCCCTTAATAGAGACTTTGTAGAGAGTTTTCTTAGGCTTGAAAAGGTTAAATCACTTGTCTATGGTCATAGAACTAGCAAGTGACAAAATGGGTTTCAAACTCAGATCTTTCTGATTACGTGTCTAGCACGCCATCTAGGATGCTACAAGGTCTCTCTAAGTGCATATCCTTCTATTGCATACCATTTCCTTCACACTACCCTTGTATCATCCTCATTGGTATATACATGGTATACTCACTAATCATTGTTGGCAAGAATTGTGTAATTTTTCATCTTTGCATCCCTATGTCTAGTGAAATATACAAAACAAATATTTCTTGAAATGGATTCAGTCCTAGGATATTGTATTCCATCTCAGGACTCTACCTTCTGTATACTAGAGATATCCATCTATCTATCTATCTATCTATCTATCTATCTATCTATCTATCTATCTATCTATCTATCTATCTATCTATCTATCTATCCATCCATCCATCCATCTATCTACTTACCTATCTATTTGGAACCTGGGATCACAACCTGTCTGGCTCATTTTCCTAATCTGTAAAAGGAGTGTAATAATAACACCTCACAGGGGTGGTATATTTATAAATATTCATAAAGAGTTGCCTGGCACATAAAAGGAGCTTAATAAACATTTGTTCCCCTCCCTTTCCTATTCCTCTTACCTCATGTAACAGTTATTTAAAATACATTGTTTATATTATCTCACTTGATCGTCATAATAACCTTTGAGGCAGATACGACAGGTAAAAACCAGAGTTTTTAGAGAATTGTCTTGCCCAGAGTCATATAGTTAGTGTCAGAGAAAGGATCTGAAATCTGATCATCCCAATTGTAAATTAGGATCTATATCTAACCTGCCAGAAACACACACACACACACACACACAGATATAAAGTTATAATACCCAGACATGGATCAAAGAGTTACAAACTGAGCTACATAATAATAGGTAGTATTTATATATCACCTACTATGTGCCAAACAACTAATATTATCTGATCCTCGCAACTCTGTAAAGTAGGTGCTCTTGTTATCCCCATTTTACAGTTGAGGAAATTGAGGCAAAGATGTTAAATGACTTGTCCACGTTTACACAGTAAGTATATGAAGCTTGGCTTGAACTTGGGTTTTCTTGACTCCAGCTCACACTCTATCCACTGAGCCACCTACTACCATTTTTAAGGGGAAAGGTTATTATTAATGGAGAGGATTTGACATTGAGGAACTAAATAATTGTAGTTTAATTTCCACTAAATATTTCCCTTTGCTGCACTTACCTTCCAAATGAAAGAAAAGCATAGAATTATAGAGACAAGCTCTAAATTTAATTCCCCCTGTAGGATAGGAAAGAAGGATTCAGACTTGGTGAAAAGAGAGAAAAGGGAGGATGTATCACATTCTTCAAGGCTAGGCAAGTAAGTCACTTCATATCTTTTGAGTCTCAAATTCTTCATATTTAAAATTGATAAATAAAATATTTGCATGGCCTGTATCCCAGGCTTACAATCTGAACATGTATAGAAATGTGAGTAACTATTGTTTAGGTTGACTGACCATCCAACCTAATTTCCGCCCCCCCTCCCCCATTCCCAGGATAATTGATCCACATTTTCCAATTTTCAACTTTCTTGCTTGCCTCAGATCCTCCAAACCCAGTTCATTTCAGCATGAATTAAGTGCAAGATACAGGGATAGCAAGAGCAGCGCAGAAAGAGGGACTAGGTTTAAGTGCAGCTTCAGGAATCCACTGGCTGGGATCCCCTGGGCTAGTCGCTTAACCTCAATGCCCCAGGAAACTCTCAGACTGTAAATTGCAGAGCAGGTGCAGCCCTTCAGAGACAGAGTGGAAGTCCAGATTCACTTCTTTAATCATGCCCCGCCCCCCCACTTCCAAATGTGCAAACACACACACACACACACACACACACACACACACACACACACACACAANACTGAATACACACACACACACACACACACACACACACACACACACACACACACACCCATACTGGGATGTGGGAATACAAGGAAAAAAAAAAAGTCCCTACCCTCAATGAGCTTGCATACTACAGGAGGGTCACGACAGGTTCCCAAATATAAAGCAACAGAAGTCGACTTCAAGAACTAATGATTAAGGGTAGGAATGGTGAAAGGTCCCCAACAGGAGGAAGGAAATATCTTCCAGCTTTTTTTTTTTTTTTAAACCCTTACTGAGTAAGCAGTAAGAGTTAGGCAATGGGGGTTGTGACTTGCCCCAGGTCACACGGCTTGGACGAGGTCACTGAGGTTACATTTGAATCCAGGACCTCCTTTCCGTTGGCTATCCCCATCTTCCAGCTTTTAACTCTTGTCAGCTCCCTATCCTCCCTTCTGTGAAGAGTGAAGTCACATCACCGAAGAACTTGAAATCCCTTCACCCCCGAGGACCGAAAACTAGGTGTTAGGAACTGCTTCCAGCTGTCTCCCTCGGCCACACCTCGAGAATGACCTTGTAGGCATAGACCCCTGGTGGAAAGTTCAGGATGATCTCCCCGAGAGTTCGCTCATTTCGGGCAGGGGGGAGCTAGAAGAGTGGTGGTTTCTAAGCCCAGCTCCCGCCCACACATTTTGCCCGGCCCCTTCAATCCTTAGCTCTGGATAGACGATACACGCTTAGCGGGAATAGTGATTGCTTTTCACCTCCGGTGTGCAGCGAACCCTTTATAGACTGGAAAAGAAATCTAAGCGACACAGTCGAGTTTGGAGATGGAGCTCTTGCAGTTGAACCAGACTTTTCTTCCCCACAAGAAGGAGGGGATGGGAGCGGAGGAAGTCATGCTTCCTACCGCAGTGGGGGTGAAGGTAGATCTCTGGCCTCTGTTTGCCTAGAATCCGAGGCAAGATGTGACTCTTTAGGGATGGGGGCCCCTGGATGAGGAAGAAAGAGTGAATTACGCCTCTAACCCTCCACCTTTTGGATGGATCAGGCAGCATGAGTCACCCCACGGCCAGGGAAAGGGGTGGGGCACACAAGGTTCCCGCTCGGTTCGAGTTCGATTCCGGTGCCTCTCGCTGGCCTCCGGCTCCTGCCGCAGGTTCACAAACTGACACTTCCAGTATCCCGGCTCCCGCCTCCCTCCTCTTACTAGGCGCCGGCAAGTGCAGCAGAGAGAACAGGATTGGGAGGGGGGAGGGGAGGAGAAGGAGGCGCGGGCCATCCCCCTCGGTCTCCAGGAGCCCCAGTAGGCTAGGGAGTCCTCCTATTCTACCCAAACAGGAGTGCTCCCCCTCCCAAATCACACCCTGGCGTCCCCAGCCCCCAACACCTCAGTCTCCACAGCCTCCGACTTTTCGGAGCCGGGCCCCCAAGGGCTCTGATTGGCTGATTCAAACACATTCAAAATAAAATGCATTTTTGTGGGTTACACACTCTGTCCAGTTCAAATCTGAGTCAAACTGGTGTCTGGGGCCCCCGGAGAGGAGGGAGGGAAGGGAAAAGGAGGGGAGGGACAAGATGATTCATAGAGAGAGAGGTCCCCAAAGCCCAACGCATTTTATTATTTTATTATTTTGTTTTTTACAAAAAATAATTATTTTTAAAAATTACGTCTCTAACTCTCCCAGAGGAAACCAAATGCTGCCCGAACACCTCTCTCGGTAACTGACCCCGCCCCATCCAGTCCCGCGAACTCCCTCCAACTTTCCCCGCAACCCGGAGTCGTTGCCTGAGTATTGCCAACGTGCTCGAAATAACAATCGCTTTCCCCTGTCCTCCCTCCATCCCCATCCTGGTCCTGCTCGCCCACCCGCGTCCGCTAGTCTTCCGTGAGGCCGTGGGGGGTGGGGGGAGGACTGGCATTTGGAGAAAGCATTTGACAAGATCCCCCCATTCCCACTGTACCCGTTTTCTCTTGCTTCTACTTCGTTCCAAGAGTCGAACCCTGGCTCCCTAGTTTCCTCTGGCTGGATTGCGCTTGGAGATCCAAAAAGCAACTGCCTCCCCCACTCTCCCAAAACTCTTCGTTCCCTTTCTCTCTCCCTAAAAAAAAAAAAAAAAAAAAAACCCACTCGTATAACCCTGTAGAAATTTCTCAAAAGAGGGACGGGAGGATAGAGATCAAGTAGAAGGATGCGGGGGAGAAGAGGTATCCCACACCTCCCACCCAGCAGCCTCAGACCCTCAAGGTACCCAGGCAAGGCAGAGCAAGGGAGGGGCAGGGCAGAGGCTGCGTCCTTACCCTGAGGCTGCTTCTCCGTCCGGCGGTCCCACTTGGAGTCTGGCCACCAGGCGCATTGGAGGAGAGGACTAAGGACTGATGGAGAGAAGCTCCGGGTGGGGAGCTGCTAGGATTAGGGGAGGGAGGTGGGTGGTGTAGCACCTCTCGAACTGTCCACCCTCTCAGTCTGTCTGTCCGTCCCTCCGCCCGTCTGTCTATCAGTCTCTCAAGGGGCAGGGAGTCCAGACCATGCCCCAGTTGAAGAAGCTAGAGTCCAGCTCAAGCCTGGGACAGAGGGATGCGGGTCGCCATCTTTTTCGCTTTTTTTTCCCGCGAATTATTTACGTTCTGCTTATGTAATTAACACGGGCATCCTCCGGCTCACTATTGGAGGCCGTCGGCCAGGAAGTGGGACCCGGGCCCCGGGGCAGTCAAAGCCGCACCGCCTCCCGGCCGCCCACCCGAAGGCGCCCCCACCCCCAGCCGGCTCCCCGGGCTGAGCTTAAAGGGGCAGCGATCTTCCCCCACGCCCGCTCCCGCTCCTCGCCCTCCCCTTACCCTTCCTTGAACACACACACGTGCTGAGCCCAGTGGAGAACCGCTCCGGGACTTCCTGACCACTCGTCTTCCACGCGTGTACCCACCCACACGTGCAGTCTCTAGGCAAGGTTCGGAACGTGAGGAGCCCCGGGGGAGACACGACCGCTACACTGTCTTCACACTAGCACAGTCATTACATGTCACAGTTTATATAAGCCCCGAAAGTCACTCTCCTCATTTGAGCTCAGAGAGCGAATTCGGACAGAGGAATAGTATTCCCTATTACAGATGAGGAAGATGAGGCTCAGATGGGGCAAGTGACTTGTCCAAAGTCACAGGATTAGTAATTGGCATAGGTGAGTCTGCAGCACTGGTCTTCCGACTCCAAGGCTCAGACCCCGACCACAAACTTCGGGCATCATTTTCCCACAGTTTCGTTGCCACCTGCCCCTCCCAACTCCATGCTTTCCAGTCAGGAACCTTGACATCTCCAACCTTCTCAATAACACCTACACTATCCTATTCGTGGGAGCCAACGTGCCACACCCCCCCTCTATCCCCCATTATCTCCAACTCATTCCCAGCTGATGGTTGAGGCATCTCTCCAGAGTAAGGACACTCCCAATCCCCTCCAGAATCCCTCCCCCTGAATCCTGACAATTGTAGTGTAGAGTGTGTTCTTCTTCACAGGTGGAGAGGATGGGCAGTGGGGCAAAGAAAAGAGAGAAATGTTAGTAAGAGAGCAAAGGGGATTGTGGGACCGGGAGTGTTCCGGTATCAGAACTCTAAAGCATTTGGGGAATAAAGCATCTAATTCGTCAGGTTTAGATAAGGGAAGCTATTTGGAGAGGGTAAGAGCTTCGTTTACTGGGAAAAGGATTGAAGTGGAAGGGAAGACTTGGTCCTGATTCTACCAATGAACTTCATTTTGTAAACCTGGCCAACTCACCTTGACACAATAAAGCAGAGGACCGAGGACTAGACTAACCCCCCTGGTATGGTCCCAAGTCCCGGACTCTTTCCAATAGGAAACTATCACCCAGTAATACTCCTATATTAAGGGGATTAAGAAAACAAGGAGAGTAGGGGTCTGAGGAGAGGGAAAAGGAAGGCATAAAACAGAACTGAGAAGATTCTGTACATAAGACCGGTTTGAATATTTATTGAATAACTTAATGACTGAAAGGCTAGGGAGCAGGATGCCAAGGGATTCAGGGGGCTCCATCCCTACCCCAGTACCCATTACTTTGGAGGAAGTAAACTTACCCTAGTTTATTTCTCCTTCCTTTTCTACCACCTTCCTGGTCTAGCATGACCCTTGCACTACATCTAACCCAAGAAAGCAAGCTGGGAGGTCTTGGAACAGTGGAGAGAGTGCTTGACCTGCAGGTGGGAGAGGAGGTTTTTAAGTCATAGTTCTAACCTACACTCCTAGCCAGGTGATTGTGGGCAAGTTACTCCCCTTCTGTCTGTTTCATCTTTAATATTCTAAAATAATTTGTATTTCCATAACGCTTTAAAGTTTGAAATTTTTCATTCCCCACACCCCCCTTCCCCAAGTAGGGAATACAATTATTATTATCCCCATTTGACAGATAAGGAAATTGAGTCTCAGAGAAGTTGAAATAAGGGTCTTGGCCATGATCACACAACTAAAAATGTTTCTGAACCTAGGACCTCTGAAGTAAAATCTAGCACTATTTCTATCACATCATGCTACCTCTATGTTCTAAGTTCCCTTACGTCTCTTACGTACTGTTGTATGTTCCTAACATTCTATGTTCTATCCCTCACCCCCTTTTTTGTCAATCCATTTTGTTTTGATGCAAAAGATATTTCCCAGAGAACACCCACAATGTACATAAAATGCATTCCTTATAATATTTTACATTAAAATTTAATTCAACAAATGTTTGTTTAGTGCCTACTACATGCAAGGCCCTATGCTAGGTGTGAGGTTATAGAGGCAAAAATGAAATTGCCCTTATCCTTAAAGAACTTATATTCTCCAGGCCCTGGGTTCCAAGATCCCTTCCTGCTCTGCTCTTCTGTATTTCTATGATTCTCTAACAAGTTTTGTTCATCTTCTTCACAAATACGCTCACATCAAACAATACGTCATTGTCAGCAACATGAAAATAATGCTGTTACAACTGGTTCCCAATGGAGTAATAATATCTTGCTACTTACAGTAGTGTTGCCAAAATAACATGTGTCCTTAGACCTAGCAAAGCTGATGATGTGAGAGTGTTACTGGCCAACATTTGCTTCTTGTTATTGGCCTGAAGTTTACATTGCTGAGCCTACCATTCTTGCATGGAGGGCTGCATGTGGCACACGAAATACCCATTTTTTCTTTTAACTTTTCACATAAAGGGCTAAAATTCAAAGGATGGTAAAGGAAGAAACTGGGTGGCCAGGACACTGAGAAGTTTATTGTTGCATAAATTGGTTGTCTTTCCTGATTACACAGTCCCCTTTTCATAGAATATTATTTTGCTCAGAGGGTACCTGTTATCAAATAGAAAACCTTGAAGCATAAAGTGCTTTACAAAGGCATCGCAAATATAAAAAGAAATAATGGAAATATCTCATATTCTTCTGCAAGCAGGTGACCACTAAATTGGCTCAGGTTTCATAGGCCTAAATTTATGGATCAATTTATAATCCTTGTCACCACTGAGGTGTTGATAGGTTTAAAAGTCCTACCACAAAGCCTGGTTGTTAACACCATTTAACAAATTCTTAGTTGCGAGGGCCAGGCATGGCCTCGTTAAAAAGCATATGGCCTTCCTCAGCACAACTAAGACATAAACACCTTTACCTGTGGCTTCTGTGGGAAAGTATGGAAAATCAAGTCCCTCGACCAATGTGGTGTAAGAATCTACGAGCTGGCCTCCGACCCAGGCTGAGACTGTTTTCTGAACAAAAACTGCCTATGGCCTTGGATAAATAACTTCCCTTCCGTGACCCTCAGTTTCCTTGTCTGTAAGTGTAAGGGGGTTGGATTAAATGTCCTATGAGGGCCCTCCCAATTCAATGAAATTTAATAAATGTTTATCTAGCAATTACCACTTATAAGATCCTGTGCTATGTGCTGTAGACCAGGAGAAAACTCAGGCCCTGGTCTTAAGGAACCTTTGATCTGATAGGGAGGAAGAACAAGTTCAATACATAATATATGAGAGTGAGATAAGAGCAAAGGAGACATTTAAGAGCAGAAGACTTCCTAGAAGAGGGGGATTGTGAGTTTGACGTTGAAGGGCCGAACAGCTTATCTCCTTCCAACTCTACCATCCTATGTTCTATTTCTAACATTCTTTCCAGCTCTGTTTTAACCTGCATCTACTCAGCTCCCTTCGTGATATAACACCCTGAGGTTGTAGATACATGTTGTGGTTTGAGGGGCCTTGCAAGGAACTCCCTCCAATAATATCTCCTCCTTCACTCCTTTCATTTGCCTTTGATTCCCACGATTCATTTCTATAATTTAAGGCATAGAAGGCCCCTTGTTAAATACAGACATGTTAAGAGGCAGCCTAGTGTAGTGGAAAGGACATTGGACTAAGAATTCTGTCTGGGCTCTTGCTCTGACTAGAGGACTTCCTGCCATGAAACCAGTGCAGACTGACTTCCTCAGCAAGCCACTTTACCTTTCTGGGCCCCAGCTGCCTTATCTGCCAATTTAGAATCACAGTCCCTGCCCTCTACCTATCTCACTGAGTTGCAGTAAAAAACAAATGGAATCATGTTTGAAAGCAAGCTGAAAAGTAGGAAAGGATGTTTATTATTATTTATTTAAAGAGTCCTCTTTGAAGTTAATTTCAAATATGGAGACACGAATATATAGCCCCTCTCTCCTTTCTAGTTAATTTTTAGTCTTCTCCCTTAAGTGTTCATTAAAGAAAAAAGCTCTGGGAATATAATTAACTTGGATTTATGTAGTTCTTATTAAGTAAAAATAGCTTCAAAAATTCAATTTCTATTCAATTCAAAATTCAAAAATTCAAAAGCTATTCAAAAATAGCTTTGTATAGGTTTTTTTTTAAGGTTTGTAACATGTTTCATATGCCTTATCTCAGCTTTGTATAAAGAGGAAAAATGGACTCGGAATCAAGATATATCCAGTCGGAGGCTGGAATCAGATACCAAGTAGCTGGGTTGCTGGAGGAGGTTAGTCAAATAACTTCTCTGACACTCCGTTTTCTTTCTAGGATAATGAGAATAATATGTGCAATGTTTGCTTGAGAGAGTGATTTTGTAAGGACCAAATAGAATCAAGGGCTTTGTAAACCTTTCAGTGTGTGTGTATATATATATATATATATATATATATTTATATATATATGTAAAGTTTTTATCTCACAGTAGTATTCTTAGATAATGAAATATTTTTATCACTATTTCACAGATGAGGAAACTGAGATCTAGAGAGGGAAAGTGGCCTGCTAATCTCACATAGTTAGCAAGTAGAATCAGAGGATCCAAGATTGGAAGGTGCCTGAGATTATCATCTCATTTAACCCTTTTATTTAAAAAACAAAACATAACACCTTACCTTCTGTCTTAGAATCAATACTAAGTATGGGTTCCAAAGCAGAAAAGTGCTAAGGGTTAGGCAATTAGGGTTGAGTTACTTACCCAGAGTCATTCAGCAGGAAGTGTCTAAGGCTACATTTGAATCAGAGACTTCCTGTCTCCAGGCTTGGGTATCTATCCACTGAGCTACCTGGCTGCCCCATGCCCCTTCATTTTTACAACTCAATTAGAGCCCTGGTAGTGGGGGTAGGGTTTGGGGTGGGGAGGCAGAAAGAGAAAGAGTTACAGGGCCTCCCTAATACCCAATTGGGAATCATACCCTCTTCCCAGATCTCTGAAGTATCTGTAGAACCTTATCTGCCACCAAGGCACTGAAAACTTTACATTTTATTGAATGAGGAAACTGCTGGGAATTGATGTAATTTACCTAAGCTAACAAAGATGTGGTTAATGATGTGGCCTAACCTTGAACTCAGGTCCATTTGCTTTTTCATCACCATTCAGTGTGGTCCTGTAAATCATTATGGTTTAGTTTCTTGGGAAATGTAAAAAACCAAACACTAGACCACCAACAGGTGGACCAACCAAACAAGACCACTAAACAATGAGGCTTCCTGAAACCACAAACATTATGCCTCCGAGTTTTCTATTCCCAGAAAGATCCCTGGAAAATTTCTCTAACCAAAATTTCAGTGACTCATGATTTTATCATAAACTGGAGGGAATTCCTGTACTGGTAAGAGTTTGGACTAGATAATATTTAAGGTCCTTTCCAACTCTAAGATTCTATGATCTGTGAGTCACAGTTATACAAAGAGAATTTGTGTCCCACATTTCTTTACCCAGAAAAAACTAGGGCACTGTGGTATGGTAGGAAGAATATAAATTTAGGAAACAGAGAGCTTAGGTTCCCATCTCAGCTCTGCTACATAATAATAATAGTTAATATTTATACAGACCTTATTATGTGCCAGGCCTTATGCTAAATACCTTACAATTATTATCTTATTTGATCTTCAAAACAACCTAGAAAGGTAGGTACTAAAATGATCCCCATTTTACAGATGAAGAAACTGAGGCAAACAAGTTAATTGACTGGTCCAGGAGCACACAGCTAGTAAGTGTTGGATATCAGATTTAAACCAAGGTCTTTCTGACTACAAGCTTCTTGTGCACTGCACCACCACCTGGCTGCCCCCACATCCTCTTGAGGCATTGGCCAGGATTCGGTTTCTACGGGATCAAGGTATTGGACTAGATGACCTCAGAGATTTCTTTCAGTTCCAAATCAATGATGTTATACTTTCCTTTCATAGTTCATCTTCTCAGATCTTTGGTGGGAATTGAAAAAGTATTACTTATGAGTGTAGCTGGACACAGGGCCAGTTTTGCCCAGTAATCTTTTGGCCAAGGTTCTTTTTGCTTCCCCCAGTCCTGTCCCCAGCTCTCACTGGAAGTAAGTTTGCCTTCTCTTTCTGGCCATTGAAAATCCAAATAGATGGGAAGAAGGACTGAACTTATGTGATTAGGAGATACTAGAGATGGACCTTCATCTCTGCTTTCTCTGTTTCCCTTCCCAAGGCTCTGAGCTAGGCATTTAGGCTGTTTCATAAGATGGGCCTTAGAATAGGGAATGTTAGAACGTGTAATAAGTAGTATTAGACTGGAAGGAATCTTAGAATAACATGGAGTACATCATCTGAGCTCCTTCTAACTCACACTCACACTGTCCCATTTTGTCGCCAAAGTATAAGCAGTTGCTTACTTCTCCCTTCTGAGTGCTGGGAATAAACCTAAAGGGTTGCAGTTTCTAGAACTTTGCTAAGGAGCCCCTACTCTGAATACTTCTCATTATTTAACCAGCTGTAGAACCCCACTGGTTTTTAGAAAAGGGATTTATTGAGATAGTATGGCAAGAACAATAGTTACAAAAACAATCTCCCTCATCTGCTTCTTCCTCCACATTCTGGGTGCTTCTCTTTGCACATACAATGGCTCTGGAGATAGTAGACTTAAATTTAAAGTAGCCCAGGGACGTCAAACATGCAGCAGTCCACAATACTCCCTAGAACTATATATAACAGATTAAAATATAATTGGAACATATTTAACAAAATTAATAAAAATATAATAAAACGCAATATCATATATTAAAACTAAGTTGATATGTGACCCACAAGGATTCTTATGTGTGGACTAGTGGTCCCTATTTCTATTTAAGTATCTACTACTGGTTTAGACCACTGGAGTGACTCAAGCTCCAGACTTAACTATTGAACCAGAACTAAGTATGTTTACAAAAGGAAGTGAACAGGTCATATCTGGCCCTCTTTCCTGGTGGTGATTGAGGCAAGGATTTCTGTAAGAGAGGGAAAAAGTAGGGAAAGAGGTAGCTCCAGTAGCCTATTCTCTCCTCCCCAGCCTATGCCACAACGGAAGTGGATAGGAATCAGTCATCGAATATCTACATGTTTCCTGAAGTGGAGGGCAGGGTTCTCCATTACACAGGATTGGAAGCAGGATTCACAGGCATCCATGTAGGTTGACCCCAAACAGGTCAGATTATGTATGTTTAAAGGGCTGGGCCCTCATTGGCCAGTTCCTACAATACATTTATAAATATACAGATGAGAGACAATGTGTGGCATAGTGTATAGAGAGCTAGCTGAGGAGTTAGGAAGATCCAGGTTCAAATTGTACCCCTGAAACGTACTATCTGCATGGCCATGGAAAGTCACTTGCTATTTCAGTGCTCCATATAATTCGCTAAGATAAGAAATTACAAATGAATTTAATAAGAAGAAATTACAGGATTTCCATACAATGAAGTTCTCTATGCCAGTAAAATCACAGACCTAGGTAAAAAAAAAAAGTGTGTGTGTGTGTGTGTGTGTGTGTGTGTGTGTGTGAGAGAGAGAGAGAGAGAGAGAGAGAGAGAGAGAGAGGGAGGGAGGATGTGCATTAGCCTGCTTCTACCAGCCATCTCCATGATGGATGGCATCTTCCTATTTCTTTCAGCTCTCTACATATGGTAGGTACTTTATAATTTATGTTTCTTTTTTTTTTTTATTTTTAAACCCTTAACTTCTGTGTATTGGCTCCTAGGTGGAAGAGTGGTAAGGGTGGGCAATGGGAGTCAAGTGACTTGCCCAGGGTCACACAGCTAGGAAGTGTCTGAGGCTGGATTTGAACTTAGGACCTCCTGTCTCTAGGCCTGACTCTCAATCCACTGAGCTACCCAGCTGCCCCCTAATTTATGTTTCTAAAGCAGTTTTTATGTTTTGGATGCTTTCTCATATATTATCTTATTTGAATCTCATAGCAATCATTCCAGAGATGAGAGAGTACAAGCATTTCTATTACCATGTTAGAAAGGGAAAAAATGAATCTGAATGATTTGTCCTCATGAGGAGTAGAGTTAGGACCTAGAATCATAGAATTAGAGCTGAACAGGATCTTATGAACAAAGATGAAGAAGCCAGAATGTATATGCCTAGAGAGTTGTTAGTAGACTTTGGTTGGAGAGGAGCAATGGGAAAGAAGGCTGGAGAAGTACAGGGGGGGCACTTTATAGAAGGCCTTGAATGCCAAAGTGATGCATGATCTTGTGCTTCAATCAGGTAGGCAAATGGGAACCCACTGATGGTTTGATATACAAATTTCTTTTTTTTTTTTTTAAACCTTTACCATCTATCCTAGACTCAATTCCACATGTTGGTTCCAAGGCAGAATAGTGGTAAGGGTGAGGCAATGGCGGTTTAGTGACTTGCCCAGCATCACACAGCTAGGAAGTGTCTGAGGCTAGATTTGAAGCAACTTTCTTTCCAGCAAAAGAACAAAGCTATTGTGATTTTTACCAGCTTATCTGTCCATCTGGATACCAAGGTAACAAAAATGTGAATAAATAAAGCCCCCTTTCGTTCACTCTGACTGCTTTTCTAATTATTCTAGTCTCTTTTCGTCTGTGATGATGCGGTTTTTAAGTTTAAATTCCGTTTTTTTACCTTCTCTAGGTTAGATGCTTTCTTTGATGGCACTATCCCAGTCTTGTTTGAATTATCTCCTTTCCCCTGTAACACAAACAGTTCTCTTGTCAAACCCAACACAGTGGGGTCAGCCAATCAAAGACTGATGGTTGCACATCATCCATACCTTCCAGGAACACCAGCCTAGGAAATCTCTTTATGTCTGGAATGTAACTGCCACTCAGTCAATGCATTCCATATGGACACCATCATGCTGTTCAGTGTTCCCCATAATCTGGAGCCAGGCTTGGGGGAGCTGTGTCTGTCTCAAGTGTCTCACAGTCTATGTGTTCTATGCCCCAAATCCTTTCCAGCTCTAATATTCTTTGTCCTATATTTTAACAGAGTATGCCCTAAGGTTACTTCTGGCTTCAACATTCTGGGTTATAAAATTCCAAGAATTCTATACTTTAAGATCCCTTCTAGTTTTTTATTTTCCTTTTAAACTTTATATACTTTAAGACCCCTTCCAGCTTTTATATTCTATGTTCTAAGGTACTTTGCAACTCTAATATTCTATTACTCTATGAGGCCTTGAGTCACGTAGTGCCTTCTCTGATTGACTAGGAGTTGGGACTTGAGCTGGATCTTGAAGGATTGGTAGAAGAAGATTTGGGGAGATGGAGGTGGGGAACTGAAGACATTCTGGAGAAGGGAAGCATGCTTGGTCCCCATCCTGGTGAAGAAGGTAAAATACTCCTGTCCTGAAAGGGAGGCAAGAACAGTATGTAGCCAAGGCAACGTGGGAAGAGAATATTCTTACAGCACATTTCTACCTCTCTTACACTAAACAAATGTTTCTCTCTGGAACAAGCCCTTTCTGTTATGCCATAAAATAGAGTCATAGAATTCTAAAGCTAGAAGAGATCTTAAGAATAATTTAGTCCCTCTCCTTATGTATATGGTGATACTAAGACTTTGCGGTAGAAATTACTTGCTCAAAGTTGAACATTACTAACAGCAAAACTTTATTCCTTTTTCCCTTTAGGCCTTTCTCTATTCCCTGCTGCCCTGTATCATTCCAAAGCTGGTTTCAAAATCTTTAGTAGCAACTCCTTCTCCTCTCTTTCTTCTTTCACCTAGCTCTTCCTCTCCCCAAAAGATAAACTTGCGGAGAATGAGAAGAAAATATCTTTGCCATTTTGACTTGAGCTTTAAGTATCATAAAGCATCCTGCGTTCAATTAGGTAATCCCCTTCTCTTTTCCAAACCAGCTACATTTCAAGGATGATTTGGTGGTAGAGTTTCTCTTTTTAAAATTTTGTGTTTATTTAACACAGTGATACCTTAATGAATCAATCATTTGTTTCAAGTACAAAACTCTTTTAGGTAGATTAGAACCCAAACCTGGGTAAAGGGGCAACTACTGGGGCTTTCAAGGCCCATTTACTTGGGAGAGGATTATTAGCCTGGCTTGGATTATGACCTTGTATAAATAAGCTCTATACATTAGAACCATTCAAGGTTTACTGAAATTTATAGAAATAAATCAGTAAGGCATGAAATAAAAGGAAGTATGCTGACAAAAGGTTAATGTGAAGGTGGAGATACAGTATAGAATCCAAGTTGAAGAAGGAATCCTGAATGGTGAGGTCCTCCAGATGCCTCTATACATAGATGACATTATACTAGTTGCATCAAGCTCTAGAATATTATAAAATCTTCTGTAAGAGAGCTGTAACTACTCAAAATAGTCTGACTTAGCCATGTACACAAGAGAGATAAGTGGATGAAGAATATTTATTGGCCATATTTTCTCATGTTTTTTGGATAGACAACCTATCTAGCTTATCTATCAGACTATATCTATATCTATATCTATCTATCTATCTATCTTTCTATCTATCTATCTATCTATCTATCTATCTATCTATCTATCTATCTACAGATATTAGAAGTGGAAAATGAGTTGGACCCAGAATTAAATTGGAAGAAGTTGTACTGAATTACTTTTTTAAATTTTTTAATTTTAATTTTGAATATTTTCCCATAGTTACATGTTTCATGTTCTTTTCCTCTCTCCCAAATCCCGACACCCCACTGTAGCCAATGCATAATTCCACTGGGTTTTACATGTATCATTGATTAAGACCTAATTCCATATTATTGATATTTGGACTAGAGTTATTGTTTAGTGTCTACATCCCCAATAATATTCCCATCAGGTCATGTGATCAAGCAATTGTTTTTCTTCTGTGTTTCCCCTCCCATAGTTCTACCTCTGAGTGTGGCTAGTTTTCTTTCTCATAAGTCCCTCAGCCTTGCTCTGGATCCTTGCATTGCTGCTAGGAGAGAAGTCCGTTATGTTCGATTGTACCACAGTGTATCAGTTTCCGTGTACAATGTTCTCCTGGATCTGCTCCATTCACTCTGCATCACTAAATTGCTTTTTTTTTTTTTTTTTTTTTTGTGTATTTTAAACCCTTAACTTCTGTGTATTGACTTATAGGTGGAAGAGTGGTAAGGGTAGGCAATGGGGGTCAAGTGACTTGCCCAGGGTCACACAGATGGGAAGTGTCTGAGGCCGGATTTGAACCTAGGACCTCCCGTCTCTAGGCCTGGCTCTCAATCCACTGAGCTACCCAGCTGCCCCCGACTAAATTGCTTTTTGATAAGATCAATTTTTACTTTTGCTTTGTCTGAGATCATGATTACTACCTCTTCTTAAAAATTTAGCTGAAGCATAGTAGATTCTGCTTCAGACCCTTACTTTTACTCTGTGTGTGTCTCTGCTTTAGATGTGTTTCTTAGAGACAGCATATTGTGGGATTCTGGTTTCTAATGCACTTTGCTTTTCTGTTTTATGGGTGAGTTCATCCCATTCACATTCACAGTTATGGTTACGAACTGTGTATTTTCTCTATCTTATTTCCCCCCTTTTCTCTTTCTGACTCTCTCTTCTTTTAGCATTTTTCTGTTCACAAACATTTTACTTTTGACTACTGCTTCCCCCAATTTGCCCTCCTTTTATCCATCCCCCTCCCTTCCCTTATTCCTATCCTCTTACTTCCTAATAGGTTAAAGTAGGTTTTTATAGCTAGCTGAGGGTGAATGCTATTCCCACTTTGAGCTAATTCCAATGAGAGCAAGGTTCAAGCATAGCTTGTTGCCCCCTCCATCTTTTCCCCCTCCATCTTTTCCTCCATTGTATTGACTCTTTTGGACCTCTTCATGAGAGATAGTTTATCTTCTTTCCATCTCTCCATTTCTCTTTTCCCTATGTGTTCCTCTTTCCTGTCCCTTGATTTTTTGAATATCATACTCCTCCTAGTCAGCTTCCTTCCATATATATATATATGTACATATATATATATATTTTCATTGCTCTAATAGTGACAAAGTTCTTAAGGATCTTAAGTGCTTTAGGTATCTTGCATACTTTAAGTAACTTAAGTACTTCAAGTATTATAGCTATCTTAAATATTTCAATTTTCACTTCCCCAGGTATGAATGAATATACTCAGTTCAACCTTATTGAAACTCTTAAGTTTTCATTTTAATCAAGTTTCTAACAATGAAGTGTGCTACTTTAACACATATTTGTTCATAGAATTATACCTGACAGGGAAAAGGCACTTAGGAGTCAAAGAGCTGAATTTGTGTCCTGGTTCTGCTGCTCTTATTATTTGTGTGACCTTGGAACGGTCAGCTCATATCACTTGCCTTCAATTTCCTTATTCATAAAATGGAGATAGCTATAGTTGGCTTTTGGGGGGAAAATGTTTGCCCTAAAATAATTGTGAGTGATTTTTTTTAAACCCCACTTTTTATCTTAGAATTGATATCCAGTTCCAAGACAAAAGATTAATAAAAGGCAGATAATTGGGGTTAAGTGACTTGTCCAGGATCACACAGCCAGGAAGTATCTGAGGTTATATTTGAACCCAGGACCTCTCTAGGCCTGGCTCTCTATCCACTGAGCCACCTAGGTACTCCAAGTTACTATTTTTGATAATATTATTAGAAACACAGTCTCATATTCCTGGTTTCTTCTCTTCCCCACCGTTCTCCTCCCCAAACCCAACAAGTTTCCTTTTTTTTTCTTTTTGCTTAAATTTTTTTTTCTTGGACAGGTCTGTGTGGGAGTCTAAGTGCTCTTCCAGCTGTGCAGAGATGACATAAATCAGAGCATGTGACCATGA
The DNA here is from genome assembly GCF_016433145.1 of Gracilinanus agilis. NCBI lineage: Eukaryota > Metazoa > Chordata > Mammalia > Didelphimorphia > Didelphidae > Gracilinanus > Gracilinanus agilis. The sequence goes on along the minus strand of NC_058131.1, from coordinate 323,865,866 downwards.
CATAATCGTCCTACTGATCAGTTACACAGCGACTCAGGGCTCCAGCACAGGGAGCCGCTTAGAGTCTGGGCAGCAGGAGAAGCCAGGGGCCCTGAGGGCACAATCCAGGCCTGGGGCGTCCCTGAGCCAGTTATGCAAAGAAAGCAGTCCGTAGAGCTGCTAAAAATAAACACCACGTCTCCCAGAGGCATGTCTTGGCCAAAGGGGGGGTGTGGGTCTGGGCAGATGTGCTGTGCACAGGAGCTACCCCTACTCCCTGTGTTCTAAGATTCACACAGGGCTGGGGGTTAGACTGCATCTCCCCTTTCAATGCCCTGCTAGAGGCCTGGGGAGGAGAGGGGAGGGCAAGACCTTGGGGGCTAGGTCACAGAAAGGAAAAGCAGACCAGGAGCTGAGTGATCCCGAAAATTTCTGCTTTGGGGGCAAAACCTCTTAGCCAGAAATAGAATTCTGTCTATCTTGCCAAGCTGTAGATGGAAAGAGCACTGAAAAGGGTGACAGGAAAACACCAGCTTCTGGTTCTAATGCTACCCAGATAGGTAGTTTGGAGCAAGTCACATCCTCTAAGCCTTAACGTCCCAGTCTCCAAAATAGTGCTAATAGTATCAGCAATAGTAATTCACATTTTGAAAGATAGATAGATAAATAGATAGACAGATAGACAGACAGAAAGTCAGACAGGCAGATAGATGGATAGATAGATAGATAGATAGATAGATAGATAGATAGATAGATAGATAGATAGATAGATAGATAAAGTGGATAGATAAATGTATAGATAGATATATAGACGGACAGCTAGACAGAGAGACAGAGGGACGGATAGATAGATATAGAGAGATGGATGGATGGATGGATGGTCAGACAGATATATAGACAGACAGACAGGTAGATAGATAGATAGACAGAGAGGAAGGGAGGTAGATAGAGATATCAAAAGATATAGCATTTTTGAATTTGCAAATTACTTTCTTTACAACTATATGAGATAAAGAGTACAATTATGTAAACTCAGAAAACACAATAAGGTTTATAAAGTAGCATGACCCTGTGAAGGAGGTAGTATTTTCTTCCTATTTTCTTTAAAGGAAACTGAGGCTCTGAAAGGAGGGTCCAAAAGCCATATGTGTTGGAGTGAGGCCTTCTGACTGCCCTGGCAGCACCTTTTTCCTTGCTTCACATCTGCCTCCTGAGCAAATGAGATATAAAAAGGTTTTGACAAACTGTAAAGCCCAACATGGATGTGCCACCGAGGTAACAATTCTGCTGCTGGTTTGATTTGAGTGGCTCAGGCTATCTGAGTTCCTGCTGAGATGGGACAGATGACACACCCCAGTCCCTCCATTTTGCTTCTCAGGCGTTGGCCCTAGGCCCCACTCTGGATTCTGACCAGGAGCTGGGGCCCGGCAAGCAGATGGTAAATTTCCCAAGAATCTCTGTTCCCGCTTTTTCTCTTTTTTTCCTTCCCCCACTCCAGAGTAGAGAAAAGCCTGAAAAGCAGCCAAAGGCAGGTTCTTCTTTTTATAAGTTGGACTTTCAGCAGTTTCCTAGAAACTGGCAGCTAAGCAATTAACCCTTTCCTTACTCCCCCTTCCCCAGTGATTGAGTTGAACAGGCATTTTCTAAGATCCTTTCTCTGGGCTCTCCTTTAGAGGAAAGAACAGACTGAAGAAGAACTGGATTTTAGCCCCAATTCTTCTACAAACTCACTTTGAGACCTTGAGCAAGTTACTTCCCTTCCTCTGGGCTTTATCTGTATAATGAGGGGGTTGGATTTGGTGATTTCTAAAAGTCTTTCTGTTTTAAAATCCCTCCCAGTTCAAGCATCTTTTGTTCTAACATTTCATTAAACATACATTTACAAAGCACCAATTACATGCAAGGTGCTGTGCATCTAGTAAAGATGAAAATGGCTCATATCCTGGGTTGGGGATGGGTAGCACACACACACGAATCAAATAACTACAAGGTAATTCAAAGATAGAGCACTAGCATGTAGGAGAAGAGGGTCTAAGGGGAATTCTCTGGGAATACTTTACAGAGGTACTGGTACTAGGGTTGAGAATGAAAAGATGTATACCTTTTGATCCAATAAAATAAATTTATTTCCTAAGGCAATCAAAGAAAAAATCCTAAAATATTTATAGCAGCTCTTTTTTTGATGGCAAAGAACTGTAAACTTAGGGGATGTCCATCAAGTGGGGAATGGTTGAATAATTTGTCGTACATGCTTGTAAGGGAATACTATTGGGCCATGAGAAATGACAAACAAAATGATCACAAGAAAACCTGGAAAGACTTCTATGAAATGATACAAAGTAAAGTGAGCAGAACCAGATGAATGCTGTATACAATAACAACAATAGTGGATGACGATCAGCTGGGTGATGTATAATAATTCAATTTGGCTTTCTTGGGGGAACAGTTAATAGTTCTGTTTGTCTGGAATGTGGGAGAATAATATGGCATAAGCCTAGAATGGAAGTTTAGAACTGTATCATTGGGAGTCTTAAACACCAGGTTGAGGAATTTGTTCCAGAGATAACAGGGATCTGCTAAAGGACTTTGAATGGTGGAATGATATAGTCAGGTCTGTGTCTTTAGAAGATAATTTTCACTGCTATGTGAGAGGTTAGAATGGACAAAGGGAGAAATTGGACTCTGGAAGGCCAATGAAGAACTATTATAATCCTTTGGGAGAGAGGTAATAAGGACCTGAATTAGGGTAATGGCTTGGTTAAAAGGAGGCACAATCTAGAGATCTTAACTGATTGAATGTGGGAGGTGAGAAAGAACAGAGAAGAATATGATTTTAAAGTTGTTTATCTTGGTGTAACTGATGATATCTTGGTTATAAGTAGGGAAGTTTGGAAAAGGAGCTAATTCTGGGAGAAAGATGATGAGTTCCATTTTTCAAACTTATGTCAAACTTAAGATATTTATGGAACAGTGTAAAGATATTCCTCAGGCAGAGCTAGTAATGGGGGACCAGAATTCAGTAAAAAAAAATGAGGCCTGGACATTTAGATTTGTAAGTCATCTGTGTAGAAATGACTGAACTTGGGTTTACTAATGGCATCACTAAGAATAGAGGGGAGAAAAAAAGACCTAAGAAACAGCCTTGGTGGATGTCCTCACTTTGTGGGTGTTAGGGTGGTGGTGGGAGGAGATTCATTGAAAAATCAACAGAGATAATGGTGAAAAAGAAGTCATCAGATATGTGAGAGAACTAGGACAGAGCCAGTTTCTGAGAAGCCAAAATATCCAGGAGGAAGGTCAAAGAGTATCAAAACCTGCTGAGATATGAAAGGCTCCTTCTAGCTCTAACATTTTTTGCCTTAAAGCCTTTCTAGTTCTAACATTATAGGATTTAGAGTGTGTATCCAAATTATCCCTCAAAAATAAAAAAAATGGGAAAGGACCTGTTTGCACAAAAATATTTATAGCCACTCTTTTTGTGGTAGCAAAGAATTGGAAACTAAAGGGATGTCCCTCAGTTGGGGAATGGCTGAACAATTTGTAGTATATGATGGTGATGGAATACTATTGTGCTGTGAGGAATGATGAGCAGGATGATTTCAGAAAGAGCTGGAAAGACCTACATAAACTGATGCAGAGTGAAATAAGCAGAACCAAGAGAACATTGTACACAGTAACTGAAATATTGTGAAATGATAAAATGTGATAGGCTACACTACTAAGAGAAACACAATGTTCTAGGATGATTCTGAGGACTTATGAAAAAGAGTGGGAATCCACCTCCAGAAAAAAGACTGTTGGAGTAGAAATGTACATGAAAACATATGCTTTATAACTTGTCTATTTGAGTATATATTCTAGGGTTTTGGTTTTATAACCAAATTGAATAATATGAAAACATGTTTTGTATGCATAACCCAGAAAAATTAAAAATAAATATAATTTAAAATTTTTAAATATTCCTCAAAAATCTTTGCAAATAAATGTAGTTGGCTTATTCCTTCACCCTTCCTAAACTGAACCTAGTTGACTGAAGGGCAAAATGGGAATAGGAAAATTATGGAATTTTATTGTTATTATAGAGACTCATTTGTCTATCAAAAGATAGGAAACAATGGATATTTGAGGAGTAGAGGCATTAGGTACTGAAGAAAACATAGTTACTCTAGTCCTTATTCTCTGAAGTTCTCCTGATTCTTCCCAGAAAAGATTATCTATCCTAGAAATAAATGGTTCAACAGTATATTATAGCAAATTCACCCTAAGAGGCCTCTGGATTTGTATGCATACATATCTTTATGAAATGAGGGGCAGGAGGAATCATAAATTCTAACCCTAGAAATGGAGAGTTTTAGGTCTTAAAATCTTAGAACACCGAATGTTGAGCTATAAAATGTTCGAGTGGGAATATATCATAAAATGTTGGAACAAGAGGGAATTTTTAGAATTTCGATGATTAGAAGAGAGGATGTTGTTATGGCTTAGAATTCAGAATGTTAAAATAAATAACATAGAATGGACAAGACTAGATGATACCTGCTATCTCCTCTTACTTTGTAATTTTATGAAATGTTAGATCTGGAAGGGACGTATAACAGAGAACGTTAGAACACAGAATCTAGATAGAGTTCTTTCCGTTATATTACTGTTTCAACTACACTTGTTAACTACTGATTTAAACCTTATAGCAAGTTCAGCCTCTTAGAGTGCCCTCTAGATCTCTCCATTTCTGACTGTATTTTCTCTAAGTCCCTTCCTCACCTGAGTCATTTTTTGGTGCAGTAGCTACACACTGGTGGCCCACTGATCAGAATGGAAGGCTTGACTTGCTCTGTTTCTGACTTTGGTTGGTTCGTCCTTCCTTAGGTAGCTCTCATAGATTCACCACACTGGTGCCAAATGGTGTAGATATCTGGTTGGTTTTTGAGCCCTATTTGCAGCTCAAAATTCAAATGATTCAGCATTTTCAACCTCCCCAATAGCAGCACAGTAGATAGAATATTGAACTTGGATGCAAGAAGACCTGAATTCATATTCCCAAACTATAAAACAATGCATACCTTTTGATCCAGCAGTACTACTACTAGGTCTGTATCCCCAAGAAATAAAAAAAGGGGAAAGGATCTACCCATACAAAAATATTTATAGTTGCTGTTTTTGTGGTGGCAAAGAGTTGGAAATTGAGGGGATGTCCATCAATTGGAGGATGGCTGAACAAACTGTGGTATCTGATGGTGATGGAATACTATTGTACTATAAGGAATGATGAACTGGATGGTTTCAGAAAGAGCTGGATGGATGCAAGATGAAATAAGCAGAACTAGGAGAACATTGTTCATAGTAACAGCCATATCATGGGATGAACAACTGTGAAAGACATGCTACTTTCAGGAATACAATGACCCAGGACAATTTTGAAGAACTTGTGACAAAGAATGTTATCCACCTCTGAGAAAGAACTGTTGGAGTTGGCATGCAGATGAAGGCATAGTATTTTTCACATTAGTTTATTTGTGGTTTTCCTTGGTGGGATGGTTTTATACGAGTATTTTCTTACAAAAATGAACAATATGGAAATATATTTTGCATGAAAATACATGTATAACTCAGATCAAATTGCTCATCAGCTGTGGGAAGGGGGAGGAAAGGGAGGAAGAGAGACAATTTGGATCATATAATTTCAGAAAACTTATGTAGAAAATTGTTGTTACATGTAATTGTTCAAATAAAATATCTTTATCAAAAAAAAACCCTTAGTTCAAATCAAGTCTCAGACATTTGTTAGCTGTCTTATCTCTTGGGCAAGACACTTACCTATTCCTTGTTTCAGTTTCCTCACTTGTAAAATAGGGGAAAATATTAGCATCTACCTCCCAGGCTTGGTGTGAAGACAAAACGAGAGAATATGTGTTAAGTGCTTTGCAAATTTTAACATCCAATATAAATGTAAGTTGTTTTTATTGTTTACAGGGACAACAGGTGTACACCACCACACCCAGCCCCAATTTTTTAATACCTAGGATACTGTCATAATGAAAATGGTCTTAATTGAGAGCACTATTCAAAGAAGGGTAGAATTGGGAACGTGGGCTTTGTGCAGGAGGATTAAAATATTATTTCCAGAAGGCTCTTATCAAAATATTCTCTGGGAAGCATGGCGCACTTTCTCTTACCACTAATCTCTCTCCTGATATGCAGTCCAATATTATTTGTTTTCTCCTGGATATCTCTACCACGATATCTTGAACTCAATATTACCAAATTGAAATTCATTATGTTTTCTTCTGAACCAATCTTTCTTCCAAACTTCCCCCTTTCTATTGATGTTTCCAACACAACCAGGTTCATAATCTTGGAGTTATCCATCCTTTATTTTTTCTTCTCTCTCAATCCCGGATCCAATCAGTTGCCATATCTTATTGCTCCTGCCTATCATAGAATTTTAGAATTAGGAAGAAACTTAAAACAGAAAGTTAGAACTCTGGGTGATAGATCTGGAAGAGAACTTATAACAGAGATCTAAAAGGGGCCTTAGAGATCCTTGGAGCTGGCACCTCACTTCATTTTACAGAGGAGGAAACTGAAACTCAAAGAGGGGAAGTAACTTGCTTATGACAGTGAGTTTTAGTAGCAGACCTCATAAAATTCTGAGAATAAATGAGATATTATCTGAGAAAGTTCTATGTTGTCTATACTGTATAATATAAATAAAGTATTAGTATAATTATTATCACTACGAATGATATAAATAACCTGGATTACTAGGAATCCTGAGTGCTACAGGCTAGGGTGCAGGAGTCCCTCTCAAATAGTTCTCTTATGGCGATCTCCCCCTCCCCATCACTTCTCCCTTTCTCTGGTTCACAGCTGGTCAGTGGGACTGCAGCTGCTTCTCCATGTAGTACATGTGCACACCCAAACCCACAGCCACAGCTGAGTGAGTGTTTATTGCAGGATTGCCCTAGACTTGGGAGCCAGTGGCTTGTCTCACAAGTGGATCCTATTAACGCAGTCTGGGGGTAATTTATTGCCAGATGGAGGGAGCTGCCCTCTTTGGGGTAGGAGGAAAAGACAAAACCAGTTGTTTGCAATGGGTCACAGAATTACAGAATCACAGAACATGAGAAATTGGAGTGACCTTAAGGCATAGAATATTATAGAATAGATCATGGGACAGAAAATGTTAAGAGCTAAAAGGCTCCTTAGAACATGGAATGCTAGAACATAAAATTTAGAATGTTAGAGCTAGATCAGACCACAGGACACCGAATGTTAGAGCTGGAAGGGACCAGAAGGTCATCTAATTCAATTCATTGTTTTATAGAAACTGAGGCAGAGAGAAGTAAGTTGTGCATGGTCATAGAGTAGACATGCCCAGAACCAAGACTGGCATATAGGCCTCCTAACTCCTACTCTGTTATACTGGATCATATGAAGTTAGGCTCTGCTGGCCTTTTCCCCCCCTCTTTGATCCCCTCTTTTGGGGTCACTTAGTGGATGCTTTGTAGTATAAGGTAAGAAGGCTAGAGAGGGAATGAATGGATTGTACATCATTCAATTCAACAAACACTCACCTCAGGCCTAGTCCGTCTTGCATCTTAAAAGGTCTGAGACCAGAGTCCTATTGCCTGGTCCCCATTTTATCCTGCTACTAGAATAACTTGAGCAATCAGTCACTTAAATTCAAAGTCTGATCCAGGGTGAGAGGAAGTGGGATGAGGACAAGGTAGAGAAAGAGCCCTTCCTGACCTGGTTCTCTCCCTGTCATTGTTGGAGGAGTATGGACTAGGAGAAGAGCTCAGCAGGAAAGGGTCAACCCAACCCAGGACTCCTCAACCCCAACCCAACTCAAATCCCCATGAAAGTCAAAGAAGTGCATGGAGAGAAAGAAGAAAACATCCCAGCCCAGGCGATTGCAACATCCATCCCTCTTTGGAATGTTACCGAAAGCTGACTCCTTGCCACGTGAATATAGGCTGAGTTTTTTTTTTTTTTTTTAAATCATGCTTTCTTGGCAGTTGCTGGTATAACTATGTGTTTATGATGGAATTGGGGGTGGGGTGGGGCTGGGGAGCATCAACTGAAAATCAGGGCCAATTCGTGCCAAAAGGCAGCTGCAGTTTAGTTTGTTCCATATTATGCCCCTTGCCACAGGCACAACTTACACAAAAGAAGCTCCCCTTCTCCTCCCCCCACTCCTCATTTCTCCCCCTCCCCAGAGTCTGTTCATTTAGTTACAGGAGTTGGCAAACTTTCTGAGTGATATGCCACGTCTTTATTTCTTGGGCTAGAAATACTACCATCCTGCCCTCACTCTCATTGTTGATTAGGACCCTCCATGTCAGTCCCAGGACTAAGGATTCTAAAGAATAATTCTGATATCAATAAACCCAGATCACCTAGAGACAGCAATCCATCCACCTGTAAATTTAGATGGGTTAGACTATATAATCTTTAAGGTACTGCCTAGTTCTAAGGTCTGGTGATATTTGAATCTTTGAAATTTGAAAGCCCTTCCCAATTCTATTTATGGTTCTAAAAAGATGATCTTTCGAATTAACCACTGCTACTGGTGAGTTGACTTGTTTCTTTCCTAGAAAATCAAAACCCAGAAAAATATTCTGCTTGTGCATCTGACCTTTCTGATTGTAGATGAAAGCTGTACCTCTAATATAAAATAAAAAGCAAGTTGGCATAATCTTCTGGAATGCAATATAGAATATTGAGAACCGAAGCAATTGCCCTGTATTGTAGACTTCCTTTCCTTTAATTAATAGTGGCCTGGCTATAATTTAGGCAAATATCCAATAAGAGGATGAAGAAGAAAAGAAGATTCTAACAGCTAAAGCTCAAAAAGTTCTGAGACTTGAATACAGTCTATATGTCACCCCATTTCCCCTTCAATCAATAAGGGGAGATCATCTATCATTGCTTCCTGCTTACCTGATATAAACAGGAAGGGAGGTGGTGGAGATGTGGGTGCTTCCAGCTAAAATCTGATCTGCCTCAAGTAAAATAAGAAATAAGAGAGGGCTTCTATTTAGCTCTCCTCAGGGTACCCTATGGTTTCCAGGTTGTCCTGGGGATTCACTATAACCTGATTTTCCTGGGACATACTTGGTGAGGAAGTTTGGTATACAAGGTGTGATTTGGCTTCTAGAGAAGATCCTGCCAGCAAACTATTTTTTTCCCCAAGTATCTGTCCATATGGGAATGGGAAGAGCTTTGGACTTAGAGGCAGAAGATAGGAGTGTGTTCAATTTTCAGCTTGGACAGAGACCAAGTATACATGACATTGGGTGTGTCCCTCAACCCCTTTAAGTTGGATCCGCTTCTTTAAGATGAGGATAATCATCTCTGGCCAATCTCACCGAAAGAGGTTTCATGGGCATCAAACAAAATGATAATAATAAAACCAGTTAATTTTCTGTAGTGCTTCAAAGTTTGTAAAACAATATATATCTATAATATATATTATGTGACTTTGAAAAACATTATTATAACAATGGGTTGTAGTTACCCTATCAGAAATGTTTCCTAGGTATACCCAGCTTGCTGCTCTCCTTTGGTTAAATAAATTCTGATGATCTCTGGTGGCATTTTCTTTCTCCCCAATCGGCCCCTCCATTATTTCTTTATTTTCATGAACAGTTTTGCCTTGCTCTTCCCTCACCTGTGGGCCTGCTCTGTTCCATTCCTTTCAGTCTTCCTTCTTTTCTTCCATTCTTCTCCCCCTTCCAGTCGCCCTTCATCACAGCCTTGTCAAATTCCCAGACTTCATGATTTGAGCCACCATCTGAATCAATGGATTGTCTGTTATATGCAGAACTAGGTCCCAATTAGTGTAAACTGAATCCCATGAAGTGATTACATATATTCATATTTCAAAGTTAAAATATGATCACTGGGTGGAGACTGGTGGAAATATGTAGTATAAATGCAAATGATGAAATCACTTCATGGATTCATTTTATTTGTACTAATTGGAACCTCATTGTAATTAACACACATTTTTCTAACACTTTGGAATTACAATAACAACAATAATAAAGTTCCCAAGAAAAATAATGACAAGAAAAATAATAAAGGGATTAGAACCCAGGTCTGCTTACTTCCTGAGAAATGCTCTTTCCACTACCCTATTGTTCCTGGGACCACCATTTCAGGAAGGACTCATGTTTCATCTTACTTTTTCCTTGACTTTTTCTCTGGTCTTCTCCAGTAAGCATTCAATAAATACTTATTCTGAATATATCAATTTAGGGAAATAGACTACTGGAAAAAGAGACAGAGACTAGTATAATGCACCAAACTAAGATAAAGTATCAACTGGTTGCTTAAAAGAGTACACACAGGTGAGGAATTTGAACAGTCCAACAGAGATGATGGTGGGGTGGGGATGACTCTTCCATCCTAAGGTCTCATGGTAATAGCCACTTCACTAGATCCCAAATGGTTCTTATGGTAAATGTGATAGGAGGACAGTTATGAGAATTCTGAAGTGAGTAAACTGAGGTTCAAAAGTTCAGTTATTTTTGCCCATGGTCACATGGTTGGCGTGACTGGGGCTTGAACTCAGGTTTTTGGACTCTTTGTCTTGGTCCAAATTCTCTTCCTCTATAAGATATAAACTTGTTTTGTGTAGCTCTAGAGGACAGAACTAAGAACAGTGATTGGAAGTCACTGGGAAGTAAGTTGAAGGAAGAATTTCTGAGTAACCAGAGTTGTCCAACAATAGAATGGGCTGATTCATTAGAAGTAGTGAGTTCTCCATCACTGGAAGTGTTCAGGCAGAGCCTAGACAACTACTTTGTCTAGAATGCAAAAAAAGAGTCCTATGCAAGACTAGATGGCCTCTAAGATTCTTTCCAACAGTGAGAGTAATTCTTTATATGAACTTCTGCTAATTGTTTTCTTGTCATCCCCCTAAGGTCTGGCTGGGGCTCTGTATCTCAGCTTTATGAGTTCGTTTCTATAACACACTTGAGGAAGAGTGTGTCATCTTTCACATAGGCATGTTTAGAGGATTGTAGTTTATTCAGCGGGAAGAACATAGGGCGACCACTGGCTATATTGCTTTCCCCCTGAGGTTTCTGGAAGGAGCCTGAGGTCAGGTCTGGATGAAAGGAATCAGTAACATGCTCTCTGTTGTTCTGGTCCAGCAACATAAATGTGACCTGGAGAATGATGGAAGAAAAACTGTATTTAAGGTTCTTTGTTGGAGCCCCTGGATCAACACTGAGGGCTAGCTAAAAACAAAGCTTACTGCAAGAGGAGTCACTGTGCACTAGACTGGAACTTGGGTGGGGGTGGAGGTGGAGGTGGGGAGAGAGGAGGCACAGACATCTGAGACCATTAAACAGTGTTTTTTGATTCAGGTAAAGGTCCCTTCCAATCTTAGGAATCTATATTCAGTGTTTAGATAGTCTATGTCCTAAGATTCTGTTCCAGCTCTAACATTCTGTGTTCTGCATTCTATGTTGTAAGGTCACTCCTACTCAGACAATTGATGTTCTGAAGCAGTGATAGCGAACCTTTTAGAGACCACGTGCCATGCTCTGCCTCCACCCAGAGACTCTGTGCTGTGTCACGCCCTCCCACTGAGTGCTGGGCATGTCCCATCCTCCCCTTACCCCACACAGGGGAGGGAAGAAGTGTTCCCATTGGGCTGCTGAGCGGAGGAGTAGGTGAAATGAGGAATGTCCTCAGTACAGGTGAAGAGGTGGAGGGGAGTGGCCTGAGCACTCTACTCCCCTCCAGGTCTGCCACCTGTGAGCCACCCACCTTACCTTCTGTGTGCTCCCATTGGCTGCTGGACAGAGGGGCAGAGAATGTGAAATAATGTCATCAGGTGCTATGGAGAAGGGGAAGGGAGCAGTTTTGCTCAAGTCCCTCTGCCTTTCTAGTAATGCATAGGAGGTGGAGAGGGGAAGGGTGGCAGGTGTCCACAGAGAGTACTCTGTGTGCCATCTTTGGTATCTGTGCCATAAGTTTGCTATCACTGTTCTAAGGGATTTTCTAACTTGAGGATTTCTCACAGGTTTCTTTTACAGTAAGAACTTTTAAAAAGTGGAATGAGCTTTCTTAGGAGGTAGTGTCATCACTGGAAGTGATGACAGACAAAGGCTGAAAGATGACACCCCCTTACTGAGCATACAGTAGAAGGGACTCTCTCTTAGATACTTTCTTACATTAAGGTTTTATGGTCTCTCATCTGAATGATTCCTGGGACAGATAAGCTTAGGTCAACTGAAGGAAGACCAAGTCAGTCATCAGTCATTTAGGCAGGCCACATCTGGGAACCAATCATGATATATGCTCGACTCAGGAAGTAGGAGATATTGACTTTACATCTGGGAGTTTTCAGTAGAAATCTGGGGTTGGAAAACTACCTTTAGAGGGCCAAATCTAGCCCAAAGTCTCTTTTTGTACAGGCCTGTAAGTTGAGTGGTTTCTATATTTTTAAATAAAGTTTTGTTGTACTAGAAATGTAAAAATCATTATTAGTTCTCAGGGATATGCAAAAAAAGGTAGTAGCCTGGATTTGGTCAGGTCATGGTTTGCCAGACCCTGGTCTAAAGGATTATTCTCTGTCCGTCTCTGTCTCTGTCTCTGTCTGTCTATCTCTGTCCTCCCTTTCTGTCTCTCTCTCTCTCCCCTTCCTTCCCTCTTTCCCTCTTTCTCTCTCCATACGTATCTCTCTTTATATACCTACCTACCCATCATCTATATATCTACCAATATATATCACATGCTAAAGAACCATTCTTGGTCTTCATGATTACCAAATCAAGACTAAGTTCTTTATTTTGGCATTCAAGGACCTCCATGAAGTTTCATACTGATCTGTTATGATTTCCTCTTGTGAATCTTCTGCTTCAGTGAAACTGCTCTCTATACATTCAAGGAGTCTCACTGTTATTATCTTGTTATTGTTTTACCTCATTACATGCTGTTATTCTTTTCAACCTTCTTCTAGCTTATCCAAATCTTGCTCATTCTCTGGGTCAGTTTAAGTTCTATCTGCTTTGTGAAATCTGTCCTGACCACCCCAACTCAGAGTGATTTTCTCTCTCCTTTCTCTGAAGCCCTATGCACCAATTTTCTGGGCTGTTCATTGAGTTCCTGCCTGACATTAGTCTCTCATTGTTTCACTGGTAGAAGTTATATTTCCTCAGTTTGCCTATGAGCTGCTTTGAGTCTAGGACTGTATCTTTACTTTATCCCTCAACAGCATCAAATCCAGGTGTCTTAGCCAAATTAAACATGGCATCAGGACTTGTTGTATCAGCTTGGGGTAAATTGAAGAAACATATAGAATAAAAAAATTTGGACCCAAAAGGGATTTCAACATCATCTGCTCTATAATTGGGAAACCATTGTACCCTGTTTCACCAGTGAGTCACAGATGTTAAGTGACTGAATCAAGCAGCCAGATGTCACAGAAAATGAGGGTCCAAGTCAGGGCCAAAACCTAGATTAACTGCTCCCAGACTCCCCCACCCCCCCACTTCCTATACTACTTGCCTTGTTCCGGAAAGGCCACTCCAGGAGAGCATCATATTTCCCTTTCATAACTACAATAAAGAGAGAAAGGTGTGTCCCTTTTCCCATCCCATCTCCATTCAGGTAGATCCGAAGGCATAATTTGTAGCCATAGCGGGCAGTGTAGAAAGCTGAAAGCAACAAAGGAGTCTGGAGTTAGCTCTAGGGAGGCTTGGTTTCCCAGTCTTTTCAAATAATACTCAAATAATGTCCCCAAACAAATTAAAATGAATGACAACAATAGCTAACATTTATATGGCACCTTAAGTTTTACAAAACGCTTTACAAATATTATCTCATTCGATTCTTACAACAACCCTGGGAAGTAGGTGTTGTCATCATTCTCCATTTTATATATAAAGAAATTGGAGCAAATAGAAGATAAGAGATTTGCCCAGCTCACACAGCCAGGTAGTATCTGAGGCAGAATTTGTACTCTGGACACCTTCTTGATTTCAGTGTCCACTGCGCCACTAAGCAAACATTTACTAAGCATATACGATACAGAAGATGTGCTTGGTGGGGCAGGGATACAGAAATGGGTTCCTATAAACTACTTAAGGGTGGGGAGGGTGCAGTGATAGGGTATACATACAATTATGGATACAAGTAAGCAGTATGGCCCGGGGAGAGATCCCAATAAATATCAGAAGGCACCTTAATTAAGTTCCAGGGCTCAATGCCTGAAATGGAAGGGCCTCAAAATGCCAAGCAAAGGAATCTGTGTATTATATTATAGGCTATTGGTAACCACTCAAGGTTTCTCAGAAAGGGAGCGACATGGCCAGACCTATATATTAGAAAGATTACTTTGGCAGTTCTATGAAGAATGGATTGGAAAGGAGGCTGTTACTCTGGCCTGGGAGAGAGACAGCATGGGGCCTCTTGGACTTGGGTTATAGAAACATTCCAACAGATGTCCCTGTAAATAGCAGTTTCTGGAGGGCTGGGGGCCTTTTCTTGCTCTGAGCAGAAACTTTGGTGAGCTTGAGGAGGGAGGAGGCGAGGAGGCCAGAAGAGAGACACAGGCGAGGGTTTGACTCATCTTTTCTCTCTAGTTTGTGACTAGCAGGAAGCCTGAGGCACAGTTTGTCTTTTCCCTTTTTGGCAAACTTCAACCTAAAAAGCTGCATGTGTGTGGGGATTAGAGCTGTGTCCTGTCTGAGGCTGTACTGTCCCCGCTGCTGGGGCCTCCTACCCCAAGCTTGGAGCTGCCCTCAGCTCTCTTGGCAGGACTATAGACTTGTACACACACACACACACACACACATGCATCCACATTTATATACAAAATATACAAAAATAAATATACAGGGAACACAGGATCCTGAATTTAGATTCATGAGAGCCCAGTTTGAATCCCTTTTCTGCTAGGACTATACTTAGAGGAACCCAGGCAAGCCCCTTCCCCTTCTGGGCCTCAGTTTCTCCATTTGAAGATGAAGGGATTAAACTAGATTACCTCCAAGATGATCTCTTTCAGCTCTAGCTCTATGATCACACAACCATATGATCATACATACACACATTCATGTATACTTATTAATTTCTTAGTATACTCATAAACTAATCATTCCTATATGCGCACACATATATCTACAAATATATACACAAACACCATGTGTATATACATTTGCATGCAACAGCAGTAGGACATATCTAAAGCTAAGGTTTCCTTGTACTTAATATTTTCCCTAGTTTTAGATAGATACAGAAATGTACGTGCATACACACTCATTATACGAATACATATGTGTACTTATATGTACATGTATGAACTCAGACACAAGCATTCATATACAAGCAGAGAGATAAACACAATTGTATTCACACTTCAGATGTATATTAGAGGTAAGATGGTGTAGTAGGAAGGACATAGGAGAGGAGTCAGAAGGCTGCCTCTTCCACTAATCAGACTGTATAAATCATCTCCTTCCTGTAGATCTGTCTCCTCATTTAGGAAATGCAAATTGCTTTCTTCACAAAAGCCCTGTGAAGTGGGTAGTGAAAGCCCATTTTACAGATGAGGAAATTGATTTGCCTGAAGTTATATAATTTATATGTTATATAAAACTTATGTTTTATGTTTAAAAAAAGGTTATATAATTTTCATAAGTTATGTAAAACACAGGAGCTCTATCAAGGGATCTTTCGGGTTCCCTCCAGTTGTAAGAGCCTATAAGTCTAAAGATTCAATCAGTTACCTTGCTTAGCCATGTTGGTGAAGATGTGGCATGTGTGCCCAGTGTGCCAGAGGGGGCTGCTCTATTCCCCCTCTCTACAGTGCCTAAGGACATTTTTCACATGTCTTGCCCTTCTGCCCAGCAGCCAAATGGGAGCACTTCCTCTCTTCTCTGTCTGGGGTAATGCAGGGGGCTCACAGGCAGCCTGAAGGTGCAGTTTGGGCATGCAATCTCTAAAAAGTTCACCAACACTCACTTAGGGTATAGATAACAATTAATGGAATGTTCTGTGCTGTCAGATAAAATAAGTAAAGGCAGGAAAACAATAAACACAATGACAACAACCATCTAAATTGAAAAAACTCAAAAGCATGAAACTGAAATTTTATGATTATAATGGCCAAGAAGTTGGCCCTGGAGAAGAGTTGAGAAAATGTATCTCACTCATTTATTTCCCCAGATAGGGGACCATGGGTACAGAATATTGCACATATTATCAGATTGGTTGTTGTATTTGTTATTTTTTGCTGAACTGCTTTATCTCTTTCTTCTTCTTGTCTTTGTTTTAAGGGATGATTAGATGGAAAAGGAAGAGAGAAAGATATTTGGAAGAGATGGTGGTATAAAAACAAAAGATTCATAACAATATAATTCAGGTGGCCAATTTGGGGGACCTTGAAGGCTGATCTCTGAAGTATTGACTATTTTAACCAGTCTTGAATGAAAATGAGGTGATCAGATTCCCATATTAGGTGGATTAATTTAGCAGTAGAAGGGGCAGGGACTAGAAATGGGGAGACCAGTCAGAAAGCTATTGTAATTATCCAGGAAAAGAGGTGGTAATTATATGAACTGGCAGGGGGTCAGGTAGATCAATAAAACTTGGCAAATGACTGGCAGGAGAAATAAAAGGAAGAGGCTTCAGAAAAGACTCTGAAATGTTAACTTTGCATATCTGAGGAGATGAAGAGAAGGACCAGAGTTATTTTTTGGTGGCAGAATATAGGAGGTAAAGAACGAGTCTGGTTTTGGATATATTGAGTTTGAAATGCTCAAGGGCCAGGTAGGTAGAGATGTCCAATTGGGCAGCTGGCATTATGCCAATCCATAAACATTTCACTGACCACATTCCCAATGGGACTAATTTTATTCCTGGACAAACTTATTAGCTAAATATTATCTTCTCTTCCTTCTCCATCCCCAAATCCCAAATATATCCCCAGTGAAAAACACATCATCAGACTCTTCATCCTGTCTGAACTTTCCAGTCAATGCCACCCAGGAAAACTTCAAGTATGTTAGAAGATAATTTCAAAGATACACTTGGTTGGTTGGTGAGGCAATGGAGTGTCTTGGAAAGGGCACTGAACTTGGAGTCAGAAGTCTTAGGCTTGAGTTGAGGGTCCACTATTTATTTTTTAACCTTTACCTTCTATGTTAGAATCAATACATTGGATGGGGGTTAAGTGATTTGGCCAAGGTTACACAACTAAGAGGTATCTAAGATCAAATTTGAACCCAGGACCTCCTGTCTCCAGGCCTGATTCTCAGTCCACTGAGCCACCTAGTTATCCATCACTTGAGCAAATCATTTACTACCTCCAGGCCTTAATTTTCTCATATGTATAAAAATATTTGTATTATCTACCTCATAGGGTTGTTGTAAGGAAAGCACTTTGTAAACTTTAAAGCCCTTATTCTTTTCTAAGCACTGGTAGATGCCTCTGACTTTGTTTCTCACTAAAAATAGCGACAGTTACCTGGTGAGAATAGACTGACTGTCCTTCCACATGCAGACTCATGACATCTCCTGGTAAAGTTGGTGATTTTCCAAAGGTATACGCCATCATAGGAAGCCTCCTCCAGAAGATGGAGGGTCTGCTCCAACTTGGTCAGGGCAAGGTCTTTTTGGGTCAGGGTCTGTTGCAAATCCACAACCTGGAATATGGAGACCCCATCTCAGATCTATCTTTGCCACTCTGGGGACATTTGAATCTTATCCATCATCTGGGGAGCCCCATGGTCTCTTGGGAGCAGAATAGAAGAAGTCAGAAACATGGTGGTAGAAAAAAATTACCATACTTGGAAGTTAAAATCTCTGGGTTTAAGTCTTGGCTCTCACCTGCCGTGTCACCATGGATAAGTTTTGCTGCCTTTCCAAGCCTCAGTTGCTCCATGTGAAAACTGGGGGAAATAATGCCTGCAGTACTTACTTTAAAGGGTTGTTATGAGGAAAGAGCTTTATATATCATAACATGCCAAAGAAATGTGAGTTATCAGAAGTGGAATAGAAAAAGTTCTGGTTCTGACCTGAGTTCAGGTCCTACCTCTGCTTGTTTTTAGCTCTGTGACCTTGGGCAAGTCATTTTTCTCCTCTGAGATTCAGTTTTCTCCTCCACAAAATGGGGATAATAGCATCTTCACTCTACACCTTGAAATATTGCTGTGGGAAAAGCGCTTGGTAAGTCTTCAATCATTATTACTGTTACTATCCTGACACACACTGAGCCCAATTTGTATCACAGTAGGAACACATGTTTCTACAGTGCTCTGAGGTTTCCAAAGTGCTTGCAGCTCATCTATGCCAAGATTTGTATCATTCTAGATTTAAGATATTATGTAACTTTTGGGGAGTCTGGACCTTTGCTTTTATTGGTAACAGAAACTCTAAAGTAAAGAAATTCTCTCCATCAACTCAATGAGGCAGCTGGTCTATAAGTGACCCAAAGTCAACAGTCAGTATATTTCAGAGGCTGGATTTGAACTCAGGTCTTCCTGATTAAGGTTGGCTCTTTATCCCCTGTGCTTTGATAATTTATCATATAATAGCATAACATATATTATAATGCCATACTAAATAATGCCTTCAGGTTTACAAATTGTTTTCCTCACAAAAACCCTGTGAGGTAGGGAGTGAAGGTATTATTATGCCCGTTTTACAGACGAGGAGACTGATTTGCCCAAAGTTATATAATTAGTGTTTGATTTGAACCCAGGTTTTTCCAGACACCCAAGTCCAAGATTTTTGCTTTCACTATTCTAACAACATTCAACAAATATTTTATTTTATTTTTTGAAACCCTCACCTTCCCTCTCAGAATCAGTTCTTTGTATTGGTACCAAGGCAGAAGAACAGCAAGGGTTAGGAGACAGAAGTTGAGTGAATGACCCAGGGTCACATAGTTAGAAAGTGTCTGAGGCTATATTTGAACCCAGAACTTCCCATTTCTGGGCCTGGCTCTCAATCCTTGGAGCCACATAGCTCTTTCTCAGCAAATGTTTTATAAATGCTATATTATTCAAAGTGCCCTGCTAGTGACTGGGGGAGACCCAAAGTTCAGATAAAATGGGCTTTTATCCTCAGGAAACCTGAGACTATTCTCATGGAAGTGAAAGCATAAACACAGATAACTATCATCCATGATATTACATGATAAATGCTTTAGAGATGCCAGCAGGAAGGAAGTCAGGGTAGGGGTTGCCAACTGAGGGGATAAAGGAAGTCATCATAAGAAATTAAAGTCATACAAATTATATAATATGAGGATTTTAGTTTTGTAGCTGGAATGGACCTTCAAGACCATTTAGTTTTTACTAAATTAAGGTCCAAAGCAGTTAAATAATTGTTGCAAAGCCAGTTAGGATTGGATGCCCGCTCCCCTGACTCCCAAGTGCGGTGTTCTTTTCCACCGCCACACTCGGGAACATGCCAATAGTATCCGACCCAAACTAGCGTATGCCATAGAAGCATACGTATGTCTAGACACGCATGCACAAATGCACACAATCTCTGCTTCTGTGCATATCTTATCTCCCCGACTAGAGTGTGAGCCAGGGTCTCCCTTATCTCTGTGCCTCCCCCGCCAGTTGGCACGAGACCTAGTTGGCACCTAACAAGCTTTTCTTGTGTATAGAAGGAAGGGTTGCTGCCACGCGGCATCTCACCCTCTGCTCCAGGCTCAGGATGAGGTCCTGGGTCAGTCCGCTCTGGTACACCGAGGCAGCGATGGCCAGGTGGGAGGCTTCCACCTCCTTGTTCAGGACTGTCACGATATTCTCAAACACGCGCAGCTTCTCCTCCAGCTCGGCGAGCAGCTTCTCCTTCATGAACCTCTGCAGGACCAGCTCTTCCTCCGAGTCTGAGGAGGCAGCATGGAAGTAGTCGGCCTCCAGGTCCCCGTTGACCTCCACAGCTCCCTGCAGCTGGAGGTCGGACAGGTTCCTCTCCGTGGCCTTGGGCTCTGGCAGGGCAGCGTGTCTGTGGCCCGAGGCCCCCGGCCCTCTGCTGGGCCCCCACTGGGCCTTCCCACGGATCGCAAGCTCCAGCAGCAGCCTCAGGTGGTCACTCAGCGAGGAAGCCTCGTGCTCCTTCACCCTCTCCTGGCCACCCTGCCGAGAGAGGGGACGGAGACAGTTCAGGGGAGACTGGAGAAGGCTGAGACACTTGGGGGGAGATCCACGGAGGAAGAGCGTCTAGCTTCACCGCTCAGGACCCACCGAGGCAGCTCAGTCACCCGAGTGCCCAGCCAAAGGGACAGAGGGAAGGAGCCTCGACTGAAAGGGCTGCTGGGGATGGGGGGGAAGTCAGACATGCAGAACGATGCCCCCAGTGAAGGAGAAGTGAGATATACTGATGTTTTATTTTAGGAATGCTGAATACAGAACAGAGCATAAGAAATGGACTATCCAAAGATTTTTCAATATTTAAAAGATTTTAAAGAGACTATGGAAAATGATTTAGAACAAAGCAGTGATGTCATGTGGGATCTTTTAGATAATAAAGCAGTGGCGGGGCAGCTAGGTACCACTGTAGGAAGAGCGCCAGGCCTGGTGTCAGAAGGCTGGAGTCAGGGTTCAAACCTGACCTCTGACACTTCCTAGTGGGGTGAGCCTGGGCAAGTCACTTATTCCTTTTTGCCTAGTCCTCTGACTTTCTGTCTTAGACTTGTCACTAAAACAGAAAGTAAGGGTTCAAAAAATAAATAAAGATCATGAGGCAATGGTAAAATCTTAGATAAACTCAACACTTGGAATATTCTTTATCATCTGGATCCAGATTTGGGTACCACATGTTAAGGACACTGATAAAATGAAGGGCCTCCAGAGGATGGTCACAGCTGAAAAGGATCAGAAAGAGTAATGATCAAACATTAAATTTACAGATAAGGGAACTGAGGCTCAGAGAATTTAAATTACATTAGCAAAGGTCACATAGATAGTAGGCAACAGAGCTAGTGTCTAAACCCAGGAACTTTGGGTTCAAATTCAGTCCTGGAAACACTAAAGACCTTGTACCTATGCCACAAGGACAACTTGAAGGATTTCAGTGTGTTTGGTCTACTGACAAAAGGACCCACAGAGGACATAAGCACTATTTTCAAATATCCAAAGTGCTGGCTGCCAGAAGAGAGACTTTATCATGATATCCTGAGAGATGTTTGGGAAATCCCACTGAAAATTCTGGGAGAAAGTGGATCAATTGTGGTTTTAAAGAAAGAGTTAATAGAATTACTTTAAAAGGAGAAAGAAATGGAAGGACAAAAAATGGTCATTTTTATCTTGTGGTCAATAAGGAAATTTTAAAAAGATTCTACATCAATGAAGGGACCTCATCAAAGCTGTGTCTGGTGGCACGTAAAAGAAGGATTGGCAACAATGACCAATATGGAAGTATGTTTTGCATAACACATGTATGGCCCAGAACAAATTGTTTACCATCTCCCAGTGGGGGAGAGGGAATGGAGGAAGGGAGACGGGAGTTGGATCTTATAATTTTGGAAAAATGCATGTTGAAAGTTATTATCATGTGTAATTAGGAAAATAAAATATCTTTGAATTAAAAAAATTTTTAAAAGAAAGAAGGATTGATGGAGGAAGTGGGGAGAAAGGGGATTGGGCATGGGGCTACTTTTTGGTGTTATTTGTTCAGCCTATCTGGGACCCAAGTTCAAAATGATGCCTACCTTGAAGGAACAGCCAATGTCTGCAAAGGGACACCTATCCTGGACCTCAGCTGGTACCAAACTGTCCTGGAAAAAAACAAAGTTCCATCATTTGGGGAATTTTCTTATAATTTCTCCCTAGTCTGTGGCAATCACCAGAAAAAGCTTCTAGCTTTGCATTTTCGGAAATTCCAGCCACCCTACTGGCTCAGGCTGAATCACTGTGAAATTCTCTCTCCAGAAATGGCTGCAGAAAGCTGGAGGCTGTGCTACATGGTCTTTCTCAGCAAATGCTCCCTGAGTTCCCAGGTCTGGACCCAGCACTGTGAAGGATTTTGGGAAGAGAAAAAGGCACCTCAGGGGTTCTATCTACCTTTTCTTCTGTGTCGATCTTGGGCATGGTCTGCTTGTGGTCCTTCAAGGAGACTCCTCCACATACATGTGTCTGTTCATAGGTGAAAAGGAGACTGTAATGAGACCATTTCAGTAGAGGGTCCGTGGAAAAGAAAATTGTTGAGAATTAGGAACAAGAATTCCTTCATTTACCTCTACCCACTTCCCTGCCATGCCTCCCATCACCTTTAGTTTATTTGCTGCTTCTTGCATCCAAGACAAAAAGGGCTATTGGTTCAGGGGTTATAAACAAGAGATAGCCCTTGCAAAAAGTGAATGATCTAAAGTATGATCTAATACAATCCCCATTTTATAGATGAGGAAACTGAGACCCATTTATGGAAAGGAACTTGTTGAAGGCTCGGAGATCTCCTTACAGGCATCTAGGTGATACAATGGTCTTCGAGTCATGCAAGTTCAAATCCTGTCACTGACACTGACTGTGTGGGCATGGAAAAGTCACTTAACATCTTTCTGCTTCAATGTTACTCATCAAGAAATTAGGAATAGCAACAATGCCCATCTAACAGGGTTGTCAGATGGATCAAATGTTTTTAAAGTGCTTTGCCCACCTTTACATGCTATACTATACTAGCTATTATTAGTAAATAGACAAGCTGAGAATGTAGCTCAGATCTTTTTCAAACTTCATACTCAGTGCCCGTTGGAGCGCTGACATCTGGACATTCAAGGATCTGGCTTCTCTAGCAAGTCCTAATCTAGTGAATAGAGTAAATCCTGCCACTTGCAGATTGTTCAACTTTGGGCAAGTTCCATTACCTAACTCCTTAGACTTAATCTTTAAAATAGGGATAACAATCTCTTTGCTACCTACCCCACTGGCCATTGTGAAAAATAATTGAGTTACCGGTGAAAGTGCTTTCAAAATTGAAAGGAACTCAGGGCAGCTGGGGTTGTTCTGCGATATAGAGAGCCAGACCTAGAGAGGGGAGGTCCAGGGTTCAAATCTGGCCTCAGACACCATGACCCTGGGCAAGCCATTTAATCTGAATAGCCTAGTCCTCACAGCTCCTCAGCCTTGGAACTAATACTTAGCATTGCGTCTAAGACAAAAGGTAAGGTTTAAAAAAACAAAAAGCAAAAAACTGAAAGCATCTCCAAAGATGCTGAGTCCCTTTATAAAAAGAACCCCATCAATCTGCTGAAATCCACCTCCCATGATGCCCTGCTCTGCCTCTGATCCTCTTCTCTCAGTCCATCCAAGCCTCACTTATTCTTGAGGACCAGCTCAAATGCCACATCGTCTAAGCAGTCTCTCCAGACCAGCCCCGCCCCCACTGAATTAGTTCTCTCTCCTTTGAACTCCTCGAGTGCTTACTCGATCGCTCATTGAACACTAGACCCCACTCTGTTGGGACTGTTTAATTTTCCATGTGCATGTCTTGTCTCCCTGACTAGGCTGGAAGCTCCTGGAAGGGAGGGGCGGTGGCTTTCCCATCTTTTCTGTATCCCCCATAATGCCCACCATATGGTTGTACCCTTAGCGGGCCCTCTGTAAATATTTGTGGACAATGAGCCTCCGGGGCAGATTTAAAACAAGGATTTAAATGGAAGGGGAGGGGAGGAAGGAGAAAGAACCAAATATTTTATAGGCTTTTAATTTGAACTAATCCGTAGCAACACTGTTCTTTCTCCTTCAAAAGTGGAATAAGGAAAAAGCTCTGTGGACAATTAAACAAAGTGGGTAAGGATATGGAACCCAGCCCAGCCTAAGTCGCAGGAAACCGTGTTTGGGTGCCTCCCCGCGGGCTCCGTTCCCCCTTCCAGGGACATGCTGTTCCCTACGCAGGAGCCGAAAACAGCAGGGAGCTTAAAACAGCTGTTCAAACCCCGAGCCAGAGAAGGAGGGCAGTCAGGGGGGAGGGCTCTGAGCAGAAGCCGGAAGTCTGCTCTGCCTCAGCTGATCCCAGCAGGTAGAAGAGACAGATAGAAGTACCTCGGGAGGCTAATCCACAGGGTGCCCGCCTCCAGAGGCCACGCCGGCCACATGAGCCGTAAGAATGTATGTTTATTTAAAACCCTTATTTAATGTCTTAGTATCAACTCTAAGCCCAAGGAGGGGTAAGGATCAGGCAATGGGGGTTAAGTGACTTGCCCAGGGACACCCAGCTAGGAAGTGTCTAAGTGCAGATTGGAATAGGTCGGGTGGTCCGGATTTAGGGTCTAGCGCTCCATCCCCTGTGCTATCTAGCTGCCCCAACACGAATATATTTTTGCCCCCAAGGTACTGCACCAAATTCTGAGGGCACGTTTTGTGCTTTCGAATCATTGGGACTGGGGGGCGGAGCCAAGACTTCTGACACCGTTCAAACCAATCTTTAAAAAGCGCTTCTAGATGACAGGAATCAAAATCAAACCTGCGGGGTTGCCTTAGTAATCAACGGATCTCTACTGAATATCTCGAAAGACCTGGAATAATAATAGAAGAGCTTGATTCGTGTTCAAAGGGCCAGAGAAATTCAGGTTTAGGTTGCCTCTAGAGTTCATGAAAAAGAATAATCTGAGATAAGGACGGGAAGGTAGGGTGGGACCAGACTGGGGAGGGCATCCCAAACCAGAAGAGATTAAGTTTGATTTCCCAGGCAACAAAATCATAGAGTTACAGAGCTCAAGTTGGAAAGGAGGTTAGAGGAGCAGCTAGGTGGTGGAGTGGAAAGAGTATCAAGCCTGAAGTCAGGAAGACTCATCTTCTTGAGCTCAAATCTGGCCTCAGCCACTTACTAGCTGTGTGACCCCGGACATGTCACTTAATTTCATTTGTCTAAAGAAAAAGAAAGGAAGGAAAGAGGTTGGAAGCCATCTAATCCAACACCTTTATTTTACAGATGATAAACCCAGGGAAGGAAAATGATTTGCTGAAGGGTAGGAATTGTCAGAAGCAGGAACTGAACCCAGATCTTTTAATGACAGCACCACTCTACTTTACCTATTGTGCCAAAGATCTCAAGAAACAAGAATGGCACACTTTTTGGAAAGTACCTGACAGATGTGAGGCAGCATGTTGTATTGGAGAGAGAGGAGTCAGAAGACCTGAATTCTATTCCTGGTTTTGCCACTAGTTAATTTGAGATCTTGGACAAAGGCACTTAATCTTACCCTAGGAGAGGCAGAATGATAATACAGAAGGAATACTGATATGTGAGAGTACTTGGGCTCAAATCTCACCTCCAGTGTTTACTATCTGTGTGACTTTGGGTAAGTCCCTTTACTTCCAGGTATCAGTTTCCTCATAGCTAAAATGAAGGGGTTGGCCTCTAAATTTAAGGTCTCGGGCTATGATTCTATAATCTTTCTGGGCTAAGTCTTTTCTCTAAAGAATAAGAGTGCTTGACTAGACAATCTCTAAGGGTTTTTCTTATCCTCCACCTTCAGATAACATTTGTCTCAGCCAAGAGGAGGAGAGGAAATACTGAAATATCTGTTCCTTTGTCATGATATCCTAAGATGTATTTGGAGTCCTTTGGTCCAAATTCTGGGAAAGAAAGAGTGAGCGAACCAAATGTGTCTCTGAGAAAAAGTTTATGGAATCAAAAAAAGAGAAAAGGGAAAGAAGGATGGAGAATGATTTTTTATTTTTATCCTCTTAGATAAAGGGGAACTATTAAAGCATGGAAGTGGCATATACTTTAGGAAGATCAATCTGGTAGTCTTTGGAAAATGACTTGGTTTTTTATTCAAACCACTTTTTGGAAGGACTCTGAACCCAACTCTAGAAAATTCTAGCCTTTAGAACAAAATACTTTTGTGGGCCTCTTTTCTCTCCCCAATTCCTTGTGTCTTCCTGTGGTCATACTCTTTGTAGTACTATACTTCATCTTCAGCTACTTGTGAATGCTGTCCCTCTTGTAAGCTACCTGCAGTCTATACAAGGGAAATGTCCTCCTTGGGGACTATGCTGAAGGCACATTAGCTCCAAGAACAAAAGATCTTGATTTCTGAGCAAAAAGGCTTGGCCTCTTACCTTTTCAAACAGGAAACCACAGATGTCAACAAATAGGAAAAAAATGTAGTTGGTGGCAACACCAAACCAAAGGACTGGGGAGGAGCTAAATATTTTTAAATTAAAGTTTAATTAAAATAAAAAACTTCTCATTAGTGTATGAACCATCTTTGATCCCTGTGTCAAACTACTCAGGTATCTTTACAATTAAGATCGTTTATTTCCCAGCTTTGTTGTGAGGTTCAAACAAGAAGTGCCTTATAAAGCTTAGTTATGATTTGTTATTATAAAGCAATATAATCAGACCCTCAGTTTAGGAGGTTCTCTTTGCTAGCTGTGTTCTAAGGTTTCACTAAACTTTTATTATTTTGTTGTTCCAAGGCAGAAGAGCTACATATTTATCTGTGTATTCCCAGCACAGTGCCTGCTTAGGTACTTTAAAACTGATTGTGGATTGACTGATAGATTATTCTATTTTCAGCCTAATGTTCTTGCCTATGATATGATTTGAGGACTTCTGGGAAGGCCTGCCTATTCAACACATCCTTACTGTATATACTGGCAGGTTAATGCTAGTGCTAGTTTAAGTTTTACTATTAGAATGTAATTCCTAGGGGCAACTAGGTGGCTCAGTAGTTAGAGAGCCAGGCCTAGAGATGGGAAGTCCTGGGTTCAAATCTGTCCTCAGATACTTCCTGGCTCTGTGACTGTGGACAATTCACCTAATCCCAATTACTTAACCCGTACCATTCTCCTGTCTAAGAACTGATATTTGGTATCAATTCTAAGACAGAAGTAAGGGTTTTAAAGAAAAAATAATATAATTCCTTGAGATGAAAGAAGAATTTACTAATAATTAACTTGCTAATAATTAGACCTGTACCATAGTGGGATAAGATGATTTGTGAGCTAATAAATTCTGTGGTTCTGGAAAGGGTCAAAGAGAGGTTGACTATCTTCTGGTGAGAAATGTTGTAGGGAAGAGATATTCATTGGGCTGGAGATTGGAATAGAGGACTTGAAGCTCTGAATAGGATGTAGATGAGTGGGAGTAGGGGGACAGATTCCAAGTAGGGATCCATTTCTGTACCCAAGTGAGCTTTCTCAGTACCCTTAAAAGCTAGAGAAATCATTGTCTAGATGTGTCTGATGAGGCAAAAGGAAACTTCCTATTGAGAAGGATAAGAATTCCTATAGGATTATAGATTTAGAATTGGGAGGGACCTTAGAAATCATTGAGTCCAGCTTTCCAGATGAAGAAAATGAGGCCCCAAAAGGTCACACAGTAGTGTCTGAGGCAGGATCCAAAATCAAATCTTCTTGACTCTCAGTCTAGTGCTCTATCCACTATATTACCCTGCCTTCCTCTTCCTTAGCTAGCATCTAGCACTCAGGAATTTCTCTGATGGCGGCTAGCTGGCATACCAGATAGAACACCAGATTTGAAGTTAGGAAGACCTGAATTCAAAACCTGCCCCAGAATTCCTAGCTGTCTAATCCTAGACAAGTCACTAAGTTTGTGTCAATCTCACTTTCTTAATTTGTCAAATGAAGATAATAATAGCACCTATTCTCCAAGGATCGGCATGATAATCCAAAGATACCACATGTAAAGTGTTTTGTTAACTTTAAAGAGATTTTTAATGCTACTTTTTCACTGATAGACAATTCTTCTGGAAAGAAAAGGACAGGAAGTACATCAGAGGCAAAATGAGTTGTATTAGGAGATTTAAAAGATTCTCTATTCCTGGAAGTCTTCAAGAGAAGGCTGGAAGTAGTTACTTGCCAACTGTAGAGGGGAATTCTTTGTAGGATGGCTTGAATTAGATAATCTCTGAGATCCCTTTCAATTTTGAGTCCCCTTGATCCTAGAACAAGGTTGAACCACCCACCCACATACTCCACTGACCTCAAAATTCTTCATGAGGCCAGTCCAGCCACACCCAGAAATCACGCAATGCACACTCAGCTCAGAGATTTCCTTATTAATGGCAGCATCAATGAAAGCCTGAAGAAGAGAGAATAAAAGCAGCAATCATAATAACCACAATCCTTTGCATGAATATAATACTTTTATGTTATTTTAAATACCTGTCATCTATTCTCACATGGAATACTTTCCAGAGCCCTGACAGAGGACACAGGGCAGGGTGAAGGGTGCCCATTCAGTTCTCAGCAGGGCAAGGCATTGAATTTGAAATCAGAAAGGCCTGGACTCTAGTGTGGGCACTGCCATGTGTCATAAGGCAAGAGCTTCAGTTTCCTTCTTTGTAAAATGGGGAAAATAATAATTATGCTGTCTACTTCAATTCAAAAATCAAAGTTCAATTCAGGAAACATTTTTAAGAACTGGCTCCATATACTAGGCACTGAACTAGGTTCTGGGGATAGAAAAACACCAGTAAAATAGTTCCTTCCCTGAAGGGGCTTACATTCTATTGGAGGGGATACTTGGTGTACTTGGGTAAATGTTGAATACTTTGTATACTTTTCTGAGTTGTAGATTATAATAGTAGCTCCCATTTCTAAAGCCCTTTAAGGTTTACCAAGTGGTTACCTCACAACTCTGTGAGGTAAATAGTATATAGTATTAGCCTTCCCCACCATTTTTACAGATGAAGAATGGGAGGCACAGAGAAATTGGAACTTGCCTAGGGTCACTGGGTAAGTATTAGAGCTGAGCTTTGCCTGATTCCAAAGGCAGTGATCTATTACCCTCTAATGCCTCTCTAAGCTTTAGGCAGATAGTGTGCATAAAATGTTTAAAACTCTAGAGCCAGTTATTATTATGTCCATTATTGTTGTTGTTGTCGTTGGTGGTGTCTTTGACAACGTGATCAAAAGAAGCAGTAGGGTTTGACCGTTTGGGTTTCATGTGAAGCCTTTATTTCCTGAGACCTGAGTTTGGGTCTGAGATTTAACACTCATTAGCCTTGTAAACTAGTTCCTTTTCTCTGGGCTTCTCCTCTGTAAAAAGATGGGGTTAGATGAAACGATCTCTAAGAATTCTCCTAGCTTTTACCTTCTATGATGATATTGGGGTATACAGAAGCTTGAGGACACTGAGCTCCTTGCCCTGGCCTCGGACTTCTCTATCCTCCCCAGAACAGCTATGGCCATTGTATCAATCTGGGGTTATTCTCAATGCCATGAACTGTCCCAGATGCTTGGAAACCAGTAAAAGTAAAAGTTTAGGTGGACTTTCTAAGATGAACACCCACACATACCCACAAACACCCCCCCACACCCACACACACACGCGCGCACCATGCCAACAGCCCCTGTGATGGGAACATATGGAAAACACTTGTCCTTCTGTCTGGTCTCTTCAGAATCACGGACTCCCCGTGTGTTCTCAGCAATCCTGTGGCAAGCTACAGTTTCAGGGTCTGCTGGAGGGAGTTGGCCAGGAGTGCCTTATTTAGGCAGGGTTGTTGCCTTCATGAATACTAGTATTATAAGTAAAGGGAGTGTCAATACTACTTTTGTACAGACTTAGCAACGGTACCTGTCCCCAAAGAGAATGGAGAGGGCATAGGGGGTTCCTTGGCGCCATGCCTGAGAATTTGTTTACCTCATTTGGGAACTGCCAAGAGCTCTAAGAACTTCTCCTTTATGGAAGCCCCAGTAGAGTTAACTAACTTGGCACAGTTTTACAGGGCAAAGGACCTTCAGAAGGTCTGGGCACCATCACTGGTGCTATTCCACCTTGATCCTTAAGAATGCTCATCCTTATTCCCTTCTGCCTAGCAAAATCCTCCTTTTTCTATAGGTCTTGGCTAAATGTTCCCCTCCTCTAAAAAGCAGCCTGGTGAAGTGGAAGGGAAATCAGGGGGAGAGGGGGTTGTAGTCATGGCTCTATAGTAATCTCACTAGATGAGCCAGGGCAAGCCATTTCACTTAGAAGACTCAGTATCTCTGTCTAAAATGAAGAGGTGTGGGGGCAGCTAGGTGGCTCAGTGGATTAAGAGCCAGGCCTAGAGACAGGAGGTCCTGGGTTCAAATGTGACCTCAGACACTACCTTGCTAGGTGACCCTAGGCAAGTCACTTAATTAACCCTGTTTGCCTTAACTTACTCATCTGTAAAATGAGCTGCAGAAAGAAATATCAAAGCATTCCAGTATCTTTACCAAGAAAACCAGCCTAAATGAGATTAACTGAGTCAGATATGACTGAAAAAAACCACACTGAACAACATTTCTCTGCTATAGGCCCAGCCCTCTATTCACTCTGCTACCTAGCTAACTCTAGGGGGCCATGATCAGAAAATGCTCAGCCTTTGTCCTTCTAGTTCAGAGACTGATTTTTAATTGTCCTTTGAAAATGAGTTGAAAACGATTTTGGGCAAAATAATTTCCCACTGTTCGACAGGGGGAAAACTTTGAAAGAAAACTAGAGAATAGCCCTAACCTTTTCCAGTCTAATGCCTGAGGCCTCAATATGGGAAACTGAATCCCAGGGACCTAATGGGCCACCTAATTCAACCACTCCATTTTATAAATGAGGAAACTGGATCCCAGAGAAAGAAAGATCCCGCCTCTAAATTACACGGCTAGTCAATGACTGAGATGGGGATTAGGATGCCAGTGTTCAAACTGCCTTCCTAGAGATCTCTCCATTTGGTCCCTCACCTGATGGAATTTGCCAACAAATTTTCAACATCATTTTGATCATTTGATCACACTCAAAATATCTCTCATCAATGTGACCACAGTGCCTGGATTCTGATAAGATTTAGATTTAGAGGGACCCTTAAAGATCGTCAAGTCTATGGGTTCTTAACCTTTTTGTGTGCGTCATGGATCCCTTTGGCCATCTGGGAAAGTCTATGGCTCCCTTTTCATAATAATATTTTTAAACAGATAAAATAAAATGTATAGAATTACAAAGGAAACCAATCATAATAAAATAGTTATGAAAATATTAAAAAGTCTCTGTTGGAAAAATATTCTAAATAAAAATTTAAAAAAGTCTTGGAGGATAGGTTAAGAACTTTGGATCTAATCCAACTCTTTTACGTATAGATCAGATATCTGA
This sequence comes from Gracilinanus agilis, assembly GCF_016433145.1. Classification (NCBI taxonomy): domain Eukaryota; kingdom Metazoa; phylum Chordata; class Mammalia; order Didelphimorphia; family Didelphidae; genus Gracilinanus; species Gracilinanus agilis. The sequence goes on along the minus strand of NC_058131.1, from coordinate 323,834,825 downwards.
AAAGGGAAAATGACTTGTTCAAAATTACAGAGGTAACACATAGCAAAATCAGGATTTGAACTCAGGTTTTCTAACTCTGAACCCAGTGGTCTTTCTGATATATATTAGACTGCCTCTTTTGTGAGACACGCAAATTAGGGCAGGGATATGTGTGCAGAAAAGTAGTCCTAAGTCTCAGATACATGAAACTGACCATATGGGCCACCTTGAGAAAAGTGGTTCAGCATCTGGAACCCTGTATTCTTTATCAGCTACTGAAAAGGCAAATGAAGCTTCTAATAAGGTCTAAGATTAATCCTTTCATGTCTGTGTCCTCTCTTCAGCCAATCACTTCATGAATCCTGAGAACACTTTAGAGCAGAATTAGTTTAATGAGATAAGACGGAAAGGACAAACTGATAACCAGCTGGTGAGCTACGTCTTTCCACAGAAAGGTTAGTCCAAAGCCACATGTATGTGGATTTTTCTGGGTTTTGATGTTGTAATGAGAAGAGCTGAGCTTATTGACAACAGCCCTAGCTTTACAGATTGCTCCTGTTACTTTTTAGAGTAACATTAGGCAAGTCACTCAACCTTTTAAAGCCTCAGTTTTTCTTCTCTATTAAATGAGGCACTTGGAAGGCATGGTGTCTAATGTTCTATTTTGTATCTTGCTCTAAGGGACAGAGCAGAGACCAAGAAATGTCCATTATGCAAAACACTGCTCTATAGTGTTGCTGCTTTCAAATCCTTAAACATTTCTCCCAAGTATAGGCCTAGATCAGGGGTGAGAGAAGTCCCTGGTACTTCCCCACAGAGTCTGTGACTAAGACAGCACTGTTGGCCTCTTTCATATCTACCCTATCCAGAATGATGGACTTGAATGTCCAAATGACACTCTATTTCCGTTTTTTAAAACTGTCCCCTTCCTCCTCACCCTGCACACTCAAAATATCTCTCATCAATCTGACCACAGTGCCTGGGTTTCCCCCACTGGTATCACCTTTGAAGAAGGTCTTTGTCAGAATGCAACTGGGTTACCTGGGAGGAATAACCCATTACTACTCATTCAGTCCTCAGCCTGGGATAATTTAACACATGAACAACTTGAATCATCTCATCTAGCAGGGCTTTGAAAGAATATGGGGGTCCAGAGTGTGGAGAGAGAGCAGAGCATTGAAGCTAGCAATTTGGGGTGGTAGAAATAACACTGGAGTGAGAATTCGGAGATCCAGGCTTTATTCCTGATTCTTTCAGAGTTCCCTCTCCCATTTAACTCTGAGCTCCACTATCTAGTAATCTGGCTTTCCTCTGGTATAGCCTGGGTATGGGTTACACTTATTTACAAGAAGTTATACTCCAGACAGACTATAAAACTGTAGCCCAAAGTGGGGAATGAACTCTAATGTGTGTATAGGGGAGGGTGATGAGGAGGGAGTAAGTCACATCACTTCTCTAGACCTTGGTTTTCCCATCTGTAAAATGAGGAGGTTGGCAATAGATGATCTCAAATGGTTCTGCCTGCTCTTAAAACAAACATATTAAAAAGTTCCCTTCAGGAGAAATTATAAATCTTTCATCTCCCCTTCAGTGATCACTTCTCTCCTTGTACTTTCTCTCCCTCACTTTCAGGGAACAAATACTGTGTGCGAGCCTCTCTAGTCCACTGCTCTTAGCTAAACACTAATTTTTGATAACTTGTTTCCCATCTAAAGGGCTTTGCATTTTAATGAGGAGCAAAAATTCTCTGATTACCAAAGGAATAAATAGTGATATTCTAGGCATTGTAACTATTTCATATCCTTCATAGAACAAGATAAATGTTCTTTTTCTTCCCTCCCCCCCCCCCACAAGCATACCTTCTCTTCAGATAAAAAACTTTCATCACCCACAGTCTGTGGATTCTCCTCCTGGCATCTTGAACAGATAGGGTTCTTGCTGATCCTGGCAAAACACATTCATCAGATTTGGTTTTTGCATGAACAGCTTGTTCCCTTCATTACCTGTTCTGATCCCAAACTGGAAAGCCTAGAAATCATCCTCTAGAATTAATAAAAATGGGTTAGCATTCTAGGCCCTGTTGGCAGCAAGTGCTAGAAGCACCAACGCTACTAAATGAGACCACACTCCACCCTGAAAAGCACTACAGGGTTGTTGTTAGGATCCAATGGGATAATAATTGTAAAGTGCTTAGTACAGTGCCGGGCACATGGTATGTATTATATAAATGGTAATTATTATTATTATTGTTGTTACTCAACTTGAAGGTTTAAACTTAAAAAATAAAGTACAGAAGCAAGACTGGTTCTTGACTACTCCATGGAATTTAGAATCACAGAATGCTAGAGCTCAGAGGAACATTAGAACACAGAATGTTCCAGTACAAGGAAACCTTAGAAAAAAAGACTGTTAGAGATGGAAAGGACCTTAGAACATTGACTGTTAGCATGTAGAATATTAAAACTGTAATAGGAGGAAATATACTCAGCAAATTGGCATGACTTGCTCATGGTTACTCAGTATTTGGCGACACCAGGATTACAACATAGAGCTTTTGACTTCAGCTCTGAGCAAAAGAGCTAATATCAGACATTTATTTCCAGATGTGAATAAAAGTCATTGAATTCTCTTTCTCAGAGACATTTGTATTCCATAGATTATGATAGTGTTGGAACTAGAAAAGACCTCAGAGTATAAAGTGTTAGAACACAGAAGCAGAAAGAGCTGAAGCAGCTAAAGGACAAAGAATGTTGCAACACAGAACATAGAATATTTGTGCCAGAAGTGAACTCAGATCATTGAATGTTAAGCTATGTTAAGTTATAGTATTGGTTTCAAGTATCAGTATATAGACTGGGGCAAGGAGACCATTCTATCACTGCCAAAACCTTAAATCAATCCAATTTCTCTCCTTCCTTCCCAGGGTATGTGTATATGTGTGTGTGTGTGTGTGTGTGTGTGTGTATGTGTGACAGAGAGAGAGAGAGAGAGAGAGAGAGAGAGAGAGAAAGAGAGAGAGAAAGAGAGAGAGAAAGAGAGAGAGAAAGAGAGAGACAGAGACAGAGACAGAGACAGAGACAGAGAGACAAAGAATCTGAGAGAGCCCAGTTCTTCCTCCTCTCCCCCCTCACCTCAGTATCCAGGAGAGACAGGCAGCACAGTAGCGGTGGCCACATAGGGTCTGCTGGGCCTTCTTCAGAACATTGTGGCAGCCACAGCACAAATACTTGGGTTCAGGAGTACCCTGGCAGATGCTGGCAGGGTATCCAAAGGGGAATTCATTTTCATCAGGGATAAAGTGGGGTCCCACAGGGGCAGTATCAGTAAGGTTCTCTGCCATCTGGGAGCTCTTGACAGATGAAGACAGGTCTTCTGACATACCAATCCCAGGGAGCAGGCAGGCAAGTGCTTGGAGGAGAGAGGATTCCAGCCACCTTCTCTCTTGTGAAGAGAGACAATGGTATCTTTATTTCAGCTTCTTGATGAGTCCTAGCCTATAGTGAAATGTCATGGGGAGAGGGGTCTAGAGTTAATATGAGTAAGAAATTACTCTGTTGGGTGGAAAAATCCCCTGGACATTGAATTGCAATGGTTAAAAAAAGAAAAAAAAGTCCAGTCCTCCCTGTGATGAAAAAAAACCAACAAAGAAATTTGTCATAGACTTTAGGAACCACGTCATATTATTTAAGAACCTCTACTGGAGCCCCTCCTGGCTTCAGCAGAATCATTTCCCCTGAGCAATAGTTGGGCTAAGAAAGTCCCAGATAACATCAGGCCAGAACTCCCCCAAATCACCCAGTAGGTAACCCAAGAGAACTTTCCAATCGAATGCTGATTTCACCAGTGGGGCTGTGGCAGTGTGAATATTTTAAAACAGTGAATTGATGACTGGCTGTGTTCTAAAGTACTTTCTAGATCTAGTGCTTAACATTCTAACATTCTGTTTTCTCATATTCCTTCTAGATATGACAATCCTCTATTTAAGATCACTTTCAGTTCTAACATTCTATGTCATAAGATCCTTTCCAGCTCTGAAATTTTATGTCTAATGGTGTCTCATAACTCTAATATTCTCTGTTTGAGTTCAATTCAACAAGCATTTATTAAGCCCAAGCACTGTTAGGTGTTGGAGATACAAAGACTAAGAGTAAACAGTTTCTGTTCTCAAGTTTACATTCTGCTGGGAATGATGGGGGTGCAGATCTAAAAAGATAAATGTAATAGAACACTTAAAAGTGCTTTAGGAAAGTGTGAGAAGGAAGAGGCATTAATAACTAAGAGAGGGAGGTCAAGGAGGGTTTCTTAGAAGAGATGGCACCTGCCCTCAGCCTTGAAGAAAGATAGATTCTGAAAGATAAAGATGAAGTGGGAGCACATTCTAGGCATGAAGGAGGACTTGGGTACCACACAGGAGATAGAATGTCAAGTTCAGAGTCCAGCTAACAATCCAGTTTGGCTGGAACACGTTCTTCTTTGGTTGTTTACTTTGTTTTTCTGGATTAGAATCTTTTTTCCTCTAAAAGAGCACAAAACCTTAGAGGCAAGTACGTTGTTTTCTAGTGCTTCCCAGAAAGCAGGGGAGGGGAATTATCTACACAAAGATGAAGGTGATGCTTCCTCCCCATTCTAGTTTAAAAGAGGTTTGGCTTTGAGGTGGCACATGTTGCTCTGAGTCCAAAGCAACTCTTGTGGGTTAGAGTTACCTGAGACCAGGGACCCAACTCTTCTAAGGAAAGGTAGAGCCATAGCTCCAAGGAAGGTTGATCTAGTGTAGTTATCATGAAAATGGCTAACAAGAACCCACTGATAGCTTCAGTCTGGCCTGGCATCTTTGCCAGGTAGAACACATTCTATTTATGCCCTCTGGGATGAGGAACTATGTGAAGCCCTGAATAGTTGTCTACTTTTCAGTCAGGGCCTCTTCAAGTCCCTTTCTTTTCTAATGTTCTACATTCTAACATCCTATGTAAGGATATTCTTTGTTCTATTTAAAAATTTGAGAGGAAAGGGGCAGCTAGATGGCTCAGTGGATTGAGAGCAGGCCCAGAGAGAGGAGGTCCTGGGTTCAAATCTGGCCTCAGACACTTCCTAGTTATGTGACCCTGGGCAAGTCACTTAACCCCCATTGCCTAGCCCTTACCACTCTTCTGCCTTGGAACCAATATATACAGTATTGATTCTAAGATGGCAGGTAAGGGTTTAAAAAGAAAATTCAAGTGGTAAATTGGCTAATTCTGAACATTTGGTCTCATCATTTTGTATACAAGTAGCCTGCCTGTAGAGAGTGCCTCTTCCTAAACTACTTCTCTTGCCACTTCTCCGAAACACAAAGCATTACAGCAAATATGAAAAATGACATGAATGAGAATATAAGAAAGGTAGCCTGCTAACATATACTCAGACATAAGGTATCTACTGAAGTCTTAAGTGGTTTGAAGCCAGGAAAGCTTCAAAATGCCCTAAGAAGCTGTGTAGCAATCCAGGTATACATTCATTTTGCCTTTATTTGAAGAATGCTCAAAAACTGACTCTTGTATTGCTTATGATTTGATTTCTGTAACCTTCAGTTAAATTGAACCTCAACCTGGCCAAATTCCTAGCCCTTCCCTAAGGCTACACTCCGGAAGACTGATCAGCTATCTCAGTCTCCCTATTTTACTTATAATAATCAATTAACAGATGCCTTAGGCCATATCCAGCTCCTAATCTGGGTATTAGAATCTGACAGTGTGTATCTCAGGATGATTACCTCTTAGTGTAAAGTATCAGACCACTTGGCTCTCCCCTTCCACCATACTGTTGTAACCCCAATAAAAATAGCTATATGGCAGTTGAGGATGAAGCTCCTATCCATGAAAGCTCTTGCCCACCAGAGCTTACTCGCTGTCTGTCTGCCTTATGCCAGAACTTTCTTTGTCTGCATGTCTTCATTCTCACCTTATGTTCTCTTTCCATTAGTCCTTGACCGTAACCCATGTTCACTCAGTCCTTGGTTCCCCTTTCTGAGTGTCCTACCCACTAGGAATCTTCGTGGAGCTGCTGGACAGTTTCAAGCTGGGGACACCTCGTGTAATATCACTATATGTGATAAAATGTATTTTCAGAATAGGAAATCTTTAATTTCATAATTATAATAACCATAATAGGAAAACTGTGCAGTGTAAGTGACAAGAGACACTCCTGTGGCCCAGGGGAAGGAGTTGGTAATGAGGAGATGAGTTCTAATCTTAGTTCTGTCACGTTTTCCCTGAGATTTTGGCCAAATTTCTTCCCTTTGGTTTCAGTCTTAGTCAAGTGATAGTGCCCCTCCCTTTTGAAAAACGTTAAAAGATTTCTGTAACTGAAAAATAAGATTCTAAGGAAGCTGGGAGGGCGGGTGGGTAATTATTCATACTTGTGATCATGAGAAGAGGGTGTTCCCACAGGCGATGGGAAAAACGAACTAGTCTTATTTCAGCCTAAAACTTTTTTGCCGGTTTGGAAGGTTCTGACCACCTGTCAAGAGCTGCTCCTAATCCACATGGAGCGTGGGGTAGCTCAGGAGACCGTTTTCGGGAGGATACAGGATCAAAGATTAAGGTCACTCAGCCCTGATCAGGAGGTTGGGGGCGAAGGGGGAGGGGGGGACGTCGATAGTGGGCGGAAGGAGACCAGATGTTCGTTCAGCGACTAGGGAAGTCAAGAGAGCGAGGCAGAAGTCCAGATGTGTAGGAGGACGCCTTCGACTGGGGAACTGGAGTCCAGGTGTGGCCTCTGGGCAAGACCAGGAGGGTCCAGAAGTAAGAGGGAAGTTGCAGGGAAGTGGAAGGAGTAGTGCTCAGTGGGTAGGGTTGAAGGGAAGGTCAGCTGTTGTGAACTGTTCCTGAGAAGCAGGTCTGGGAGATGAAGGAGGAGCCCTGAGGGAGCTGTTTCCCCAACCCTTTGCCCCTGGAGGAATCGGGCTTACCTGGATCCTTTGTATCTCGGCCATCTGTCTGTCACAGCTCCTAGCGTACTCCCCCGTGGGCCTCCCCCGGCCGCTCCCCCCACAACCCCCTTCCAGGAGGGTGAGACCTGCAAGGGGGAGGCTGAGCCAGGTGGGACTCTAGGGAGGGGCTGGGGAATGCGGAGGAGGGAGTCTAGGTCCAATAAGTCGATAGCAACTCTTTGCCACCCTGAAGGAAACACCCCTTGCCGCGCACTTCTACTTTGCTGCTGCCTCTCGGTGGTACCAAAAGGAGCTTCTCAGACTTCTTCAAGGTGTCAGCCTCCCTTAAGATATTAATGCCTTCCTTTTTTTTTTTTTTTTTTAAACCTTTGCCTTCCGTCTTAGAATCAATGTATTGGTTCCAAGGCAGAAGAGTGATAAGAGCTAGGCAATGGGGGTTAAGTGACTTGCCCAGGGTCACCCAGCTAGGAAGTATCTGAGGCCAGATTTGAATCTAGGCGATCAATCTACTGCACCACTCATCTGCCCCCTAATGCCTTCCTTTTGAAATGATCTCAAGTTTTTCCTTTGTCTATTTTGTTTGTCCATTGCTGTTTCCCTGTTGTTTCCTCACTAGACTGGGAGCTCCTTGGAAGCTTTTTTACCTTCCTGTGGATTCTCAGCCCTTAGCACAGAGCCAGGCACATAAGAGGTCCTTAGTAAATACTAGTTGCTTAATCTATTAACTAGTGCAGTGAATAATATCTCAATAGATAGGGAGCTGGGAAAGAATTGCACTCTAGTCAGAGCCTTAACATTCATTCACTCTGTGAATTTGGGCAAAATTGTTTCCTTTCTCTGGGCCTCAGTTTCCTCATTTGTAAAATGCTTAGATTGTACCAGCTAATGCCTAAGATCTCTTTTAGCCATAACAAGCATTCTAAAGTTTACTCCAGTTATATTTATGACTGTCAAGAGAGTGAAACAAGATAACAGGTCAATTACTAGCTGAGCTGTATATAGCTAGGTCATCTGATCTTATTCCTGTGTTCTCTCCATCCCTGCTAAAGTTGCTTTTCAAGACTTCCAAGAAGCCATTGTTTCTCTAGTGTGAATCTATGGAGATAGAAACCCCTACTCTATCCCCTACCCAAGATTTTAATAGATGGTCATTACTACAGGCCATGGCCAAATAATTCAGTCCTCTGGGGCTGAACCTTTTCACACTTAGATGATCTTAAACATCCAATCTGTCAAAAGGCCTGTTTATGAAGTCTTTCCTTGGTAGATCTTGGCAGACTCTTGGTTTCTGTAGCATAGACTTTGTGATAATATATGTAAAGTGTCTTGCAACTTAAAAATGCTAATATTAGCTAGCGTTTCTATAGCACTTTTGAGGTTTGCAAAGTAGTTTTCATCTGTTTTCTCTTTTAATCTTCACAACAAACCGTATGCAAGAGGTGCTATTATTATCTCTGAATTACAGGTGAGAAAACTCAGGCTGAGAGATTGTGACTTGCCCAGAGAAGGGAAAAGTAAATATTGGAAGTACTATTTGAATTTAGATCTTCCTGACTCCAAATTCAGTTCTCTAGTCAACATCTGTTAGCTGCCACCCACACTGAAACATTATTTAAGTTGGGGAAGGCATCATGACTTAGTGGCAAGAGAATTTGATGGCCTCCAAGGTCCCTTCCAAGGGTAAATATGTCCTGATGAATTAAGGGGCCCAACATATACCCAAAGTCCTCGGAGGGGGACTTTTGTGGAGGCATTAAAAATGAAGGTGGCCCAGTGACTAGATTGCTAGGCCTGGAGTTCAGAAGAGCTTTGTTCTAATCTGATCTCAAACACTTCCTAACTGTGTGACTTTGGGCAAGTCACTTAATCCCCGATTGCCTAGCCTTTGCCTTCTAAGTGTTGTTACTAAAATAGAAAGTAAGGGTTTAAAAAAAGAATATAAATAATTAAAAAATGTGGGGAGGGATGGGGGTTTTGGGAGAATTTTACATAGTCCTTTGAAATCATGGGATAAGGATGTGGCTTCATCAGATCAGGGAAACATTGGGTTAAGGAATATAATTGAATTTAGTTCTGAGACATATCATTTAATTGAGAATGTTGTCTGCTTTGTGAAAAATAAGTCAGGATAAATGCTCCCTATTCCATGTTTCTTTTAGAGACTAAGAACAAACACATTTTATCTCTGGAGTTACAATGATGTCCTCAATTCTTAGTAGAGTGCAGGGCAATGGATGCTGGAAGGCCATAAAAATACCTTGAACATTTCTATTTCTCAAAGGAACAGGGAAGAAAATAGCTCAGAGAGAATCCAATTGGTATTCCAAAGGCTCTGGGTTCTTTCAACATCCACTAGAGACATCAAACCAAACCAAATAAAAAGTGTTTATGGATGGTGTGTCTTTCCCAGAACATAAACAGATTGCCAGCTGGTCACCATTTCTTTTTCTTCCTTCCTTCCTTCCTTCCTTCCTTCCTTCCTTCCTTCCTTCCTTCCTTCCTTCCTTCCTTCCTTCCTTCTCTTCCTAATTACATGTTATAACAAATTTCCACACAAGATTTTTCTAAGTTATATAATCAAACTTATCTCCCTCCCTTCTTCCGGGGCTGGCAGGTGATTCAATTTGGGTTATACGTGTATTATTGTATTTCCATGTTGTTCATTTTTATGAGTGAGTAATCTTATAAAACCAAAATCCCATCATGTAAACCCAAATAAACATTGAAAAATCATATGCTTTCATCTGCATTCTAAATTCTCTTACGGGTCCTTGGCATTCTAGAGTCATAGATTATCTGAGTTGAAAGGGTCCTCAAAAGCCATCTATTCCTGCCCCTTCATTTTACAAAGAAAGAAACTGAGGCTCACAAAGGAGAATTCAAGGCTCAACAACTACCAGGCACCAGATNTTCTTCCTTTCCTTCTTCCTTCCTTCCTTCCTTCCTTCCTTCCTTCCTTCCTTCCTTCTTTCTTCCTTCCTTCCTTCTTCCTCCCTCCCTCCCTCCCTCCCTTCCTTTCTTCCTTTCTTCTTTTTCCCTAAAACAAACTTGTTAATTTTCATCTTGAACAGTTGCTTTTAAGATACAGCTATAAAATAGACCATTTACAGAATAGCGAGGTCATAGAATAATAGAATGTTATGGAAATGGACCTAAGAATCCAGAATATTAAGACAATTAAGACATTGTATATTAGAACTGGAAGGAACCTTAGAACATAGAATGTGAGAACATAGAATATAAGAATTGGAAGATTGCCTTTTCTTCAATTGATATTCCAAACAACTGTGAATGAATATTCCCAAGACACATGTCTGACCTCAGAAGTTCTCAGAAAGCTTCAATGGCTCTATTCAAGGCTTTAAGATCAAATATAAAATCCTCTCTGGTTAGCATCCAAAGCCCTTCATACTTTCTTTCCTCCCTCCTTTTCCATTATTACACCTTCTGATCACCCCACCCCTAAACCCATCACCACAGTCTCTACCATCCATCCAGTGACATTGTTCTCTTGTCTCCCAATTATTTTTTCTTCCTGAAAAAGTACAAACTCCTCAGCCTAGCTTTTAAAGCCTTAAACGGTCTGGCTTCTCCTAGCTACCTTTCAGTAAATTTTATTTTACTCCTTGTTAACAAATTCTGTGTTTTAGTCAAACTAGACTACTAAATGTCCCCTGAATTTGACATTTAATTTCCTGTCTCTACTCTACTCTACTATGCTAGTGCCCTAGCATAGGCTATCCTCAGTGGGGGATGCCTTTCCTCCTTACTTTCATCTCTGAATCCTTAGCTGATTTTAAGGTTCAGCCCAAGTACTATATGCTTTCTTCCTTCTTGGATAATCTTATGTTTATTTACCCATATATAGACTGCACCACCCTTCTCTCTAGTAAAAGGAAAGTAAGTTTCTGGAAGGCAAAGAGTATTTCATTTGGTTTTTGTTTCCCAAAGATCTAAACTTGCCTGCAATTAAAAAATATATATATTTTATTTTCCCAATTACATGTAACAATTTTCCACATACATTTTCTGAAATTATAAGATCCAAATTATCTCTTTATCTCCCTTCCTTCTCCCTTCCCGGATATGGTAAGCCATTTGATCTGGGTTGTCCATCCATGCAATTTTAGAGTTGTTATGGGCCTTAGAATATAGGATATTAAAGTTGGAGGGGACCTTAGATGCCACCTTGCTCAAAGATTCTTAACATGTTTTGTTCCATGGACTACTTTCTCAAAATTGTGTTTTTAAACACATAAAATAAGATACCTAGGACTCTAGAAGAAGCCAATTATGTTGAAATACAGTTATAACATTTTTTTAAGAGGACACATTCATGGACCTCAAATTAAAAATCTCTGATTCTACTCCAATTCTCTTATTTTTTAGTCCAGTCAGTCAGTGAACTAGCATTTATTAAAGTGCTTACTAGGTGGCAAGCACTATGCTAAGATGTTGTTGGTTCTTTGTTTTTGAAGACCAATGACATCACTGGTTGATAGTGAATTAAGTGAGGTAGAGAGTTGCACATAGTCATTAGCCTAATTCTCTCTTCCATAGTCATCTAAGTCCAGTGACAAGATAAAAGTCAGGATGACTATAGATCTCCAGATGCAGTGGATAACCTTGGGATCTTCACTGTCTGACCTAGCCGGGAAGAGCCAAGATGGCGGCTTAATAGCAACAAAAGGTGGAACCTCTCTGAGAATCCTCCATGTCTGACCAAGCTCTAAGCTCTACACAACACCTGCTATGATTTCCTTTATAGCTATTGAAACAAATTGTTCTCATTAACCATTCCAAAGAAGGCTTCATATACTTGGGGTAGACACCTCCCTAAGTCACCAAAAGTTTTGAGGCTTGTCAGTTTCCCTCAACCTAGGTTAAATTGTCTGGAAGATGATTTTTACCAAAGGTGCTAGTCTTCCCTGAAGACCCCATATACCCCACTGTTCTAAGCACTGAGAAAACAAAAGCAGAAAGATAGTCCTTGACCTCAAGAAACTTGCATTCTAATGAGGAAAGGTGATATGTTAAAAAGAACTGCTACAGGAAGGGTACAAAGGTGAGGTCTAGGACATAGAACACTTCTTAGGGCAGACCATCTTGTGATGGATAGGATGAGGAGATTTCTGGGATCTTGGAGTCCCTAGAAAACTTAAGTCTAATAATGCCTTTCTTAATATTATATAATGTAACATATATACCAACAAATATACCAACAAAAATATGCCAACATTTATACTATATATCAACAAAAAGAAAAGAAAATATCTTTCATTGCTCTCCAGTGATTCCTAAAGTGGGCACTACTGCCCCCTGGTGGGTGCTGCAGTGATCCAGGAAGCGGTGATGGCCACAGGTGCATTTATCTTTCCTATTAATTGCTATTAAAATTTAAAAAAAAATTCATTTCCAGGGGGCTAAGTAATACTTTTTCTGGAAAGGGGGCGGTACGCCAAAAAAGTTTGGGAACCACTGTGTCTAGTCCCTTATAATATACAAAATGTTTCCTTCTCTCATTCAATATTTTCAAAAGGCCTGTGGGGAAGGCAAAGTGAGTATGATGATCCCATTTTTAATGAGGAGGAAATAGAAGCTTGGGGCAATCTCAAGTGTTTTTCCATTTTTCCTGGTAAAGGGATCCGCAAACATTTCTGTACCAATTCAGATGGGTTGGTCTTTCCGGGGCAGTTTCATCTGCCCTCCCATAATGACAATCAGTGGTAGAGTACAAAGAGTTCTAGACCTTTAGTCAAGATGCTTAGAGTCAGAAGACCTGAGTTCAACTTCTGGTTCTGATTCTTATTTGCTGTGGGACTCTGCATAATATCACTTCAGATCTCTGAGCTTCAGTTTCCTCCTCTATCAAATGGGAATAATATAGTCTGTATTATGTAGGAATGTAGGAATAATGCTGTCTGTATTACCCACTTCATAGGGTTTGTCATGAAGAAAGTTCTGTATAAATGTTCAAACTCTACAGAAATGTGAGTTGTGATTATTAGGGGACATCCTACAAATTTCACCACTTCTGCTGAATCAATTTTAAGGCCCCATGGGAATCAATTTCTATTCTATAAGCTATTCCTTCCCTCAGCTCTTTGGTGCTCTCCTGTTTACCCTCCTCTATTTTAAGGACCCCCAAATTAAACTGAGAAATTCAACTTGAGTTTTTGGTACTTTCCAAAATTAAATTATTTCCTCTGGTAAATTTCCTCCTACTCTCCCCCTCCCCATAAACTTAGTAAACCAAAAACAGGATGTGGCTTATAGAGATTAAGATGTCATTGTGGCTATAGTAAGCTCTCTGGTAACTGAGCACCTCTCTGTCTTCTATGCTAGGCCAGGTACCTATTTAGGGTGATTGGAAAGGGACTCAGTCTCATGGTCTACATGTTATCAGAAACCTTTGTATGTGGGGAGAAAAGGTAGAATTGACATAAGAGACTCAGAGCTGAAATCAGACAATCACAGATTTAGAACTGGAAGAAACCCATAAAAGTCATGGAATCCAATTCTCTCATTTTACAGGAGAGAAAACTGAGCCTGGGGTTAAGTGACTTGCTCAAGGTCACACTTAAAAAAACAGCAGAAAGGGGATTTGAACTCATGTGATTTGACTCTAATCTAACTTCAAGGTCCTTTCCATTACACTATGTTTTCTTATCCAGTTCATCCTCTTACAGTCAGTGTCTTTACAACATCCTTGACATTCAAGTGTCTGGTTGGACACTTCCAGAAGTGTCCAGAAGTTCATTAGTTCACATGGCAAGCTATTTCATTGTTGGATAATTGGGGAGGTTGTCCAGCTTGTCTCCAAACATAGCCTTAATTTTTATTTTGGCCTTTATACTTTTGTTCATCCCATTCCTATACCTGATATGCCTCCTCCCACCTCCATCTCTCAAAAAATGAACCTCTCCTTCAAACTTTAATTCAAGGAGCAGCTAGGTAGTACAGTGGAGAGAGCAACAGGCCTAAAGACAGAAGGATCTGGGTTCAAATGTGGCCTCAGGCACTTCCTACCTAAGTGACCCCGGGCAAATCACTTAAACTCTGATTGCCTAGCTCTTGCTACTCTTCCATCTTAGAACTGATACTGAGACAGAAGTAAGAGTTTTTAAAAAATCAATCCAAATATCATTTCCCCTAGTACCTTTCTCTGAACTTTATTCACATGAGTACTCCTTCCCCAGTCAGAACTTCTTTCTTCCTCTTCTTAGTATTTGCAGTGCTTAGTTGGTGCCTCTCCTATGCACACATCATAACCTCCTCTCTATCAAAGTTTTTTGCATTCATGTCTTATCCTTATTACTAGTTTGATTGCAAGCTGGTAATATGTCTTGGGCACCCCAGTATTCCCTTTAGTCCCTAGCAAAGGGTTGTGCACAGAATAGGCTGGGTACTGAAAACAGGTTTGTGGAACGAATATATAACCTTGAGATAAAATCTGCCTAGAGACATGAATGTCAGATAGGGATAGATACTATAGCTGACATTATCTGCTCAAAAACTTGCTCTGGACTTGGGCTTTAGGAATCTCTGCAAGCGATAAAAGAAGCTTTCTTTTGGGGTCTACTCTTTCAGCCTCCAGGGCTGTCTTTCTATAAAAAAGAAAAAGGAAATAGAATGTTGCTGATAGAAAAACACTCGGCTTGCTCTTATAGATTTATTACTAGCATGTAATGAAACAGTCTTACACATAAATGCTTTTTTGACTAATTAAAAAATATTGTGGCAAAGCTCTAGGGAAATCAGAAGGACAACTCACGCTTAGCTGGTGCTTCCTAAAATATCTGGCTTATTCATATTTCCATGTCCACAGTGCTTTAAGATTCCCAAAGCACTTTCCTTAAAATAATCAAGTGAGGCAGGCAGTGCAAGGATTTATTGTTGTGCCTGTTTCAAAGAAGAAGAAACTGAGTTTAATCGACTTGCCTGTGGTCACATAGCTAATGTCAGAGAATAGGACTTTGAACCCAGCTGTCTCCTGATGCAAAATCCAGCATTCTTTCTCCTACTACACCATCACAGTGATATTTGGTAGCCTACTGCATTTCCTGGAAAGACTTATGGACGTGATCATTTCTTTTCCATATTGGTTGGCTGAACAATCCTGGCTCAGAAATTGCTCTTGATTCAAATGCTTTCCTTTCATAATACCTTGGGGTATTATGGCATCATACACTGTGAGTATTCTATCTTAAAAAAAAAAAAAGGCATTTCATGAAGTCAAGACATCTCCCTGGATAGTTCCCACAGAAACTGGAGACATCTTTTGAAATCAGATGTAGGTTCTGATATCATCAGTGACTGGTTTTACTTCAATTTTTATTTCTTTTTAAAAGTATCATCTACAACTCCCAGGAACAGTCCTGAAACATCCTATGGGAGACAAATATGGAAAAAAAGCCTAGAGTGAAGCATAGGTGCATTGGTGCTTCTCCTTGAAGGATAATGGGAATGGTCTGGTGGGCAATCAATTAATCAATCAATAAACATTTATAAAGTGTCTATTATGTGTCAAGAACTGCATTTGAGGATGGAGTGTTCTCTCTCCTCTGCTTGTTAAGAATGAATAAATTTAGTGATGGAAATCAGAAACACACATGTTCAAATGTGGTCACAAAAGTGTCTGTATCTATTTCACAAAAAATACATATACATTTGTGTATACATGCACATTTTTATGCCCATCTAAAGAATCACTACCCTTCTTCTTCTGAGTAACAAGGGCCTTCTCTTTCTGAATAACAAGGCTTATAACAAGTGGCTGGTAGAAGTTTCTGGCTCTGCTCTGCTCTTCTCTCCTCCATTTTATAAAGCATCAAAAGAAGCATCCCAAGGCAATTTGTGTGGACTCATCCAACTCATGCCTATAGGAAGATGGAGAGATGGAAAGAAAAATATAAAAAGAGTAGGACTACCTTTCTGAACTTCCAAAGACTTAAGGAAGGGTTAGTATGAATGGGAAGCCCATACTTTGGCAAATAGGAGAGAGAGGAGTATGAATTCCCCAAAGTGGAAAACAAAGACCCATCTGGGTGGACCAAGATTTTCCTACATTGACTCAAAAAGACCCTTTTGTAGGAAGTGAGGCTGTACAGTTCCTAGGGAAAAGAGGAGTGGTCTAAATAGGCTAAAGGCACTTGAAGCCCCAGAGGTGGGAAAGAGATGTCCCACTGTTAACTGAAGAGATCAAAGAAATGCAAAGCAGCCAAATTGTAGTAAAGAAAGTGAGAGTGATGAAATGGAACCGTACCAGGGCCCAGCTGTATTTCTGTTGCCACTAATATGCTGGCAAAACCCACATGGGGGGGGGAGAACTATTTGTGAAAGGGCTGTGAGGTTCAGAGCACCACAATGGAGGTGAGAACCCAGCTTTTCCTCTTATTGGGGCCCACCCAGGGTAGAACGGTAGGTCACAGGTATTGTCTGTATTCTCAGAGGAGTGAGGCCCATTGGAAATGGAAATGGGGATATTCTCTAGATATTCTTTCTGCTCAGAAATGAGTCCGTTGGGGGACAACTGGGTGGCTCAGTGGATTGAGAGCCAGGCCCAGAGAATGGAAGTCCTGGGTTCAAATCTGGCCTCAGACACGTCCTATCTGTGTGACCCTGGGTAAGTCACTTGACCCCCATTGCCTAGCTCTTACTACTCTTCTGCCTTGGAACCAATACACAGTATTGATTCCGAGATGGAAGGTAAGGGTTTAAAGGGAAAAAAAAGAAATGAGTCCTCTCTGTGCTTTCAGTTGTGTAAATAAAATTGTTTTGTGCTGAGACCTTGTGAGGTTTGTAAGCTGGGGAGGTTGTTGGGGGATTGGTTGTGACTGCGGAGCAAATGCGAACTTCCTTACTCCCCATGTCCCACTTGGTTTGGGACCATGGAATTAGATAAACAAGAGGTCCTCAAAGTGTCTACGGGCCCTTTGTGCCGAGAGGGATTCCTGGGCGGGGCTTGCACATCCATGCATAACTCACACTTACACACTCCCACACTCACTCACTCTTTTAGATCCATATCCATACAGACAGGGCGGATGTATGCGGTGGAGCGGAAAGGGCATCCGCCGTGGAGTCAGATGGGTTAAGTCTCAGCACAAATGGGCATCGCTGTTTCCGCGCACCCGAATGCGCACCCGTGTGGTGTAGCTACGATGCCCCTGCACCCATGCAACACAGACACATATATATGGCCCAGGGAATGCACCGTGACCACGTGCCTGCCCACACCCACGTCTGCAGGCCCCTCCAGTCCCTTCACAGCATCCGCGTCCAGACTACACAGCACCCCTCCCCCCACGTATACACGAGCACATACACCCCCATCTAGGCACGTGTTCGCCGAGAGGCCCTCACGTCGGAGTACATGAGTCCGTGCGTGCACGCACATACTTAAGAACACATAAATACACACTCGGAGCCTACAGGACAGGCAAAAACTGGGCTCAGGCTCCAGGCAGTTTCCCCCGGAGTATTTGCCAGCACTTTAGCTGATGGTTTCCTGGAAATGACTTACTGGGCAGCTGCCGGCTCCTATTCTATCAGGTTCAGGAAGACAACTCAGCACTTTTACTTTTCAAAGTCTGGGACTCATAAAAGCAGCAACTTGGCCTCATATTTTCCACTCTAAGGATGTCTGGCTCCCCCTCCCTCCTCCACGCACTCCCGGAGCGCCCTCTGCCGGGGTCTCAGTCTCTAACCGCCAGGGATCTCCCAGGCGGCCCAAATCCGAGGGGGGCAGAGAGGGGTCGTAGAAAGGCCCCCAGGGAGAGACTGTGGAGACTGAATGCTGGTCTTACACCAGAAGGGCCTGGAAAGACTGTTTGGATCGACTTCAGTTTGGAAAGAAGGAAACAAGATCATGGACGAGAAGGGCATTCCGGGGCCAAGAGTTGTTGACTGTGGGAACTAGATCTCAAGCCTTCCCCTTCCCAGTTCTGTGAGTTTTACCCTGGGCCATGCATTGCCTCTGCTATCACAAATGAGTGGGACACTTTATTTAAGGCAATCCTATGGCAGATGCCTTTGTGAAATGAAGAAACCTCTTGCATACTAAGAATCTCCTCTGTACCTTTAAAGTTAAATTTTTAAAGACAATCCTCTGGGAAATGAAGAAATGAAGAATCGTTTTGCATACCAAGAATCATCTCTGTCTGTACCTTTAGAGTTAATTTTTTAAAGACAATCCTTTGCGAAATGAAGAATCCTCTTGCATACTAAGAATCATCTCTGTCTGTACCGTTAATTTTTTTTTTTTTGCAAATCCGGATTTCCTAAAGTGGGTTTCATCTGTTGGTTTGTGCTCTTCACATTCAGAGTGCCCTTTACATTTTACAAAGCACTTTCATTTTGTTAACCTCAAAGGAGCTTTGTACCAACCCTGGGAGGGAGGCAGGGCAGTCATTACCATCTCTGATTTATAGGGGAGGAAGCCAAGGCCAAGAGAGGGAAGGTGATTTGCCCCATTGCCACGAAAGAATTTAAGGGAATAGCTAGGACTTGCATTTGGTTTTCTTAACTGGTCAGTGCTATCTTCATGAAACCACATATTTTATTCGTGTATTCAAAATACTAGAAATACCTAATCTGGAGAAAAGAAGGCCTAGGAAGACTGGATTGGGGGTGATGGCTATTTTAAAGTATTTGAAGAGTGTTCTGTGGAAATTGTTTTGCTTGGCCCCAACGGTGGAAGAAAGAACTCAGGAGAAGTTTTAGAGAGGTAGATTGAGATTGGATGTAATGAAGAGTTGAGGACTGGGCAGCTTTAGGAGTTATTAAACTCCTTGACATTGGCAATCTCTAAGTGGAGGCTCAGTGACCATTTTTCTGGGCTATTGTAGCTGAGGTTCCTGCTCAGGTTTGGATTGGATTAGTTGACTTCCAAAATTCCCTTTCAAATATGATATTTTTGGGGGGCAGCTGAGTGGCTCAGTGCATTGAGAGCCAGGCCTAGAGACAGGAGGTCCTAGGTTCAAATCTGGTCTCAGACACTTCCTAGCTGTGTGACCCTGGGCAAGTCACTTAATCCCTGTTACCTAACCCTTACCGCTCTTCTGCCTTGGAACCGATATACAGTATTGATTCTAAAACAGAAGATAGGGGTAGAAGGGGAGGTGGGGGAATGATATTTTATGATTCTATATTGACTAAATAGTTGATATTCTATGATTCACAAATCTAATATTTTGTGATTCTATGTGGACTAAAAAGCTCTCTACACAAGGAAAATGATATTATTTACTGATCTGCTATCCTTACTGCTCATGGACATCAATATTCAACAAAAAGGGAAGGTAGGCAGCACAGTGGATAGACAGCCAGGCCTGGAGTTGGGAAGATCTGAATTCAAATGTAGCCTCAGACACTTCCTAACTGTGTGACCCTGGGCAAGCCCCTTAACCCCTATTGCCTAGCTATTACTACTCTTCTGTTTCAGAATTAATACCTAGATAGAAGAGTTAAAAAAAATCAAGAAAAGATCTTATCCTTTTTCATACAGTCATACATAGAGAGCTGCAAGAGACCTCAGGAGCCATCTCAGCCATTCCTTCCAATATACAAATGAGGAAACTGAGCCCCAAATGGTTAAGCCGCTTGCTCTAGGTCATACAAGTGATGGTTGTCCCAGAACCAAAATTCAAACTCAGGTCCACAGGCTTCAAATTCCTTATAAAATACTGCTGCCCTTTTCTAAGACCAGGAATTATAAAACGAATTTTCCAGAGACCCATAAAGGTCAGGGCGACGAACAGCTCAATTGGTGAGTTCTTGACCAGAGGCAACATCTGTGGAAGTGCCCAGGCCTGCCGTGCTCACTTCTAACGCAGTTCATCTCCAGACTTGCCAGCCCTTGTACACTTTCTCCTTTAGGTATTATCTCCCCCAAGAGAACTCCTTGAAGGCAGAGACTGTCTCTGTGGTCTTAAGGCTTAGCACAGGGCTGCACATGGTAAGCACTTAATTGCTTTATCTACACCAGTGGCTCCCAAACTTTTTTGGCCTACTGCCCCCTTTCCAGAAAAAAATATTACTTAGCACCCCCTGTCACATGCTATCACCCCTTCCTTACAGTTTATTCACTGCCCCCAAATGCACCTGTGGCCATCACTGCCCCCCTGGATCGCTGCCTCCCTGGATCGCTGCAGTACCCACCAGGGGGCGGTGGAGCCCACTTTGGGAATCACTGATCTACACCTTTTTTTATATAATAATTATATAATATTTTTATATAATAATTTTATCTCTGCCATCAGAGGATCTGCAGTCATCTGGATATGGCTGGATGGGAGATTCCTACCACAAACCAACCAAGACACACAGGGTTGAGACATGGTATCTAAGGTCAAAGGACCTGTCTCCAGATCCTGATTCAACTGTGTGACCTCATCTTTCCTTCTATGGGCCTTTATTTCCTTATCTATAAAAATGGGAGCACAGGTGATGAGGTTGGACTAGATAGTATCCCTGAAATCCCTTACATCTCTAAATCCTATGATTTTTAGGGTACCATCCATGCTTCTCGCCTTCCTGGTGGTTTTCTTTTTCTTTTTAAACCCTTCCCTACCATCTTAGAAGCAATACTGTGTATTGGTTCCAAGACAGAAGAGTGGTAAGGGATAGGCAATGGGGGTCAAGTGACTTGCCCAAGGTTACACAGCTAGGAAGTGTCTGGAGTCATATTTGAACCCAGGACCTCCTATCTCTAGGCCTGGCTCTCAATCCACCCAGCCACCCAGCTGCCCATGCCTGGGGGTTTTCTACCCCCATCTCAGCTAGGAGATTAGCATTCAGAAGCAATCTTCCCTTGAGGAAGCCAAGGTGGTGGTGGTGAGTATTAGATTGACTCAAAATGTACCCAACCTAAAGGGGCAGCACAGTGTAGTAGAGATAACCTTGGACAGGGAATCAGGAGACAGTGCTAGGACTAACAACATGGACAAGTGACTTTCCCTTCTTCGTCCTCATTTTGGGCCTCTGTAGATCATTTCTAAGATCCTTCTTGGTTCTAACATTTTGTATAGTTCCTTAATTCTCATGTCTCAGGAGCAAGGGGGAAGGAGGAAGTTGCAGAACTGAGTAAGAGGTTGTCTACTTTTGATGATTCCCTGTGTCCTCCTCTGGCCTGAAATCATTTCCCCAAGGCCAGAGCATCTGATTCTGTCTCTTGGGAAGGAAAGAGTGTCACAGAGCTTGGTAAAAGATGGAAAATATTGAGTCTGGGGCCACCCAGGACAGGCAGCCTCTGTCACCTTTCCCCAGTGCCTGAGGGCTGTCTTGGAGTTTGTGCACATTCCAGGGAACTAAACATGCTTTGACATTTTTGTTACTGAGAAATAGGCTTTTTTTTTTTTTAAATAAAGAAGATGAACCAGACTTTGGAGCTCATCCATACTGAAGATGGGCCTCTTTGTCTCCCTTCAGGAAAACAATTGGATTGTAGGGGGTATTTGTGTATGTGAAGGGAAGGGTTATGGACAGAGAAAGAGAGCAGGACTTGATAACAAAAGCTTCCTGAAAGAGAAAGGGGTAGAGTAGAATATATGATTATTATAGTTCTGTTTTTTAAAATATTTTTTATTGACGGATTTTATTTTTTTAATCACCATCATTTCCCCCAATATCTCTCTCCCTCTCAAAAAGCTATCCCATATAACAAATAATATTTTTAAACCCTTATCTTCCATCTTAGAATCAATATTATATATTGGTTCTAAGGCAGAAGAGCAGTAAGGGCTAAGCAATGGGAGTTAAGTGACTTTCCCAGGGTCACACAGCTAGGAAGTGTCTGAGGCCAGATTTGAACCTAGGACTTCCTGTTTCTAGGCCTGGTTCTCAATCCACTGAGCCAACCAAATAATGTTTTTAAAGTAAGGACAAAGGAAGGAAATTTTGAATTCTTACTTTGTTTGATTTTTCAATTTTCCTTTTTCTATTTGATGTTTTTTGACTTGATTTCAAATTTATTTCTAAATCCTTACCATTTCCCCTAACCTAGAGATCTTTCCCTTATAACAAAAATTAAAAAGCAAAGAGAAGAAAAGAGGTTCAATGAAATCAATCCACACATCTACTAGGTTTGTAAGAATTTGCAATATTCCACAATTACCTCAATATTGTCTCCTCCCTTTCAATGAAGTCAACAAATCAACAAGCTTTAAGTAGTTATTATGAGGCCAATACTGTGCTAAGTTCTAAGGATAAGAAGACTAAAGGCAGTCCCTGCTCTCAAGATATTCATAAAGAGATAATATGCAAACACCTAGATAAAAATAGGAGAGATTGGATAAATTGGAGATAATTAATGGAGGGAAGGCACTGACTTCTTGTAGAAAGTTGTAGAAAGGCACTGACTTCTTGTAGAAAGAAAGACTTCAGTTGAAACCTGAAGGAAGCCAGGGAACCCAGCAGATAAGTAGGGAGACATATGGAAGGCAGTCAGAAGATGGATTATCTTGTTCAAGGAACAGCAAGGAAGCCACTTTACTATTACAGAGAAACTGGGGGAGACTGAAAAGATAGGAGTGAAGGACACTATCCACTGCTATACCTAGCGGCCCAACGAGAACTATTACAAAAATAGAGTCAGTAGGACTTAGTGAGAGATTAGATATGAGGGATAAGATAGACCTAGGAGTTAAGAATGACATATAGATCATGAACTGGGGTGACTGGGAGGATAGTGGTGCCCTTTACAGAAACAGGAAAGTTAGGAAGAAGGAAGTATCTGGGAGGGATGGGAAGGGACAAATAATAAGTTTAGTTTTGAACATATTAAGGGTAAGTTGTCTGTGGGGCATCTAGTTCAAGATGTCCAAAAGGCAGTTGGAGATGTGAGTCTGGAGATCAGGAGAGCGATTAGGCCTGGATAAATAGATCTAAGAATCATCTCCATAAAGATGATAAATGAATTCAGGGAAGCTGATGAGATCACCTAGTGAAATAGCAAAAGGAGGGAGGAGAGAAGAGGACCCAGAAGAGAGCCTTAAGGGACTTTCACAATTAGTGTGTGTGACCTGAATGAAGATCCAGCCAAGGGAGGCTGAGAAGTGATCAGATAGGTAGGAGAAGAATCAGGAGAGAGCAGGCTTGAAAGCCTAGAGAGAAAAAAGTACCAAGGAGAAAAAGGTAAATGACGATGGCCAAGGCTGCAGAGGCTGATAAGGGCTGAGAAAGATCCTTATATTTGACGTCATTTATTTTGTAAACAAGAGAAATGCTTCCACATTTATCTCTTTTGGGTCATTTTTTTGCCCATATTAATCTTTTTCCCTTGGAAGTTAAGTAGAATTCATCAAACATTTAAAAAATCTTTATGAAAAATATATCTATGGAGCAAAACAAAATTTTAACCTTATGAGTATTTTACTCATTTAGTTTTTATTTTTCTGTTTTTCAGAATCTACAGTTTTGTTGCCATAATAATATAGATTTTATTGCATCCGCAACTGATAAAATGTCTGAGAAACTCTTTCATGAGCAGATTTTAGAACTATAAGAAATATCTCCTCTGACTCATCCCGATGAACTCTCAGATACTGAATTTGATGACAGGAGTGCTATAATTGCAATATGTAAGACAGAAAAAAAGCAATTCTCCTCTCATTCCCAAGGCTATGAGTCTATCAATGAAGTTCCTTCCATAGCTGACAAGCTAGAAGGTAATAAGCAATTTCTCTTTGGACTCAAGTGGACAACAAAAGTGAAGAGCTCCAATGTCTGAATGTCCACTATGAGTGTGTGGCTTCTCAGTCGGTGTCAGAGCACTGGCAATAGCTAGCTTTTACTACACTTGGATCTGGCCCTACTACATATTCTACACCCCCTTTCATCAAGAAAAGTCCCATTTTGTCCTTTTGAATTTTATTTAGTGAACTAATGCTCAGAAACGTTCAGAGATGTACCAATGCTGAAGGCCAACAAATAACAGTCAATACTTGCTGCTCTGTTATATTAGATGAGTTAGAAAAGTGCATTAATCTTGTTGTCACTCATAGCATTATCAGTGGAAAAAACTTCCCGATAAAAAGTATGTAGAATCACATCTGGGAGAGTTTTGTTCAATAAAATTATGCAATCTTATTATGTCATATATTGTCATATGTAGTTATAGATTATTTTGTAATTCTATATCTAGTTATAATAAACTATTTGTAGTTATGTGGGTATATATTATTTGATATATTTCTCATGTATTGTATTTTATATCTTATTTTAATGTATAGTTACATTTTATTTTGTTGTTTAGTCATTTTGGTTGGAGCTAACTCTTCATGACCCCATGTGGGGTTATCTTGGCAAAAACACTGGAGTAATTTGCCATTTCCCTCTCCAGCTCATTTTACAGATGAGAAACTGGAGGCAAACAGGGTTAAATGACTTTCCCAGGGTTACACAGCTCATGTCTGAGGTCAGATTTGAAATCAGGTCTTCCTGACTCCAGGCCCAATGCTCTATCCACTATGCTACCTAACTGCCCTAACTGTTATATATATGTTATAGATTATGGTTCATGCAAATAAAGCAATTCCTGCCATGTAAGGCAATTTATTCAATAAATGTTGATTAAGGAAGGCAAATGGAACTTCAAATTTTGATTGTCAGTAGACATTGAGAGCAAATATTTGTTCATCGAATTTCCTTATCTGGGAAAAGATGGTACTAGGAGCAATAATACCAGTGTATGTACAGATATAGCGCTGAAGCTCATGAGGCCACTATTCAACAAAGACTATAATGTGGCAATTATTTTTATCCCTTGATCTTTCTTCGAGACTTGCAGAACAAGGGTGCAGCATAGTTGGGATAATTCATCAGAAGCACAGAGAACCTGTAGTAGTAACTAAGACATGAAGGCTGCTGCACAAAATTCTGGTTTTGACATCTATAGAGAGATCTATGGTGATTTGATGCCTATTGTAAGAGATCCAAACCTATAACTATTATGAATCCCTTCCATCCAGATGTCCAGATTCTAGCTGAGGACAACACAAAGAAAAAGCTGGATAGTAGCCTGCTTTATAATTAGAATAAGGTTAAGAGTTGATGTTCTTGACCAAACTACAAGATGTTACTACTTAGTTAAAGAAACGAGTAGGAGATAGACTGCTCATTTTCCCGACAGTGTTCTAGATATGGTCTTCATCAACAGTTGGATAATGTATTAAGAAATTTGTAATACAAACAGCTGTTGAAAATGCATCCAAAAAGCAAGTGATGAGCTTCTTGGATATTGTCTAGCCAGCAAATCAAAGGTTAGAGGAGACAAGGATGATCTTTCTCAAGAAATGAGTTTCAATTGTAATGCTACCAACAGTACAGGACCACAGATGTGTGCTTCATTTGTAAACATGCACCATGGAAAAAACATGCAAAACAAAATTTCTAAATAAATTATTACAAGGAAAAATATTTGATAACAAACATTTTCTTTCTCTTATCTGTGCAAATGCATTTTAAGCACAAACAACAATAGGTAGATATAATTTACTGTGAAATAAGCATTTCATCCTACTATCTATCTATCTATATCTATATATATATATATATATACACATACATCCATCTGTCTATCCATTTATCTGTCCATCCATTCATCCAGCCAGCCATCATCCATCCAGCCAGCCATCCAGTCATCCATCTATCCATATCTCCATATCTCCATATCTATCTATCTGTCGATTTTTATTTTTGGATAATGAAACACACTATCAATAAATACAGTTTTGTCTTTCCAGGTTTTTAAAAATTCTGGTCATTCTACTGCTATGAGACCCATCAATAACTCTGGAAAGAAGTTTCAATTTAATGCTGAGACTAGAAGTCAAATTATGGAGAGTAAAGAAGAAAATGAGAAGAGAGGAAGTGGAGGCACCAAGTGTAGATGATTTTCTCAATCAGTTTAGCCACAAAAGGGAGGCAATATAGGATGATAGTAGGGACAGGCAGCTCTGATGGGGGTTTGTTGAAGATAGGGTACAAGCAGCCAGTAGAGAAAAAGAGATTGAAGATAACTGAATGAGGATGATAAAAGTGGCAATCTACTGGAGAGAATGGGAAGGCATGGGATTCTTTATGCATATAGAAGGGTTTGCTTAGAGAAGAGCTATTCACTTCACATAAGACTGGGGTAAAGGAGGAGTTACAATAGGTATCTGAGTAATGTGAGATGAGGAAGAGGGGAGAAGAGGGAGCATCCTACAAATGTCCTCATTTTTTTTTTTTTTTTTAGAGAAATATGAAGCAAGACTCTCAGGTGATAGGGTGAGGAGAGGCTTGAGGAGAGAGGAAAAGGTCTAGACTCATGGAACTAAGTTTGATGTGACCTTAGTTGGCTACTTTCCTTCCCTTTTCTTGGCCTCAGTTTCTTTTTAGTTAATGAGAGCATTGAACTAGATGACCTCTTAAGTCCCTTTAAAGGAATTCAGAAGAATTTAGAAGCTCTAAATTCTTGGAACTTAGTCTAAAAAACCAGTCTAACCTAATTTCCACATCAAATCTTTTTCTGAGGAGACCTCACCCACCACAGCTGGGGAAATCATTTTTGGGTGGCCTAAAGTACGAGACCCCTTTACTTTCCTGGGCTCTTGGGCATATCCATGTTTACACTGGTACTGAGAGTTAAGTGAGTCCTCAGGATTACAATCATCATTCTTGGACTTGTTTGGAGCTGAGCTGTCAATGTTCTTTCCCCATAAGATGTGGGAGTTACTCCATGTCCGTGTTTTCCGGGGAAGCTGTGGTTGCTCCTTAGATTTGGATCCAAGGCTAATATTCAGTAGAAACTTAAAACGTATTCCCTTAGAGTTGGCCCAGAGGTCCTGGGAATGAACTGGCAGTAGAGAAAGTATAAAGCCTCTCAATCTAGGGAAACTTCCAGAGCAAAATTACCATGGGTGAAAGGGAGGAAAATTTTTAAAATATGATCACAAATTACAGATAGAAGAAACTCTAGGAGGTGCTTGTTGGGTGTTTTTTTTGTTTTTTGTTTTGTTTTTTGCTAGAAAAAAAAATCTTGTCCTGGAAAATTTCCATGTGTAAGTCAAAGAGGAGATAAAGAACATGTTTTAGATAATCACTCTGCAAGCCTAGCCAGCTGGCTTCAGACCAGGTCTCCTTGACACACTCTGTAAATGAAATCTCTAATGAAAATTCAGAGGAATGTCCCCTTCCTTTCCTCAGCCTTTCTGATTTATGACAAAGTTCACACCATTAACTCATTCACACCAAACACTCATTAACAAATGATCTGTGCAAAAGAGTCAGATCTGTATGTGCACATGTACATGTGAGTGCAATTTCCTATATGCATATATCTGTGTGCATGTGTCTATCTGTCGGTTGATGTGTGTCTATGTTTGTGTCTGTAGCTGTGGGAGTGGTAGTGTGGTGGGGCAAGATGGAGGGACAAGAATTATGGACTTGACTATCACTTACCAGTTTAGAGATTACAAGTGAGGCAGTCTTTAGCCCTCAGTTTACTTATCTATAAAATGCAAGCGTTAGTCTGGCTGACTATTAAGGATAAGACTGCTGGTGGGGGTTCATGAGTGATTGAAAGTTGGACTCACAGAATCCCTTTGAAGCCCACAGGAGGACATAATGCATGAGTGAGAATTGAAAGGAGAAACCCTGGAGAAAGGGAAGGAAACAAGCATGATTAAGCACCTACTATGTACAAGGCACCATCTCATTTTATCCCCCCAATACTCTTGGGAGATAGAGATTATTATTATCCCCATTTTACAGTTGAGGAAACTGAAGGAGAGGGAGGTTAAGTGATTTACCTGGGATTATACAATAGTGTCTGAGGTCAAATTTGAACTCAGGTCTTCCTGACTCAAGGTCCAGTTCCTCACCACTGCACCACCTAGCTGCTTCCCTGGAGAATGTGCTAAATGTATGTAAAAATATCCCTTCCATATTACAGAAGACTTAGGGATGAGGCATTCCCATGTAAAAATTTTAGGTTTTCCCTACATAATAGAGAAGTCTGAATTTTTTCTTTTTCTTTTATGGGGTGTTTATAATACCTTACTGTAAAATTTGGGTTTAGTATTTGGTCATAGTCTATATGTAGGTTAATATTAAGATATCACTACATTTATAGACTTAGTCATCTGTTGACTTTTGCATTCTTTTTGCAAACTTTTTACTCATGTTAATTTTAAAAAAACAAATCATGTTTATTTGTGGTATTCAAAATAGAATATGTTGGTATCATATAATACTATGCATATATTTTGTGCTTTTCTGAGTTTAGAATCTTCTTCTGTGTCGTCTGCAATTTCTATAAACCTCTCCCTCCCCAAATCTCATGTAAATCTTTTGCTAACTGGCCATATATTGAAATTGTGATGGGGAAAGTCTTGTGTGAAAGGGAGACCTGCACTTATAAAAGTCTTTGTATCCCATGACTATTACAATGCCTGGCATACAGCAGGTGCTTAATTAATGCTTATTGACTAATTAGCAGTTCTCTAATGAGTATTTCTCTCTGTGTGTGTTTTAAGTCTATATTTATCCATGCATTGATTGAGTCATTCCTTGTTTCTGTCCTCACTTTGCTCATTTGTCCTACTTCACTAACAGGACTTTTGGGGAATACAATGAAGCTTTAAAGTGTCTAGAAAGTAATAAAGAGCTATATGCACGGGAAGCAGTTACCAGTCAACTGTCCCATCTCTCTACCTGTCACTCCTAGCCTCCTTCAGTTAGAGAAGCCCAGAAAGCCCTTGTGTCTAGGCTCTCACCTGGAGCCAAGAGAAAGCAACCTGTAAAGTTTATTCTATGGAAATGGTGCTAGGCAGATAGGGCCACAGAAAGCACCAAGCTTCCTGAGGTCCCAGGGCTCATTTAGAGAAAATAGGGTTCTACTGATGGAATTATGGTGCACTGGGATTCACCAACCCTGGAGACTAATATTTAGTTGCTACCACTAATGCTGTGTGACAATGGGCAAGTCACTACCACTCTCTGGACCTGAATAACTATTCTTATTAAATACTTGCATGACTTCTAAGTCCCTTGCATTTCTAAGTTTTGATCTTCTAACATTCTATGCCTCAGATTGTTTTTTCTGGGAGGGTCAGAGTGGTATCTCCAGTGTCTACCCCTGTGTCTACAGAGAGTAAGCACTCAAATGCTTGTTGATTGATATTTCCTAAGCTGCTGCCAAAACTATTCCCGATTCCAGTTCTAGTCCCGACAATACTTCCTCATCCTCCCTTCTCGGATTCTCTATCTTAAAATAATAAAACACAACACCAGAAAAGGGAACACAGGATGTGTTGAATTCTCTTGTCTGTTTTCTTTTTTTGACTCTGGAGCCACCAAAGGGCTGGAGCACAAAAGGCCACCATTTGTTTTCTTTTTATCTTGGGAAATGGGGCTTTATGGTTTGTGAATCTGGGTTCAGCTGCTGCCTACATATCCTCTTCTTCCTCTCCTGGCTTCTCTTTTTTATATAGCTATCTGATCAGTCAGTGACCAAAAGATAATTTAGTGTCTGGGATCTCAGGAAGAAATCCATAAGATCTCAAAGTCTGATGGACCCTAAAAAGTCAGCTAGTCTAACCTCTTAGCCAGAGCAGAAATAATATCTACAATATCCCTAACAGGTGGTCATTTTGCCTCTGCTCAGATACTTCCAGTAACAGGGAACTCACTACCTACAAAGGTCAGTTCACTTCATTTTGGGGCAACTCAAATGATTAAACAGTTCTTTTTTTTATATTGCACTGATATCTCCCTCCTTGTCATTTCTTCCTCTTGGTCCAAATCCCTCTCTCTCTCCCCCAAACATAAGCTCAGTACCTGGTACACAGAAGACACTTAGTCAATGATCACTGACTGACATAGTGTCATTCTGACCCTTCTTTAAGAAGGAATTCAACCACTGATAAATCTCAGAGAGTTCAGCTAGGGCAGGACATTTGCGCAACTGTTAGCTAGTACATTCTTGAAACAATTGGTCCTCTTGAGTCCCAGCCTCGATTACTTTGGCTTGAAACAGCTGCAAATATAAGCATCAAAGCTGCTTCCCAACAGCTGGATAGCTGTGGAGATGCAGTTCCTCTTCCCCAGATGGGCTCCATTCAGGAAAAGCAGGAAGAGCATCTTGTATCCATAGTGACTTGTATATGTAACTATATAAAGGGCTGCCAGCAGGAAAGAGAAAGAAGGAAGAAAGTGGGTCCAACCAAGGCTGTATGTTTCCTTCCTATGCTGCTATTTATCTCTGCAGTGACTCGTGAGGATGAGGACTGGGCCTTTCTCCAGCCCATTCCTTAGCGTAGCAGTCTCAGAATCCAGAAACCATTACGACTCAGTAGAATGGAAAATACTTTTTTTTTTTTGTCTTTGTATCCCTAAGGCCTTGAACAGTGCCTTGTAAACAGTAGATACTTAAGAAATATTTACTTTATTAAATTGAAAGGTATGAGAGGTAGCTATCACCACATGAAAGATGTGACTTAAGTTTTCAATCATAAAAATATATCATGGAAAATGATCATGGGAGGCAGCTGGGTGGCTCAGTGAAATGATAGCCAGGACTAGAGATGGGAGATCCTGGGTTCAAATCTGACCACAAATACTTCCTAGCTGTATGAACTTGGGCAAGTCACTTAATCTCTATCGCCTAGACATAGGGGGCTAGGCAGTAAATTCCACAGACACAATGCTTTCAATGGGATATTAAGCAGAATGATTCCCAGAGTAGTTAATACCGATAGGGCGGGAGCTCAGACTGTTCCTGATTTTCTGATTTATATCCTGGGCAATAAACAGGCTAAGGATTGTGTTAAATTGGGTTTTACATCTTAGCACTGAGGTTTAGTTATATGCTCTTCTGCCTTGGAACCAATACGAAATAATGATTCTAAGATGGAAGGAAAGGGTTTAAAAAAATGATACTGTAAACTGTTTTAATGAGAAACAAGATGGTAGCATGAAAACAACCCTGGAACCAAAGGACTTGTGTGGCCTTGGGTAGCTCTCTTCTTCTCCATGGGATTCAGTTTCTTCATCTTTCAAAGAAGGGAGTTAGACTTCTAAGGTCACTTCCAGCTTTAGAGCTATGATCCTGTAATAAAACCATTCACAGTCTGTAACTCGGAAGTTTCTAGGTTCAAAGGAGGATTTAATCCATCAATCAATAGTCATTGCCTGAGTCCCTGCTATGTGGTAAGGCTCCAAAACTAGAAACAAGCACAACTGGCTCTGGGTCACTTAATCAGAGGTTTTATATTTCCCATGACTATAATAAATCAGTTCTGTGGTTCATTAGAATGATTAATCTTTCAGAGCAAATTTGAAAATCAGAGGTGGATGAGAACAATTTGTTCCAATGGTCATGAAGGCAACTAAAGCAGGTGCCTGGAGCACTTAGAGCTTGGTTAGACATGGAAGAAGCCAAGGCCATCCACTGAAACCCAAGCCATCACCACTCATCCTGCCTTTTGTCTTGCCAATGGACTTTGATGTCTGGAAGAGAGAGTGAGGCTGACGACTTTGTGCAGTGCGCCTAACTTAAATCCAAGTTCTGTGTGAGTTAAAAGACAGCAACGTGGTGTTGTTTTGGGCCTCTTCAAGCACAAAAGGCAATAACCAACCCACTATTCATTTCCATAGGCTCATGTGGACTGTGGGAACAAACTTAGGGCCATATAATATCTTGATACCTTCAACTTCAGACTGTTGAAACTAGTAATTTTCAGCAACATCTCTAGATCTCAGACTCGTTTGCACTTTGGGAATGTTCGATTCTAGGATCTCCGTGGTCTTACAGAATTTCCCTGGCTCAGAGGAAGGTTTTCCAGTGTTTATCAACCATTGGTAGACTCAGTGGCCTCTAGCTACAGGTGGGGTTGACTGCAGACTGGTTCCTGGTGATAACGCTAATCTGCTATGGATTATTTATAATAGTAATATGTTAGAAGGTACATGTAGAAAGATGGAAATTATAGAAGCAAAAAGTTTCTGTTAGCCACCTTGCATTACCTCTTGGACACCAAAAACACAAAATTATTGTGATTAGCAGCTACTGACATTTCTTTTGAGTTAAAAATTACTTGTTTAAAATTTGCTCAATACATTAAAAACCTTCTGAAGTAAGAGTAGATAATTTTTTATTGTTATGATTCAGTTGTTTTAGTCATGTCTGACTCTTTATGACCCTATTTAGGGTTTTCTTGGAAAGAGACTGGAATGGTTTGCTATTTCCTTCTCTAGCTTATTTAACAGATGAAGAAACTGAGGGATATATGGTTAGGTGATTTGCCCAGGGTCACGTAGCTAATAAGTACCTAAAATTCGATTTGAACTCAGGAAGATGAATCTTCCTGACTCCAGGTCCAGCACTGTATCCACAGTGCTACCTGGCTGCCCAAGCTAACTTTTTAAGGCTTGCAAAGCACTATATCCATATGTTCCCAACAATCCTGTGAGAGGTGTGCTTCTCTTACAGATGAGGAAATGAAAGCTCAGGGAGCTTAAGGGACTTGCCCATGGTCACCCAAGTAAGTAGATACCCAGGGTGGAGTTTTTATCTAGTTCTTCCTGATTTGAGATCTAGTACCATATTGTCTCATGTGTAGAAGGGTTGCAAAGAGGAATGGAACATTCCATATCCTAGTGCCATGGTGGCAAACCTATGGAACACGTGCTAGAGGGGGAACTCAGAGCCTCCCACCATCACCCCAGCACAGAGTTCACCAGAATTCATTACTAGAAAGCCAGAGGGACGTGGGGGCAGAGCTCCTCCCCTCCCTCTCTCCTCATGTGTCTGAGGATATTTCTCACATCACCCACTCCTCTAAAAGTTTCACTACCACTGCCCTAGAGCTTATTAGTTATTAAATATTTTCTTATTAAATATTGGCATAAACCCCAACTTAATTCATGAATTGATTCTGTGGGAATGTGCTAGCAAACTAGCCATATAGAGTTAGGCAGTAAATTCCACAGAAACAATATTTTCGATGGGATATTAAGCAGAATGATTTCCAGAGTAGTTAATACTGATAGGGCATGAGCTCAGACTGTGATTGAATCTCTGATTTACATCCTGGGCAATAAACAGGCTAAGGATTATGTTAAGTTAGGTTTGAATCTTAGCACTGAGGTTTGGTTATTATGATGAATGCTGCTAGTTTGTCACTATAGGCCAGTGATTCCCAAAGTGGGCGCTACCACCCCCTGGTGGGTGCTGCAGCGATCCAGGGAAGTGGTGATGGCCACAGGTGTATTTGGGGGCAGTGAATAGTTTAGGTCAATAAATAGTTTCATGATTTCAAAGTTCAATGTTTCTAATTTACACCTTTCTTTACTATATTTTACGAAAAAGGTAGAAACATTAATATATTTATCTTTCCTATTAATTGCTATTAAAATAAAAAAATTAATTTCCAGGGGCACTAAGTAGTATTTTTTTCTGGAAAGGGGGCAATAGGCCAAAAAAGTTTGGGAACCACTGCTATAGGCGTTCAAAGTCCTCCACTCTCTGGCACCACCTTAGGATTCAAGCCTTACCCCATTTTGCTCTCCTCCATGGTCTCAACACATTATTTCTGTTATTCTATGTACTTAGAATGTACCACTTCCCTTTTTTTTGCCTGCCAAAATACTACTAATCCTCTAAAAACCAACTCATTGGCTATCTCCCACAGGGAATCTTCTCTAATTCTCCCCCTGTGGATAATGGAATGAGCTTCCCCTTTACATTCCAATTTCTATGTTTTATAAACCTCTAATGCACTTTATTATTTTACATTAGTGGGATCTGTGTTTAGTCTTATCGCCCACTCGATTGTTGGATCTCATAGAACACTTACTTGGTCTTCACTAAATTGTCTCTTTCCCACAGTGTCTGGGGTGGGATGCTCTGATCTAGCAGGTGCTCCATAAATATTTGGTAAATTGCATTATTGAATCCCAAGATGTAACTCTAGGGGAGGGGAGAATACTTTAATGCTGAGTACACTTGTGTATCCAGAAAGATAGCATCTTTACACCTGGATGCACTCTTCTCTCTTCTCTAGATTGTGTCTTTCTCCTCTAGAATCCAGCTTCAAACTCAGCTACCAACTCCTATATGGCAAATATATGCGTGCGCGCGCGCGTGTGTGTGTGTGTGTGTGTGTTTAAAATCCTTCCCTTCCACCTTAGAATTAATACTTTGTATTGGTTCCAAGGCAGAACAGTGGTAAAGGTTAGGCAATGGGGGTTAAGTGACTTGCCCAGGGTCACACAGCTAGGAAGTGTCTGAGGCCGGATTTGAACCTAGGACCTCCCGTCTCTAGGCCTGGCTCTCCATCCACTGAGCAACCCAGCTGCCCCCCCCCCCCCATATGGCAAATATTGAGAACAGCCCATTTGGTATTGTAACAGCCTGGAAATAAAGTGGGACCTTATTGACTAGGGAATGACTAAAGACACTGTGACCTACAATAAAAGAAAATTATTGTGCTATAAGAAATGATGAATATGAGAAATTCAGAGGAACTTGAGAGAAGAATCATATACATAATGACTTCAATAAAGTAAATTTTTTTAAAAAGCCTGAAAGGAAGCCAAACTCTGAGTCACTGCAGTGAGTAAAATCTTGAGCCATACCTCGCTCTCTGCTGTACAGAGAGGAGGCAGGCAGGCTGGGGAAGGGGAGTTTGCGGGGTGATATTTACCGTCTTGGATACAGTCACTATATTAGTGGCTTATTCTTAACTGTTTTTCTCTTTTGCAGAAAAGGATTGAGTGCTTGGGTAGAAAGTTTTATGTCTGGAAATGACTGAGATGTAGGATCAGAAAGAATCAATAGGGATCATTTTTATTTTAAATCTGTTACCTCCAGGAAGTCTTCCTTGATTGGCATCATCCACTGCAATGATCTTTTTCCTCTGAGCTTCTTTTATCCATCTATAGTCAGCTTGTGTTCTGTTGATTAAGACTTCTTCTTAAGTACTTAGATTCAGACCTGGAAGGAACTCTAGAAATCGTTTAGTCCAACTCGTTTATTTTAACAATTAACAAAATAAAATAAAAAAGTTGGACTAAAGGATCAGATTGATCCCAAACTTATTTTAGTTGTGAGTTCTCTTTTGTTTTTTTTTTTTTTTCAGATGGGCCTATTGTTTTTCTGACCTCTCCTACCAGACTGTGGAGGGCATGGGCTATATTTTCCATTTCTTTCTCCATCTTCTTTACCGGCCAATGACAAGTATAAGTGCCCCTACACAATGGATGTCCAAGGAATGTTGCTTATTGACTGATTGATTGACTGATAAGGTCAGGGGAAAAAATCCATTCTGAAAGAAAGCATGGGTCTTCCTTTTTGTCTTGAAGAGAGAATGGTCCCTTAGATAGCTGTGCCTAATTCTAGGGCAACATTGTACTTCTATGAGGGAGATAGAAGGTCTGGAACATGTCCTGAGGACAGTGGTAGTCAGTAGTCAGTCAACTAGCATTTGTCAACCATCTGCTAGATGTCAAGCACTATGGAAATTACAGGGATTCAAAGAAAGGTAGAAAATAGTCTCTGCCCTCAAAGAATTTAAATTTCAGTGGAAGGAAGGCAGTTGGGTGGCTCAGTGGATTGAAAACCAGGCCTAGAGATGGGAGGTCCTGGGTTCAAATCTTGCCTCAGACACGTTCTAGCTGTGTGACCCTGGGCAAGTCATTTAACCTCTATTGCCTAGCCCTTACTACTCTTCTGCCTTGGAATCAATACAGAATATTGATTCCAAGACAGAAATTAAAGGTTTTAAAAATAAAGAATTCAATCAATCAACAAATAAATAAATTTTGATGGGAGGGATAATATTCAAACAATTATGTACAAATAAGATATAGATGGCATAAATTGAAGACAGCTAATAGAAGGAAGACACTAGCATTAATGGGGGCCAGGAAAGGCTTCTTGTACAAGACAGGATTATAGCTGAGGCTTTAGGAAGCCAATGAGGTCAGGAGGCAGAAATGAGAGAAAGAATTCCAGGTGTGGAGGACAGCCAACAAAATTGTCCAGAACTGGGAGATGGAATATTATGTTTAAGAAAGAGCAAAGAAGCTACGGTGCCACAATATCACAGAGCACAAGAAGAGGGAGGATGGTATCAGAAGACTGAAGAAGTCCCAGAGGCCAGGCTATGAAAGCTTTCTTAAAAATTTTAATTTAAATTTTCCCTTAATTACTTGTAAATATAGTTTCCAATATCTTAAAAAGAATTTTGAATCTCAAATCTGTTTCCTGCCCTGACCTTGACAGGGTAAACAATGCGAAAAGCTTCAAATGAATAACAGAACTTTATATTTTATTTTGAAAGCAATAGGGAGCCACTGGAGTTTATTGAATAGGGAACAGGTGACATGGTCAGACCTGTGACCACTTTGACAACTGAGGGGAGTATGGACTAGACTGGGAAAAGACTTGAATCAGGAGATCAACTAGTAGGTGACTACAATTATCTAGGCAGGAGATGATGGTGGCAGGATTTTAAGTAAGCTGAGAACCCTGATGATTCTGAAGGCTGGAGAGAAGAACTAGGAATGGGTTAGCTTGGAGATGGGAAGACTTAGGAAGGATATGATAGTTGTCTTCAAGTATTTGAATAGCTGTCACATGCAAGAAGGATTAGACTGTTTTTTTAACCCTTACCCTTTGTCCTAGAATCGATATTAAGTATTGGTTCCAAGGTGTAAGAGCTAGGCAATTGGGGTTAAGTGATTTGCCCAAGGTCACACAAGTGGGAAGGGATTCAACTTCTTAAGCTGCCCCTCAGAATGTTTTTAAATGCATAAAACAAAATCCATAGAATTACAAAAGGAACCCAATTATACTGAAATGCAATTATCAATTTTTTAAAAGTTCATCAACTGTCTAAAAACCCCTTCTCTAAGGAAATGGGGTGATCCCAAACAAGGACCATTAAAAGCAGGAGGGAGGTGGAAGATGTTTTGTGAAGATTGAACCAGCAACCAATCAGTGTCAGTAAATATAAAGTGAGGCATAACCTTGCCAAAGTGACTGCTGATTTGCTGACATCAATGTGAGAAGGGCAGCCCTGATAGAGCTCTGGTTCTTTTTAGGCAGCTCTTTGGCTAGCTATTTCTGTAGGAGCTGGGGAGGAGAGAAGAGGGCTCTGATTAAAACACTCTACTCTGAATGGGGGGCTCCATCCCATGGGTAGGGACAGGAAATGGTGGGTGGAGGGGAGTAGAGAGTGGTATGGGGCTTGGGGAATATGTATGAGGGCCCCATTTCAAAATTAGTTTCTGGGAATCTTTGGAGTTTTCTTGTTGGGACTTAGAGTCTGGAACATTGGGTGATCTGAATGCCTCTGGACATAAACCAGACAGGAACAGAGAACTACTTTATGTAACTCAGCATGCAAATCAGACCTTCCAGGCTGAATACGACCCAGGCAATGGAAGTTCAGGGGGAGGAGTGGAAGGTCCCAAGATGATCCATTTCAGAAACCTTGTAGAATACGCCTGGCTATGCTCACATAAAGGAAAATCCTCTTCTTCCCTTCCTAAAGCTTCTAAGGCTATGGACCCTTCAAGGATTCTGTCTTTTCTGTGACTACTGTTGGATAATATTTATTCCCTGTACCTGAGAAAGCTAGGAAAGTGCAGTGGAAAGAACATTAAACTTGGTATCAGATTCAGGTTTGAGCCATACCATATAATGAACTCCAGGAAAGTCCCTCAATCTCTCTGGGCCTCTACTTCCTCTTCTATGAGATATGAATAATAAATTGCACAACTTCATAGGACTTAAGTGTGAAAATTACTATAAATTATATAATCATTGATCTATGACCTAATATTATTAAGATTGTTGTTTTCAAGGCTGGAATTGTAGGGGCCACTCATAGGCCCAGTCTGACTCTGAAGCTTTTCTCAGTAGCCTTGACCTTCTCTATTTTTGGACTGAGCCAATACATTCTCCTTAGGCAACCTGGTAACCCTCACCCCTCCACATCCTCCATCACTCTTCTCAGGGACTTAGCATAATCATGGCAAACTTAGGGTGAACTGTTGATCTGCTTAGACTTCAGAGTTTCAGACTGCTCAAGCTCAAGAAGTAACTCAGCCTTTCCAGTAGTTGGGCTTACAGGCATGGACTATGCACAGCCATGCCTAGATATGATCATTGTCATTATTATTGTTGCCATTATTTTTTTTGCTGTTTTTTTATCTTTTTATTTTTATTTTATTTTATTTTTATTTTTAGAAAAATTTTCCATGGTTACATGATTAATGTTTTTACTTTCCCCTTCATCCCCTCAAACTCCCTCCCCCCACCATAGCCAACACACATTTCCACTGGTTTTAACATGTGTCATCAATCAAAACTTATTTACATATTATTGATAGTTGCATTGGTGAGGCCCTTTTGGGTCTACATCCCCAATCAAGGCCTCATCAACCCAAGTGTTCAAGCAGTTGTTTTTCTTCTGTGTTTCCTATCCTGTAGTTCTTCCTCTGAATGTGGGTAGCATTCTTTTCCATAAATCCCTCAGAATTGTCCTGGGTCATTGTATTGCTTCTAGTACAGAAGTCCATTACATTTGATTTTACCACAGTGTATCAGTCTCTGTGTACAATGTTCTTCTGGCTCTGCTCCTTTCACTCTGCATCAATTCCTGGAGGTCTTTCCAGTTCACATGGAATTCCTCCAGTTTATTATTCCTTTGAGCACAATAGTATTCCATCACCAATATATACCACAATTTGTTTAGCCATTCCCCAATTGAAGGGCATACCCTTGCTTTCCAGTTTTTTGCCACCATGAAAAGCGCAGCTATAAATCTTTTTGTACAAGTCTGTTTATCTATGATCTCCTTGGGGTACAAACCCAGCAATGGTATGGCTGGATCAAAGGGCAGGGCATTCTTTTATCGCTCTTTGGGCATAATTCCAAATTGCTATCCAGAATGGTTGGATCAGTTCACAACTCCACCAGCAGTGCATTAATGTCCCAATTTTGCCACATCCCCTCCAACATTCATTACTCTCCCCTGATATCATTTTAGCCAATCTGTTAGGTATGAGGTAATACCTCAGAGTTGTTTTGATTTGCATTTCTCTAATTATTCGAGATTTAGAACACTTTCTCATGTGCTTATTGATACTTTTGATTTCTTTATCTGAAAATTGCCTATTCATGTCCTTGCCCATTTATCAATTGGGGAATGGCTTGATTTTTTATTCAATTGATTTAGTTCCTCAAGGGGGAAGAACAATCAGATCCTTTGGGGCAGAGAATTGATTCATGCCCTATAGATAAGTAGGAGGGTAACAAACAGACTGGTAGGGAGGGAAGCAATACCAGGGAGGGAGAGAGCTTGGGGGGGAGTGCGGTGTAGCTTTAAAGAACAATAAGAGGGGAATAAGAAGGGAGGGGGGAGAAAAGGAAGTACAACAAGGGAGGAGATTATAGGAACTGATTAAAAACAAAACACTGGTATAGAAGGAAACAGTGAAAGAAGAAAGGACAGGACTAGGAGAGAGAATCAAAATGTCTGGGAATACACAGTTGATAATTATAACTCTGAATGTGAATAGGATGAACTCTCCCATAAAACGGAAGCAAATAGCAGAATGGATTAGAAACCAAAATCCTACCATGTGTTGTATACAAGAAACGCACATGAGACAGACAGACATACATAGAGTGAAAATGAGAGGATAGAGCAAAATCTATTGGGCTTCAAATGAGAAAAAGAAGGCAGGGGTTGCTATCATGATCTTTGACAGAGCCAAAGTAAAAATAGATAAGGAAGATAGGGAAGGTAACTACATCCACATAATTGACCATATTATTGCCATTATTATTACTATTACATTACTAATACTAACTATCCTTATAGTTTTAGGCAAATCTCTTCAAATCTCTGAACTTTAGTTTTCTCACCTAGGAATAATAATATGGAGAGACCACCAGTTTTGTGCTACCCAGAGTTCAACATAAAGTCAGCAGCTTTTTCCTGGCAAACATGCCTAATGAGAGCACTTAAAGGTCAGTGGAACATAACCTTTAAAGCAAGTTATCAACATTCTCAAAATTAGAACTGAATCAAAGAAGGAAATATTGACACAATATAGCAATTTTGCAAAGAAGCTTAATTGTATGTACATATTGTATATGCATATCTCTCTCTCTCTCTCTCTCTCTCTCTATCTATCTATCTATCTATAATGTGTATGGGCACATGCATGCAAACCCTTGATCTATTTGCAAATCAGAGAGCTATGGCAGCCAAGGACAATGCTGGCTTCTAGACTTAGACTGCCCAATGTCATGAGCAATGTTTATTGCCTTATAATAAGAACCAATGAGAGGAAAAGGATGTTTAATGAACATATAGTGAGAGACTCAACTGAGTGTCAAATTGGAAGGATAACAAACACATTTGGGATCCCTCCCCTGAGTAGCATAGGGCATACCATGGTGCAGTATGGAGGACCTGCATATGGCATTTAAAACAGGCAGGGCATCCAGTTTACCTTTTCTTTAAAGAAGTTTGGAGGGATCAAGTCAAGATGCCAGAATATAGGCAGCAACTCAGGTGAATTCTCCCAACATTTCCTTCTAAAAACTTTAAAATAATTCCTCAAATCAAATTCTATAGAGGAAGAATCAACAAAAGTTCTGGGTGAGACATTTTCCCTACCCATGGCTGGAGGTTGGTAGGAGAGGTCTGTGACACTGGGGTATGTGACTAGTTCAAAACTCATATAGGGCTGCCCCAGTGGCAGGTCTTAGAGGTGGTTGCAAAAGTAGTAGCAGCAGCAGTAGCAGTTTTGGGAGCTTTCAACCCAGAGATGGTAAAGGGCTCAGACAACTGGTCAGAAAGAGATTACAAGGACTTTTGCTGGTGCTGGATGTAGCTGGCACTGATCAATATTTCATTACGCATACACAGTTCTGGGTCATAGTTCCAGGGGAGAGAAGAATGCTTCTGGTTGATCAGAAAGGAGTGGGGACCCTGGTTACAATTCCAAGGTGGAGAGAGGCATTAGCACTTGTGGCTGAGGGGGAATAGAAACTTTCCTGGGTAAAGAACAGAATGCAGACCAAGAGAGCAATGACTACACCTCTCTCCAGGTCATATCACCTTGGAAGCACTAAAAAATGCGCAGATTCCCAAAACTAGCTCTGAAAAGAGCCGCACGAAAAAGTCTGAAGCTTGAGATAGTCCCTTCCAAACTCTATGTAAGCAAAGCTAATCTTTAGTACAATGTTCAAAGTCAATAAATAGGTTCAGAATATAAGCAAACAACAACAGAAAAAAACTTGATCATAGATCACAGAAAGTTACTATGGTAACAGACATAAACTCAGACAACAATAAACAAAGAC
The DNA here is from genome assembly GCF_016433145.1 of Gracilinanus agilis. Lineage (NCBI taxonomy): Eukaryota > Metazoa > Chordata > Mammalia > Didelphimorphia > Didelphidae > Gracilinanus > Gracilinanus agilis. Next base: position 323,793,546 of record NC_058131.1, on the reverse strand, counting down.
TCAAAGAAAAATGATAATTGGACCTAGGCCCACAAAGAATTTCTAGAAGAGTTAAAGAAAGAGATGAGTGGTAGAGAAAAAAATTGGGAAATAAAATGAGAATCATGTAAGAAAATTATGAAAAGAGAATTAATAGCTTTGTAAAATAAGCATAAAAATACTAAAGAGAATACATTTTTTAGAAACAGAATTGACTGATGGTAAGAGACACAAAAATTTACTGGAGAAAAGAACTTTTTGAAAAGCAGAATTGGTCAAATGGGAAAAGATGCGCAAAAGCTCACTGAATAAAATAATTTCTTAAAAATTAGAACTTGGTAAGTGGAATCTAATGACTCCATGAGACTTCAGAAACCAATCAACCTGGGGGAAACTAAGTGGCTCAGTGGATTGTGAGCCGTATCCAGAGATGGGAGGTCCTAGGTTCAAATCGGACCTCAGACACTTTCTAGCCATGTGACCCTAGGCAAGTCACTTCTCCCCCATTGCCTAGCCCTTACCACTCTTCTGCCTTAGAACAAATACACAGTATTGATGGAAGGTAAGAGTTTTAAAAAAAGAAAAGAAAAGAAAAAGAGAAAATAATCAAAGTTAAAAGAATGAAAAAATAGAAGGGAATGTGAAAGATCTCACTGGAAAAACAACTGATTTGGAAAAAAAGATTAAGGAAAGATAATTTAAGAATTTTTGTATTTCCTGAAAGTCATGATCAAGAAAAAGAGCCTAGACATCATATTTCAAGAAATTGTGAAAGAAAACTTCCCCAATATCTTAGATTCAGAGGGTAAAATAGAAATTGAAAAACTCTACCAATAGTCTCCAGAAAGAGATACACAAATGAAAACTCCTGGGGTTTTAGCCAATTTCTAGAACTCCAAGGTCAAGGGGAAAATATTTCAAGCAATCACAAAGAAACAATTCAATATCCTATATCCACAGTTGGAATCACATAAAATTAGCAGCTTCTAAGTAAAGGAGTGGAAGAATTTGAATATGATATTCCAGAGGGCAAAGGAGTTAGGATTACAACCAAGAATAACCTACCAGGGAAAACTGAGTATACTCTTTTCAAGGGAAAAATTCCTGTTTAATGAATTAAGCATTCCTGAAAAAAAATTACTAGAGTTGAATAAAAATTTGACATTCAAATACACATAAAAGGTAAACATGAAAGAGAAATCATAAAAGACCCTATTTAAACTATATACATTCCTATATGGAAAGATGATACATATAATTGCTAAGAACTTTATCATTACCATATTAGGATAGTGAAATGAGTATACATAGACAGAAGGTATAAGTGTGAGTCAATTTTGTTAGGATGATTTTCTAAAGAAAACTATGGAACAGGAAAGAGGGATGCACTGAGAGAAGAGGGAAAGGAGAGTTAGAATGGGACTTGTAAGGAAAAGCTTTCATATTGGGGAGGAGTGGACAATGCTTTAACCTTACTCTTATCATAATTGATTCAAAGAGGGAAGAAAAAAATATATGCATGTACATGTAAATATACACTCACATACTCATTTGGGCATAGAAATCTATTTTACCCAATAGGGAAATAAGGGGAAAGAAATAAGAGATATGGGAGAGAGGAGAGGATTTTTTAAAAAAGAGGGCAAATTAAGGGAGGTGGTATTCAGAAACAAAATAGGCTTTTGAGGAGGGACATCATAAAAAGAAAGAAAGGATAAAAAGAAGGAAATAGGATGGAGGGAAATACATAGTTACTAATCATAACTGTGAATGTGAATGGGATAACTTTACCCATAAAATGGAAATGGATAGCAGAATAGATTAGAAACCAGAATTCAATGATACATTATCTATAAGCCATACACTGGAAAGAGAAAGACACACACAGAGTTAAAATAAAGAGCCGGAGAAGAATCTGTTATGCTTCAGCTGAAGTCAAAAAGACAAAAGTAGCAATCATGATGTTAGATAAAGGAAAGGTAAAAAGGCTTAATTAAAGTTGATAATTAGGAAAACTACAATTTACTAAAAGATACCATAGATAATGGAGTAATAAAAATTTTTACAGCAAGTGTCTTTGATATAGGCCACATTTCTCAAATATATAGGGAACTGAGTCAAAATTTTAAAAATGAGAGCTTTTTCTATGGTTAAAACTATAACAGGCAGTTAACATAAGAAGAAATAAAAGCTATTTATAGTCATATAAAAATGTTCTAAATCACTATTGATTAGAGAAAAGCAAATTTAAATAACCCCACACCTATAAAAATGATAAATACTGGAGGGGATGAGTTAAAATAGGAACATCAATAAACTATAGGTGCAATTGTGAACTGGTCCAACCATTCTGAAGAACAATTTGGAACTTTATGGGCTATAAAGCTGTGGAGATCCTTAACCCAGAAATACTACTACTAGGTCTATACCCCAAAGAGATCAAAGAGAAATTTTGAACCTATATATACAAAAATATTTATAGCAGTTCTTTTTGGGGTAGCAAAGAATTGGAAATTGAGGAAATGCTTATCAATTGGGAAATGGTCAAACAAGTTGTGGAATGGGATTGTGATAGAGCACTTTTGTGCTATAAGAAATAATAAGGGGAATGTTTTCAGAAAAAAACATGGCATGACCTATATGAACTGATGCCCAAGGAAGTGAGAAGAACTGGGAAATCAATGTTGTAGTGATGATCAACTGTGGAAGACTTGGCTATTCTGATCAATGAACTCGGACAATTCTAAGAGTTTCATGATGAAAAAATGCTATTTACTTCCAAAAAGAGAACTGATGAAGTACAAATTGAAGTATGTTTTTCTTTTTTTTAACATGCAAAATATGTTTTACATGATTTAACATGTTTTTATATTATTTTTCTTGCTTTTACAATGGGACAGTAGGAATGGCAAAGAGATAATTTGGAGCTCAAAATTGAAAAAAAAAAAAGAATGATAAAAATAAATAATTTAAACATTTCTTCTACTAAACACATGCCCCAAAGGGGTCATTGATAAAAAGAAAGTCCTTGGATACACCAAACTATTTATAACAGCATTTTTTTGTGGCAGTAAAACTCTGGTAACAAAGTAGATGCTCATCACTGGGGTATGGCAGAACAAACTCTCATTTATAAACTCCATAATACCTTGTAGGAAAAAAAACAAACCCACAATACAATGGCTACAGGGAAGCATGGAAAGACTTACACAAACTGCTATCAAGTGATGAACCAAGAGAACAACTTGCACAGTGATTACAATAATGTCCACAGAAAGAACCCCACACAAGCATCGGAAATGAATTTTTTAAAAGTACCAGCAACAAGCAGGGCCTTAAAGTAGAGCCAAGGGATAATACCTCCCTCCATTATGATGGGTACAAAAGGGGGAGTCCAAAGAGTGGAACACTATATATATTTCCAGGTTTTTTTCAATATACTGATCAAGTTTACTTTTTTTTTTAACCCTTACCTTCTGTCTTAGAATCGATACTAAATATCAGTTCCTGGGCAAAAGAACAGTAAAGGCTAGGCAATTGTGGATTAAATGACTTGCCCAGGATTACACAGGTAGGAAGTATTCAAGGCTAGATTTGAAACCAATCAAGTTTTAAAAAACAATTTCTCTTATTTCTATTACCCCCCAATTCCAGTAAATAAGACAACTTTTTGACAGAGATGAGGAAAAGGGATAGAGGAAGAAATGTAGACAATATAAAAATAAAAGATATCAATGAAATTTTTTTTTGAAAAAAATTTTAATGTAAAAAAAAAGTTTGGAGATCAGTACTACTGGAGTCTATAAAATGCCTGCAAAGGGTATATGGGACTAGATTTGGGTCTTGTGTGTAATAAAGATTTCAGTTCTCTGTAGTTTGGTTCCTAGTTTATAGAAATGCAAGATTTATTTTGTCCCCTCAGGGCAGGATCTGGTGAGATCTAGGTTTACATGCTCATGATCAATCCAGCCAAAAGTAACTGTCTACTGCAGGCTATGATATCTATTTTCCAGCCTTCTGTCTGTCCATTTGTCTTTCTATCTGAGGTTTAATGTCTCTTCAGTAATTCATTATTTTCAGAGGGATCAGGGGAAAGGTAGTTTATTATTAGTTGGTTCATTTTCTCTCTTGTGTAAACCATCAACAACTCTTTCCAAGGGGGAAATATGCTTTTCTCTCTTAAAGGACAAAAGGAGTCCCCTCTCCCGAACCTCTTTGCTGCCATCATTAATCTTACCACATAAGAATTTTGTGATGACCTAATTTTTTCCATTTCTATAAAAGGGGAATATGTTAATAAATAAAAATAACAATTGGAGCAATTGGAACAATTTGTTCATAAGAGAACAGCTGCCTGAGCTGCTTGTATTGAGGCACAGAATTGGCTCCTTTGCTTGGTTCTTCTCTCTTCAGGAAGGGAGAGTAGGAATAGGATGGTTCAGACCACAAATGGAGGGTGACTGTCCTGCCAGGGTTGGAGGATGGATAAAAAAACATATTATGGGTTTGGAGTACATATTTTGTGTATGTGTGCATGTACACAGCATGTATGTATATGAGCATGTGCTTGTCTCATCAGTCTTCATTTTTGCCTCTCATCAGTTTGTGTGGCTGTTCCCATAGCTTCATGCCAGGACCTCAGACCCTTTTCAGTTCTTTCAGTACAAATTGGTAAAATAGATGTTTTCTTTCCATCTTCTTCCCACAAGTGTCACCCACACAATTAAGTTCCATGTCACCAAACCAGTGAATTCTGGGAAAGAGCCTGACATCTCTATGGCGATGCTCAGCATATGGTTCTACCAACAAACATTTTTTAAAAGACCTATAAAAACTTTTATAGCAAAGAATCTGGCCCATTAAGGAGAGTGGAGCCATCACACTTGAACCCTAACAGCAGAGTTCCAGACATGCCTCTTGAGAAAGTGGTACCAAAAAAAACAAAGATGGAAAAAGCAGTTTGACTGGAACAAGCATCCAGCAGAGGCTCATGCTAGAGGTGATGGAATTTAAAGATGTTGATAGGGTAGATCTTGAAGATCCTAAAAGAATGAAAAAAACTCAGGCCTTCTTATTTTTAAAAAAAGATAGAAAGAAAGGCGATGGAGAGAATATCATTAATAATTAGCAACCCATACATCTACTTTCCCTTCTATGTAAAACTTTTATGAAAATAATCTCCAAGGGGGCAGCTGGGTGGCTCAGTGGATTGAGAGCCAGGCTTAGAGACAGGACGTTCTAGGTTCAAATTTGGCCTCAGACACTTCCTAGCTGTGTGACCCTGGGAAAGTCACTTAACCCCCATTGTCTAGCACTTACCACTCTTCTGTCTTGGTATTGATTCTAAGAGAGAAGATAAGGGTTAAAAAAAGCTATTAGTTTCATGGAGCAAATCATCCATCACCTCAAAAGCTCTCCTCTAATAGAGGTTTTTATGCATGTGTTAGAATCATATTAGATTCCTCAAAACATTTAAAAACAGGGGGTAACCCTATTTGATGACCTTGTGATCATTAATATCAGATGAGCTATAAGAAAGGAGACATATGCTCACTAAAAAGATGCTTGTCATTTTCAGGGAGGATTTCCAGTGAAGTCTAGGAATAAGAGGGATTATCTATAGTGATGAGGTCCTCTAGGTATTCCTGTTTGCAGATGACATTGGAATTTAATTGCATCACACCCTAGAACATTATAAAATCTCTTTGATAAGTACCAGAAATACTCAAAAGGTTGGTCTGTTTATGCAGGAAAAATCAAGTGGTTGAAGAATATTTATTATTCAGACCATGCAAAACAGAGTGAACGATGGGAGAACTTGGCCCATCAGTGAGTGTGTATATGTATGTGCGTGTGTGTGCGCATGTGTGCATGCATGTATGTCTATGTATGTGTGCACATCTATATGTGTATATGTTTACATATACACACACAGAGCTAGGTGGTACAATGGATAGAGTGCCAGGTTTGGGGTCAGGAAGACTTAGACAATTTGACCCTGTTTGCCTCTCTTTCCTCTTCTGTAAAATGAACTGGAGAAGGAAATGGCAAAATTCTCAGTATCTCTGCCAAGAAAACTCCAAATGAGATCACAAAGAGTCAAACATGACTGAAAATGACTCAACAACAAAAAATAGCTGTGAGTGCTTTCTCCCATCCACAAATTACTTTGAATTTATTTTGAATTTCTCTTGTGCATATTTATAGATATACATATCTAATTCAGAGGTTTTCATAATGTGGTCTAGGGAATTTGGGGGGTCTCTAATAGTCTTTCGGGGAGTTTATAAGGTTGAAAAATCTTTTCATAATAATACTAAGACATTTTAATTTCTAATACTACAAATATCTTTTGATATAACTCATGTAAACAAAAGTTCTTGGAAAGGAGATTTTCAATGATTTAAAAGTATAAATAGGCCTCAAGACCAAAAAACTTGAGAATAATTGGTCTGATTTTATGGAATATGTGTTCCTCAGAAGCAGTGTTTTATTTTTGTCATTACCTCCTCAGTGCCTAGTAGAGTGCCTGGCACATAGTACTTAATAAATTCTTGTTAATTGATTGATTATTTGATCTCATACTTGAGCAGGAGAAAGAAGATGGGCTGGGTTGGTTTTGGGAAATTGCAAAGTTCTTTTAATGACTCTAAACTCCTCTCATTTCAATCCTGAAAGATTTATGGTGGGGAAGGCTACCCACCTCCAGAGAAAGAACTGTTGGAGTCATCTTTCACATCTGAGTGTCTTTGGTTTTATTTGGGGTTTTTTTGCTTTGCTCTTACAACAGTGACCACTATGGAAGTATGTTTGCATGACAATAAAAAATGGGAAAAAATTAAGGTCCAGATTTCTAATAACAATACTATATTCTGTTAATATTATTCATAGGAATAGAATCACAGATTTAGCTCTGGGAAGACCTTGGAGGTCATTAAGTCCTGTCTCTTCATTTTAAAACACTTTGGAAAATGAGGCAGAGAGATGGAGTTAAGATAATGGAATTAAACAAAACATTTTTGCCTACCTCTCCCGTTATACCTCCTCCATAAAACTTAGAAAACACACTAGATAGAATTCTGATCAGGAAAGCCAATTAATGTCACAGTGGATAATTGGGCATACATAGGGCAGCGTAGGAACTTAGAGAGGTCTGTAGACAGTGAAGATGAAGGCTGACCGGGAACGGAGGAGTATGGGAGTGGCAAAATGGTAAGACCAGAAAAGTATTCCAGTGCTCAGGAATGGAAAGAGAACTGAGATAGAATACCAGGGCAGGAAGCACCAGGGCAAAAAGAGATCCCAGGGGAACCTTGAACTTGCACTGGGCACAGGAATCTATTTGATAGCTCTGTCACACATTGTTAAACCTTACCTAGAAAATAGCCTTTAAAAATTAGATTTCATCAAATGGAAGCTAATGACTTCATGAAATATAAAGAAATAATAAAAGAATATTGCAAGACTGAAAAAATAGAAGAAAATATTGAATGCGTGATAGAAAAAAAACAACTGAATTGGAAAAACAAATCAAGGAGAGATAACTTAAGAATCATTGCTTTAAGGAAGTTAGGTGGCTCAGTGATTGAGATCTAGGTTTGGAGACAAGAGATATTCCATCAAATTTGGCCTCAGATATTTTTTAGCTCTGTGCCCCTGGAAAAGTCACTTAACCTCAAATTACATAGGCCTTACTGCTCTTCTGCCCTGGAACTGATACTTAGTATTGATTCTAAGAGAGAAGGCAAGGGTTAAAAATAAAAGAATTGTTGCTTTAAAATTTGGAACCATGCCCAGAGGTTCCTAAGATGCATATCCTTTGACCCAACTACTAAGCGTGTATCTCAAAGAGATCAGAGATAAGAGGAAAAGACCTTCTTGTACAAAAATATTTTTAGCAGCTCTTTTTGTAATAGCAAAGAATTGGAAACTGAGGTGGTACTCATCAGTTGGGGAATGGCTGAACAAACTGTGGCTTATATTTATAATGGGAAACTATTGTGCCATAAGAAATGATGAACAGGATGAGTTCAGAAAAACCTGGAAAGACTTATAAGAATTGATATAAAGTGAAGCGAGCAGAACCGGGAGAACAGTATATACAGTAATAGGAATATTGCACAATGATCAACTGTAAATGACTAAATTGAAATAGAAGAATATTTACAAAAATTTAAATAAACGAGATTAAAAAAATACAAGAAACAGAATACATAAAAACCTTATCTTAGAAGAAAAAAATTGAGCAAACCATCAATGAACTTCCTAGGTGAAGATAAACAGGATCAAAGAGATTTACCAATGGTAGATCTACGAGACATTTAAATAACAGTTAACTCCAAATGCTATAGAAACACTTTCTCATATCCTGGTCAAATCAGTTCCTGAAAGTTATGTCTCATTTATACTTTTTTGCTAGTAAGGGGTTCTGCATGTATAAACCCTTCATGTGTCTCCTCTAGTTATCTGTGTCCTTCACATGTGGAGCCTTTCTGGGGATATGGTAACCTGTGGGAGATCATAATCCATGTGCTTGTGGGAGGGGACTATTTTCTTGTCACTTGATTTGCTATGCTGCTAATTAAATATCTTTTGCTTTTGAATAACGTGTCTTCTGGTTGGCTGAGTAAAAGTAACCACATTAATGGAAGTTTGTTAGTCATGGGTTTAAGTAGATGATGAATGCCTCAAATCTGAAGAGTCTACATTATTGGAGTCTACATGTGAGAAGCTTTTCACATGCTACAGGAATAATATATCTATACTACCTATATCTCAGGAAGGTTGTGAGGAAAATTTTAAAACACTTTAAAATGAGCTACTGTTAGAATGTGTATTCATGCATCTCTCAGGCATGTCTCCATGTCTACCAACTTCATAGCTCCTTTCCTCAGTGTACAAGTGTGATTTGGGGAAATTTGTTTTTGGTCCCAGCCACTGATCCTGCCTTCACCCCCTTCTCATCAACTCCTGAAGATTTATCATGTCTTCTTGGAATTTATCCTTACCCCATTCCAATAGGGTCTTGTTCTCAGTTCAATTGATAACTGACAATAATTCATATTTCTATAAAACTCTGAAGTTGATAAATCATTTTCTCACAATAATCTTGTGATGTAGGTATCACAATTATCATGATTTACATTTGATAAGGAAATTGAATTATCAAAGATTTCAGGGGGAAGGGAACTCAATTAAACCAACAGGGAAGAGGTTGATAAGAGAAGGGAAGATAGCTTCCAAGATATCTAACTGGGTCAAGATATCTGAAGAAATATTGTAAGGCAAAGGATGACTAATTAAAACCTGAAGAGGCAGAGCCCTGTGGATTATCAAAAGAGAAAAATGGAAACATAGGGGCAATTAGGAGGCACAGTGGATAGAGAGACAGACTTGGACTCAGAAGAATCTGCATTCAAACACTTCCTAGTTGTGTGACCCTGGGCAAGTCACAACCTTGTTTGCCTAGCCCTTGCCCTTCTGTCTTAAGAATTGTTACTAAAAAGAAAGCAAGGGTTTAAAGAAAAAGAAAGTGAGAGAGCATGGAAACAGCAGATATTCCTGAGTGGTTCATAAGAGAAATAAGAATTGCAAAAGTAGAATTTATATGTTACTCAGCAGAAATAATTGACAGAACAGAAAACCTTGAAACCATGGTAGCAAATCTCACTAAAGCCAAAAAGAAAAAAACAATAGATTAGGAAAGTAAATCCATAGAAGCGAAGGAGAATCTAGTTGAACCAAAGCAAAAAGCATTAAGAATAAAAGGAAACATGATCTCTTTATAAGCAAAACATATCAGTCTTAGAGACAAGATACATGGTTACAACTTAAGGGTGTTAGGTCTTGCAAAAGAACAAGACTAGCAAAAAAATCAAAAAACAAAAAACAACAAAAAACCCTAACAACCCCCTTCCTGTTTCTCCTCCATTTCATTAAAAGTAATAACCAAACTCACAAGCCACAAACTGATGGGCAACTCTCACGAATCATCCTCATCCCACCCTGCTTTAGTCTTCCCTTCACTTTGACTTTAAGGAGGGGAGGATGATGGACAACAGTGCTGAGAAATTCATAGGTATCCCCTTCTTCCCAGTCCCCATCCTCAATGGGGCAGATCTCCTGTTTCTTCACCTTTGCCTGTTCTCAAAATAATATCTTTGGGCCCTGCTCCAGTTTCCCTCCTCTCTGTTTGAAACAAAACACCACAACCCCAAACTACCTTCCTGCCATGAGGTCTGGTTTCTTCTGTCAAGTTCAACTAGAAAAACAACAGCAACCAAAAAAACAAACAAACATTCCCGAGGTCTTGACTGCTCTTGTCCTATAAAATTTAATTATCCCAAGTGCCCTACTTCTTCCTCGCCAATATTTATTCTTTCAGGCTTTTCCTTATCCCCATGCAGCTACCTATTCCCTGAACTTTAGCATAGTATTAAAAAATTCAGGAGCAGTTAGTTAGAAGTATTATAATGAAAGTCTCCTTGAACTTGGAATTTGGAAACCAGTTTTAATCTCAGCCTAGCCATTTTTGTATGACTTTGGGCTAAGTATTTTACCTCTCAGGCCTCAGTTTTCTTTCTAAATCTTAATCATAAGAGCATAAGAAGTGGAAGAGAATTCAGAAGTCATTTAGTCTAGCCTCCTCATTTTGGAGATTATAAAACAATTCCCAAGTGATTTAACAAACCCATGTTTTCTAGCACTTCTCAGTCTATGATTTCTGAGTTGGAAAGAACCTTACAGTTCATCTAGTCCAGAAACTGAAGTCCAGAGAGGGTAAATGATTTGCACAAGATCTCCCAGGTAAGAATTCAATAAACATTCATTAAGTGTGTTTTCTTTATATAATGTCTCTCCCAGCTCTATCATTCAATATTGTAAGGTCCCCTCTAGTTCCTATTCTAAGGTCCTTTCTAGTCTTCACATTTTGTGGTTCCCAAACAAAACACACATCCAGACACACATCCAGCCCCCCCCCCCCCCCCCACGCCAACAACAACCTAGTGGCAATCTAGAATTCGTGTGTGTGCGTTTTGGAATTCATTTTCACAATTTACATAGTCTAAACTCATATTACAAAAGATTCTTCCAGGTGACAAGATTTTGAACTAGGTCAAGTTTTTATTCTACACCCTCAAACCTCCCTTTCTGTGCCCTTAGCTTTGTCTCTCAAAAGAATTGTGTCCTCTGGTTGTCCCAGAATTCTTGGTTGTGTACAGAACCTTCTCAAAGCTATGCTCTGAGGAGTTCCCCAAACTTTATAACTACATCTCCTAAATCTTCATTTTGCAGAGTAAAGATTCACCAGTTCTCTCTGTAAAGGGGGCTGTGACTCTAGGGATAAAATCTGCCTTTATTACTGTCTACTTAGCAGTAGACACAGCAATACACAAGGATCCACAAAAACTCTTTTGCAGAGAGAATAAATATATTCAGTAGGATTTGTAAAACAACGTAAATCTTGATACCTTTTGTTTTTCATCACATTATTTCTAAATGTATTCTCTCCTTCTCTTCCTAGCAAGCTCTCCCCTATAACAAAAGATTAATAAACAAATAGAAAAAAAGCCATTTTAGTAAAACTAACCAACAAAATGACAGTGTCTACTAATGTATGCTACACTCCACACCCCTAGTCCTTTGCCTCTGCAGTAAAGGGAAGTACATTTGCTAAATTTTTTTTCAGGGCCGATCTTGGCCATTATAATTACAACCAAGTCCTGGTTAGTATGAAAATGAATCACACAAAGTGTTCACAGATATTTGAATTCGTGTTTTTCAAAGTTGTAATTATGTAAAACATGGTAATTGGTTCCAGCCCAATGGAAATAAGCAGTATGAATTTAAATAGTGCAACTACTTCACAGGATTCATCATTCACACTAATTGGAGCTTAGAGGTACATAATATTTCATTTAATTCATCAGGAATTTGTGTCAACAGTTCCTCTATGGCCCCATTGGGTATAGAGCAGGCACTGAGGGACAAGGTCCTTCTTCTGAACACAGGTTTCTCTGAGTCTCTAAGAACTACAGGATTTCTTGACATAGTGACTAGCAGCAGGTGAGCCCATCATCTCATGAAAAGGGTCTTACAACTTTATCAAACCTGAAGTAAAGGAGAGCTTTCTTGAGTTCTTGTCCAGAAGGAATCCCTTAAAGAGCATTTATAGGAGGGTTCTAAGGAGAATTCTTTTTTCCCCTTACTATCAATTTATTTTTTTTAAACCCCTTACTGTATATTGGTTCCAAGGCAGAAGAGTGGTAAAGGCTAGGCAATGGGAGTTAAGTGACTTACCCAGGGTCACACAGCTAGGAAGTATCTAAAGTCATATTTGAACCCAAGACTTCCTGTCTCTGGACCTGGCTCTCTATCCACTGAGTCACCTAGTTACTTTCTTCTATTTATTTTTAAAACATGCCTTACTATTGTCTTTTTTTTAACAACACCATTATTCTTAGTAACTTATTCTTTGACTTGAATCTTTCCTTATAATAAGGAAAAATTTAGCAAAATCAACTGACACAATATCCACATCTGAAGCACAGACAATTTTGCAAATCCTCAGTAATAAGCTTTACGAGATCTCTGATAACTGGGTCTAGGGCCCTGTGGTAGCTCTTTTACTCAATCTGCCCAGATTTTGGCTCCTTCTCCTTCACTCCCGTCTCCAAAGAAGAATATTACCTCCCTTGAAGAGCTCACAAGAGAATAACTGACAGGGACTTTGAGCTCCTGAGATGGAAGATAATTTGTTATAACTAGATGGCTTCACCACATTTTCTTGCCATGGAATCCACCAGTTACCAGTTTTAGGACAGGTGAAGGGCTGGACTTGAGTTCATTTGGAAGGAGAAGCATACCTTCAGGGACCCAGCCTTTCCTCTCTGGGCTCAGTTCCACTGCCAGCAGTTCTGCCTTAGGTTCTTATTAGGAAGGAAATCAATCTGATTTTACTACCCCTGGAGTTTGAGGGTTTTAATGCATTATGCCCTTAAAAAAAGTTTGATATCCATTGTTAAGGATATAGGCAATGAGAAGACTTAACAGACCGACTAGGCATAGTCAAAGTTCTTAGAATATTGATAGCAAAAGAACTGTTTGACCTGAGGTAGCTGGATCTGGAGTTAGGAAGGCCTCTGACAACTGGCCTCAGCTACTTACTAGTTGTGAGACCCTGGATGAGTCACTTAAACTCTGTCTGCCTCAGTTTCCTCAACTCTAAAACATGGGTAACAATAGGGTTGTGTGAGGATCAAATGGGACAATACTTGTAAAGAGTTTAGCATAGTACTTGGAACATAGTAGATGCTTAAAATGCATACTTGCTTTCTTCCTTTCCATGTGAACTTTCCCTTTATGTGATATCAGTAGCTTGGTTTCACTTTTTGTGCTTGTGAGGGTATAGCACTCATGCTCATACAGTTAAAGTCTGTGGGTGATCGTGCCCCTTGATGTGGAGAGGTAGAGATGAGAGTGACCCTATTTCTTAGTTCTATTTGTTCTGCTGTTCTCAGTTGGTGACCAAATGGGTAATGGGATGTGTAATTTGGATAATGAGTAGTCCACAACATATTACCAGTGAGCACTTGAGTTCAAAAAGAGAAATAAAATATATAATCAAGAATATGCATGATCTGACAACTTAGCACACTTCCTGGCACATAGTAATTGCTAACAAACCTGAGGAGAAAGTGGGCTGGTTATATATTAAGAGAGAGATAAATGAACAGCTTACTGGAATCCATGAATATTAATAGAATTAGACAAAGGTCATACAGCTGGCCCTTCTGTAGAGACAGTACAGGCTGTACAGAGACTGTATAGAGGAATAGATGGATTGCAATTTGTAGCTTTGGAAGAAGTGCCAACATTGGAGAAATTGTAATTGCTATCTTCTATATGAATAACAAAAGCTTCCCTTTTCCTTCTCTACCCCTAATCCCCTCCCTACATTGCATGGCTAGAACCCATGGGGATATCTATATAATTCCATTAACACAGAATTAATAGGTCCGGAGCCCCAATTATGTGCCCAGGGCAGTGCTTGTCATTATACTAGCTACAAAGATGGCTACCTCTTTCATGGACCCCATAGTCAAGTAGGGGAGATGGATGACATGTACTCACAATGCAAAACAGTGTATAATAGGGGAAAAATAAGTGATAGACCCATTTGTGGGAATTCAGAGGGAAAGCTCACTTCTTCTGGGAGTGGCCAAGAAGGGTTTACTGAGGAGGCAGAATTGATAGCTATTCTTAACCAACTAAAGTTATAACTCTAAAACCAGATGCACCCAGAATGCCATCTTGTCATTGTGGCACTAGGCATGAAGTCAGGAAAGAAGCTCATTTGACCCACAATATTAGTGAAATGTGAAAAATGAAAATGGGAATTTGGGGGCTAAAGTGGGACCTAACTACTATTTATAATACTGTTTCTTTGGGAAGGGAGCTTGTATTCTGTGTTACAGTTATGTCGACTGCTGGCCAATATGTGTGGTCATTTATTTCCAGGTTTCTGATTCCTTTGACTTTGAGGGGACCTCTATTTGAAACTTTTGAAGAAGTAGAGGATAGAAAAAGGAAGGAAAAGCTGATCTAAGAATCCATGATTCTCCTTCCTTGTGGCCTACCAAGACCTTTAGGAAATGTATTGCTACACATATTTTAACTCAAGGCTCTGTAGCTTTTGGTCCTCTTTATTTTTCCTGGGTTTTAGTAAGATGGCAAAGGGAATGATATAATCTTAAGGAATTCAACTGTGGGGTGAGTCTTTCCCACATTTAGCATCCAGTGATGACTTGCATGTATAAGAATTATCAGAGCCAGTAATGTTATGATAGAAGGGAGAAAGAGAGAGTCTATGAGGGTGAGACTCTCTTCTAGCTAGCTCTCCCCTCCCGCCGAATATACACTGGGAGACTTTGAGGGGGTGTCATCCCTAAACTGGGTGACCTGGATGGTTGTGCCACCCCACAAGAGTTGGGGCGAGGCTTCCCTATAAGATGAGGTATGGGGGACCCCAATCCAATTCTGAATGAGGGTGGGGTTCACACAAGCCTCCCCCAAGGTCAGTCAACTTCACAGCGGGTAGTCTGGCTTCAAGATGGAGGCAGCCAGACCAAGCTGTGATTCCCTTCCCCCTCGTCTCTCAGGCACTCTGGAACACTATCTGACTAATGAATGACTTTTAATATTTGCAATTTAGGGGTTAGGAAAAGGGGTGAAGAGCAGAGGGATTTGGGGTTCCCTCTTCTCTATTTCTATGGGGTCTATCAGTTGGGTGGGAACCTTTGGGGTTCCCACACCTAAGCATCTCCTCCCTTGTCCCCTCTCCTTCTGTTTCTATTTCTATCCTTTTCTATAATTGCAAGTCAAACCAGCAAGGTTGGGTAATGGGAGAAGGAGCCTAAGAGATCACTCCCAAAATGGAGTCCAAACACTTAGCTGACTCGATGATTGAAGTCTTGCTGGGTGAGAAGCGATGGGATGCCTTTGACCAGGGAATCAGGGTTTCAATGTCCAAAGAAAGATCCTCAGGAATCAAGACTGGATCCAAGCTGGGATGTCCTCCTCTCTCTCCTTCCTCCCTAGCACTCCTGCCAGAAGCCCTTCTTCTCCTCCCTCCTCCAGAGAATCTCCCAGAATCCTCCTGGTCTCAACTGTCACCAACTGTCAGCCACTCCTTCTCTGGCTCCTCCTGTCCCATCCGCTTTGCACAAATCCCATTCTTACACATGTCATGGATGTTAATAAATTGGGCATTACTTCTCTTTTTTCCCAACTCTTTCACTTTTTTCTTTAACATTTTAATTAAATATTTATTTTTAACATTTTATTTTTTAATTTTAGAGTTCCAAATTCTCCCTTTCCAGCCCACCCTCTCCCCCGCTCATTGAAAAGATAAGCAATATGATAACAGTTACATATGAAAAATCATGCAAAATATATTTCCTTATTAGTTTTCCTTATTAGTTTCAAAAAAGCAAGAAAAATGAAGTGAGAAATTTATACTTGAATCTACACTCATAGTTTATCAGTTTTCTCTCTGGAGTTGGGCAGCATTTTTTCATCATGAGCCATTTAGAATTGTCTCAGATCACTGTATGTATGATCAAAATAGCCAAGTCTTTCACAGTTGATCATCATACAATATTGTTGCTACTACACACAGTGATCTCTTGTTTCTTCTCCATTTACTTTGTATCAGTTCATGTAGGTCTTGCCAAGTTTTTCTGAAACCACTCCTTAATCATTTCTAATAGTATAAAAGTACTCCATCATAATCATTTCCCACAATTTGTTCAGTGATTTCCCAAATGATGAGCATTCCTCAATTTCCTACAGTTTCCCACCACAAAAAGAATTGCTATAAATATTTTTATACAAGTAGGTCATTTTCCTTTTTCCTTATCTCTTTGGGACTCAGACCTAGTAGGGATATTGCTAGGTCAAAGGATATGCAGTTTTATAGGTAGGCAGTACTCATTACATGAGATCATAGGATTTGGAGCTGGAAGGAACCTTAGAAATGATTTAGTCCAAACTCCCTCCCACTCCCTAATTTCTTTTTAGAGGGGAGGAAACTTATGTTTAAGAGGAATTAAGTGGCTTTTCCTATGTCATAGTTAAGAAGCATCAGAGTAAGGATTCAAATCCAGATTCTCTGGTTCCAATTGTGATATTCTTTCTACTATATTCCCTTGTTTCTTTATATCATAGTACTTGAGAGCTGGATGGAAAATGAGACCACCAAATCTGATACCTTTGTTTGACAGATGGAGAAACTGAGGCCAGAGAGGGGAAATGCTTCACCCAAGGTCATACAGAGAGAGGGATCTGCTATATCTGTAGTTCCCAGAAGTAGAAGGACATTTGGGGCTTTCGGAAAATGATTCCTTTCCATTTGTAAAATCATGGGTTATTCTTAACATTAAGAATAAGCTTAAGGGAATGAATTCTTGTTAATTTGGGATAGGTTATCTCCACATTTCCTGATGATATGTGAGCTGACCTGGACCTGTTTAGACTGAACATCCAAAACACCAATGATACCCACTACTTAGCTTTCTAGAAACTTTGTTCCTTCTCCAAAGTAATGCCTTTGTTCTTGCTTTGTTCTGCCAAAGTCTCTGCTGATGGTGCTGAGTTTGCATAAAATAACACATTTTTTCAAGCACAGTTTAAATGCCAAGAACAGTTTTTAATGATCACTTTTCTCTTTCCCTGTATTTTCCTCTAAGGAGTGGGCATGTTTGGGTAAGATACTACATTTCAATGGATCTGTTATTTTGGCCCAATGAAGCATTCCTGGGCGGTTTATTTTAGGAGGAGTTCCAATTCATTGCTTCTGGTTTCCAATGACTTGGGTGTATTTTTCTACATTGTCCCCCAAGGCCATGTTATTGTAGAAAGTTACAGCTCTTAAAATCATTATCTTATCAAAGCAAGTACCATGGAATAGAAATGAAGGGGCCTTTCCAAGTTAGTCCAGGTTTGAATGTTAAAGAACTCAGGGAAAATTACTAAAAAAAAAAACAAATTGAAACTATATAGTTTTAAGGAGGCCTGGAAAGTAACAAATCCAAGCAAGAAAGGTCTAAATTCTGGATAGGAAGTATTGGTCTCTGGCCTTCCTCGGTTTGTCTTTACATACAGGAACCAGTGATTGTGTGAGAGATACTCTGCCTCCCTTCACTCTCCCCACTATTCCAAACTTCATGACAACCCTGCGATTTAGGCAAATTAAAGAGAAAATAAAGAGCATCTTCTCAGTTCAGCTACAAATTCTAGGTCCTCCCTTCTGCCCAAGTTAATTTTCTTACAGAGCCCAATGTAGATATCATGTGGAACTAGATTTATTCAAACATTTTAACAACCATTTAGAAAGATGTCTTCAGAAAATTCTTCTAAATTAGCTATAAAATTTTTACACGATGAACAGGTTTCATCCGAAGGCCAAAATTCAATCCAGGTCAGAGAATCCAAAGGATACACATATCTGCCAAGAAAAATGAAGACATGTTTGTCAGCTATGACCATGAAGAGAGAATATCAAAATAGCTAAGCTCCTCTCAGTGTTACTGAAAAAAAAAAAGCAACAAAACTTGAGAAAACAGTGTCCTAACTAGATAGGTAAGAAGTAACCAACTTCTGAGATAAAATACCAGGTTAACAATTCCTTAAGTCCTGTGAACTACTCCATCAATTCATCTTAAGTACACACATTTAACCTATTACCAAGCATTGGTCTATTTCCCTAATTAAAAATTCCCACATTTCCTTATTTGACCATAAACTCCTAACATTTTATCTTTTTCTATGTCTCCCATCTCCTTAACCCATTCTCTACCCTAATTAGCGCTTCCATGCCCTCTATCCTGCAATATTTTCTTAGGCCATTACGCCTATTCTGACTTCACTTTCTCCCCTCTTTAATTTTGATCCAATTCAACTCCACATTTCCCTATATTCTCAAATTCTTTGCCTCCTTGTCCTCTTGACATTTAATCCATGTAAAACTCAGTGTTGGATCACTCCTACTATGTGACTCCTCTGTTCCTTCTCACCTGCCACTGAAGAAAGCTGAGGAAATCACACTACTGTGCTTGTTGGGCACATCCATCTTCAGCTACAACAAGGCAATCCATTTTTCTTCCCTAATTGATCCCCTATTCCACTTCTGTCACAAGATTTTCCAAATCTTTTCTTCACAAGCCTCCCATATTTCCACCTTTCTCCTCTTTCTCAATTGAAAACCTGGTCTCTTATTTTACTGAGAAAATTGAGACCATTTAATGTGAACTCATTCTTTCATGCTCTTTGTCTCAGAACTCCTTTAACAAAGAAAGAACACTTTCTACTCTCTTTCCCCCAGTCTCCGACAGTTAGGTAACCTCTTTCCTTGCCTAGATTAACCTATTCACATTTGTCCTTGATTTCATCTTCCATCTTCTCTAGTAAATTTTACCTTCAAGCATGGCCACTGCTCCAATCTTCAACTTCTCTCTTGCTTCTGATTCCTTACTCCCAGACTTTCCTTCACCCCACATAATCAGCTGCCAAATCTTGCTGTTTTTACTTCCACTATGTTTCTCCCATCCAATTGCTTCTCTCCTCATAAAGCTAGTTCAGGTCTTCATCACCTCATGCTTAGATTGTTACAATAGTATCATAATTGATCTCCATACTCAAGTATCTCCCCACTTCAATCTATCCTACACACTAAAGCCAATATGATTTTTCTTAAGTACAGATCTCACTATATACCGTTCCCTTGTTGTATCAACTTGTTTAGTCTGTTCGGTTACGTCCAACTCTTTATGGCTCTATTTGGAGTTTTTTTTTTTTTTTTTTTTTTAGCACAAATAGTAGTTGTTTGCCATTTCCTTCTCTACCTCATTTTACAGATGAGAAACTGAGGAAAACAGAGCTAAGTGACTTGCCTATGGACACATAGCTGGCATCTAAGGTTGGATCTAAAATCATGAAGATGAGTTTTCCTGATTCCACACAAACTCCTCTGTTTAGCTTTTAAAGTTTCACAACTTTTTCTCAACCTTTCTTTCCAGTGTCTTTGGACATTTTTTGCCCTCCTTCACTCTGTGAGCCAGTGTAACTGACTTCCTCCATGTTCCTTACATACAATATTCCATCTCCTATTTCTGGATCTTTGCAATGGAAGGTCTATATGCCTGGAATTCATTCTCTCTTTAACCCTGCCTCAAAGAAGCCCCCTCTTTTTTTCAAGATGACCCAAGAGTTTTCTTTCTCAAACTACTTTGTATTTAACTGTTTTGTATTGATTTGTACCCATTCTGTGTATCCTTCTACTTGTCCTTGTTTCTTCTGCTAGAATATGAACTCTTTGAGAGTGGGTGCCGTTTTGTTTATTGTCTTTATAGCTCCAGTACTGGGTAGTTATTTAACAAACACTTTCACTGATGACTTTCATTCTTCCACATGAATGCTGACATATCCCACTTAGCAAGAATCTGACTACCAAAAGCTGCCATTGTGCAGAACATATCTGGAAATTTAGATATAAGAAAAAGTCTTAGAGCTCACACATTTTCCTTGGCAGGATAGGCATAGAACCATGCTCAGACCTTCAGTCATATAGTTATTTGTAAAGTAAGATTAAGAACATCTGAAAACATACTGAGAGCAGAAGGAGTAAACAGGAAAATGGAGAAGCAATGCAGTGGATATAGGGAGAATTCAGTTAGCACAGGGCAAAATCACTCTGACATGCCTCCATGAACAACTTCCACTTGTTCCTCTTTCCCACCCACTGCCCCCATTTTGTTACATGGTGTAGTTAACTCTGAGTCATCAAAGTTAAATAAATTTTGTCCTATATATGAAATTTATAAGGCAAAGGGGGATGTGTAACGCCTCATAAAAAATATCTAGAAGGGTTCCAGGCATCTAGAGAACTCTTTTATATTTTAGTCCTCATTTCCATGGAATCCTGGATAAGTGAGGCATTGCTACAACTCCTTTCCAAAAGCATAAAAAATGGACTTGCTATTAATGGCAATTCTTCTGTTTACTAGAAGAATTACCTACAAGATCTACTAAGAAAGGTGGATTATAATCACATCAGAATTGATTATATTAAAGCAATTAGCACTAAGGTTGCAGGGATTTCATGCAGGTCAGAATGGTAACGACCCTTCTGCCAGGACACCTGTGATTTGTAAGCAAAGTCACCCTCTCAAGTACTAGACTTACTTGAAACTGAAATTGTGTTTTATCTGAAGTGCTTCCTTTCCCATGATCAAATACTGACTCCCTTTTGTAATGTCAATATTAGCACATGTTTTCTTCTTAATGAAGATGACTTCAGTATTTTTCTGAACAAGAGCTTGCCCTGGAATAAAAAGAGGTAAAGTGAATGTCCTGACATCCTGATGTTGCAAGGGGACCACTCCTCTTCCCTCCCTGGTCCCTGTCCCCTGCTACACCATGCATCCTAGTTGAGGTAGGTAATTTGAAAGCACCTGGATTTAAATCTTGCTACTTCTTACCTATGTGACCTGGGTCAAGTTATTTGATGATGATGATATCAATTATAATAATAATAGCTAACACTAATATAGCACTTTACATTTTATAAAGTAATTTACACATACTATTTCTTTTGATCCTCAGAATAATCATAGAAGTTAGGTGCTATTTTTGTGCCCATTTTATATATGAGGAAACAAAAGCGAAGAGAGGTTAAGTGATTTTTCCTAGGGTTAAACAGCTAATAAGTGAGGCTGGATTTGAACTCAGGAGTCCTTAGCTCCAGGTCCAGCACTCTATTCATTTCACCACCTAACTGCCACTAAAACTCCTCTCGGTCTCAGTTTCCTTATCTGTGAAATGAAGGAATTGAGCTAGGTGACCTCTAAGGTAGCCTTCCCATTTCTAAACCTATCAGCTCTCTGGAAACTTTTGAATTGGCACATTAAGACCCAGTCCAAATTCCACCCACTTCATAATCCTTGATTTTTCAGAGCCAGAAGTATTGTCTCCATCTGCACTAACACAGTGCTCTATTTCTATCTCTCCTATGAGGCTGACATGTTCTCTTTTAAAATTCTTTGGTATCTGTCTTATCTCCCCCTACTAGTCTATAAGTTCCTTGAGGGCAAGGAGTCCACATGACATATATAGTAGAAAGGGTACTAGAGCCTAAATGTAAACATCAGCTCTGCATTTACCACCCATGTGATTTTGGTCCAGTTGCTTTCCCTTTATAGACCTCAAGATTCACATCCATAAAATGGATTTAGCAGAGAGGATTTGGATCAACTAATATGGAAGTTTCCTTTTAGTTTGAAATCTTTCTTATTCTTCTTTACAAGTCTCCCAGTACCCTAAGCCAAGAAACAGAATGGTAACTAGGGGCTCTGGCATGTGAGGCAAACATCGCAAAATGCACCTGGATATACCTCCACCATAGCAGTGAGGATAGAGGGAGATCTCTTGTTTCCTGCCGGGAAAGTTTCTGCTGAGAAGATGGAACAGAGCAGGGTGAAGGATATGGGCAGGAGGGGCTCACCATCTGGTAGCTGGCATTTTTACCTAATCATTGAGCCAGATGCTAAGTTTAATAGTATCTACCTACGAAATGGGTTCAAGGGTCAACACCCTCTAAGGTTTGGGAAAAGCTTCAGTTGCCAAACCCTAGCTGTGACATAGAATTATAGAAAGTATTTAGCAGATATTTACTACATGAATGAATTCTCACCAGTCTTGAAGATATCCAGAAGGGTTGCAGTGTACTTAACAAAACTATTTTCTTCAGTGATGGATAAAATCTTGACTTTATAAGCTAAAAAAGAAAACAGAGTTGAGTCCTTCCTCTGATACAGTAACACTATATCTCTATGCAAGTTTAGTAAGCTTCTTTTGAAATCCAGAGATATCTTCGTTACCCATAAGTTACAATAATTACAAAACTGTTAACGCTTTGTTCCTGGAAACTTAAGTTGATTTACTTTAAGGGCCAAGGAGGTATTTCTCATGCCCTTAAAATAACATTTTAGTCATATATTGTGGCGAAGAATTGCAAATCCTATTACTGGGGAAGCTGAAGCTAGTGAATTGCTTGAGTTCAGGAGTTCTAAGCTACAATACAGTAAATCTGATCAGGTCTCTATAGTAAGTTTAGCACCAATATGGTGAACCCCTAAGAGTTTTCCCACCTTTTCTAGGATCAGAAATCTAAAGACAAAATAAAAACATATCCAATATTGTGGTGTCAATAAGACCTTATCTAAAAGGCATGCAGTAATTGCAAATGAAAAATCTATATCAAATTGCTTTTCTTCTCAAGGAGGGAAAAAGGGAGAGAGAAAATTCAGAACTAATTTTTTAAAAACAATGTTAAAATTTTTTTGTTTACATATAGTTGAGAAAAAATAAATAAAAAATTTTAAAGCATAAATAAAAGAAATACAAACCCACTGCTTAAAGCAGGTGGAAGGGCCTTAGATTCCTCCTCTTTTATACTAGGTGATGCCTTCTAGCTCTGCCATTCTGTGATTTGAGGTACCTTTTGATTTTATACCTTTATATGTCCAAAAAATCTATGGAGATTCTGGATTTGAGACCATTACTCTTTATGGAGAGCATGGGAAGGAGTAGGATTTAGACAATGGGGACTAGGAAATTCTTCTATTGTTAGAGAGGGGGTAAGGGAGCAATTTAATTCTGTTTTTTGTTCTAAATCTGTTTTCCCTAGAAAAATCAAATAAATCCCCAGTGGATTTTCTTTCTCTTGGTCTAAACTACATAGCTAATATTTAAGAGACCATCTGTTGATAAAAGAGATTGAGAAGAATAATTGACACAAACAGTATTTCCCCCTTTCAATTTATTTAAAAGTTTGCAAAAAATCTTTGCTAAGTACAATATCTGAGGCAGTACAATGTCAAAGGAGAATGCTGAAAGTGGGTTTTAGCTATAGTTCTGCTACTAACTGCTTGTGTGTCTTTGAGCATGACTTCACTTCACAAAACTCTCTTCTTTGCTGTTTGGATTAGTGGAGCACCAAAGGCCATTAAGCTCTAACATTATGTGGCCCAACATTTTATGTTCTAAAGAACCTTTATGCTCTCACATTCTAAGACATTCCTTTTCCTTTTGGGACAAAAAAAAAACAAATAAAAACAACTATAAACCACCCATGTTGTATATCTGTATAAAAATCCAGTCTGAATGCCATTCTTCCATTAAAATGTACATTAAAATATAATAGACCTTTGGGGGGTAAAAGAGAAATGAAACTGAACAGTTCTCTTTATAAATGTGTATGAGATTTACTTATTATTATTATTTTTTTGCTTTTTATGTTTGAAGTTTTTTTTAATTGAAATTCCCGAATTGCCTTTGCCCCTTCTGAATCAGTGGGTAGCACACATTCCCCAAACATTATTTCTCTGTGGTTTCTGAAAAGCTCTCTTGGAATATATTTTCATCTTTGCAATCCAAAGGAATTCATTGGGGTAAAGCGTCTCAGTTGTGCGTGCATGTCAGTCTTATTACTGCTAATGAAAATCACATTTCTGCACTGAAGGACACACAATTGGGAAATGATGGCCTTTTCTTCAAAAAAGAACACATAGGATATTGCAACCATATAATCTCTGTACTTAATTTTGATCCTTTTAAATATCCTTCTAAATTTTATATTCTTGAGCTTCATTTTCACAGGAGAGTAGGTAGATTGGGTAAAATGATGTAGAGGAAAGTACAGTGAAATTTCAGTCGAATTCTTGAATTTAAATCCTAGATCTTATGTACTCTTGGTATTTTATTTTGTTTGTTTGTTTGTTTGTTTGATTCTTACTTTCTTACTTAGTAACAGTTATAAGACAGAAAGGTAAGGTGTTTTTTTTTGCCCAGGGTTACACAGCAAGGAAGTGTCCCCTCAGCTCCAGATATGGCACTCTATCTACTGAGCCTTCTAGTTGTCCTGCTTTAGGACTTTAGAGAAGTCATGTCATCACTTTGAGTTTTCTGTTTCCTCATCTGAAAAATGGGGCCAAATTACATATTCATTGCCTAACTTACAGGGTTGTTGTAAGGAAGGCATGACAGAAATGCATGTCATTAGAATCACATTGTGAAAATGATAAGACATGCACTATCTTCTTACTAGAACAATTATGAGAACAAAACAAGATAATATATGCAAAGTGCTATAGAAATATGAGTTATTGCTCAGACTTACCATATGCAATGTCTTGTTGGCAGGCAGCCTCCTTTCTGGCATCAGCAGAGATTGTCAAGTCTAGCTTTTCCTTCATTTGCCCACAATCCGCTGTTGGTGTGGTTTTTTTGGTGGTAGTTGTTGTTTTTCAAGAAATATATAGTCAATATGAGGCAATGACATCACAAACTCATTGCAAGAGAACAGGGTTTCCCATGGGCTCCTGCTCAAGCCATTATAATTTTGGAATCACTTATGTCTTGAGCTCCCACCCCAATATATTAAAATAGTTCTGAAGAAGCAAATAGTTGTATCATTAGCAGAATTGGCCATCCTGTAGTCCTGGCCCAGTGCCTTGCACATAGTAGGTGCTTAAAAGTATTTGTTAGATTGGATTAGAAGGCTCAAATGTCCTGTTTATTCTCTGGAGCTTCATGTATAACTCTTTTTTTTTTTTAAATAAATACTTTTTTTTTTTTTTAATTTTAAACCCTTAACTTCTGTGTATTGACTTATAGGTGGAAGAGTGGTATGGGTAGGCAATGGGGGTCAAGTGACTTGCCCAGGGTCACACAGCTGGGAAGTGTCTGAGGCCTGATTTGAACCTAGGACCTCCCGTCTCTAGGCCTGGCTCTTAATCTACTGAGCTACCCAGCTGCCCCCTTCATGTATAACTCTTGATGGGAGTATGAAGGAAAAAATGTTATTACGGATAACATTTTTCCCTTCCCCATTCCCTGCCCTTTACCTATTGCTCCATTGCATTGGAGTCCACATGTTCAATCTGGAATTGAAGACCTCCCCAATATGACTCTTTCCTCTTTTTTTTAATCCTTACCTTTTGACTTAGAACTAATATTCAGTATTGATTCCAAGACAGAAGAGCAGTAATGGATAGGCAACTGAGGTCAAGTGATTTGCCCAGAGTCACACAGTTAGGAAGTATCTGGGGTCTTCTGTCTCCAAGCCTGATTCTCTATCCACTGAGTCACTTACCTGCCCCTCCATCCTCTCCTAGCTTCATTTCCCACTACTCCCCATCACGCCTTTTATACTCTAATCAAACTGGACCTGCCACTAACCTCAAACACACAACTTATCTTCCTGTTCATATACCTTTGTTCATACTCCTCTCTATCCCTGGAATGGCTGCCCATCCCTAACTGTTGAAATCCTTTCATATGCCAAAGTCTAGTTCAATTCATACCTCTCCATGAATCTTCATTGCATTCCACAGACCAGAATTGACTTGATCTCTTCTCATCTGAGTTCTTTCCACTTTATGCCCTTCCTTTATTTGTCATATTCTACTTTGTTTAAAATTTATTTAGGTACAGACTTATCTCCCCTAGTAAACCACAAATTACTTGAGGGCAAAAAGGCTTTGTCTTATTTTTGAATCTTTTTTTCCCCTTCTTTAAAAAAAATAAACCCTTAACTTCTGTTTTAGAACTGATACTGAATTTCTAAATCAGAAGAGTGGCAAGGGCTAGGCGTTGGGGTTAAGTGACTTTCCCAGGATCAATATAGATAGGATGTGTCTGAGGCCAAATTTGAACTCAGGTCCTCTCAACTACAGGTCTGGCACTCTATCCATTCACTGAGACACTTAGCTGCCTCTTAACTTTGTTTCTAGCAAAGTCCTAACAAAGACTTTGTATATATTATAAGAACTGAAGTGTTTTTGTATGAGTTCATTTATTGATAATTTGGTTAAAATCAAATCCTTTGAAGAATTAAATGCTATAATATAAAAAAAGGAAACATCCTAACAAATTAGCAATAGTCAATTAGTCAGTCAACAAGTGTTTATGAAGCATTTACTATGTGCCTATGCTAAGTGCTGAGAATTCAAAGAAATGCAAAAGAAGTCACTGCCTTTAAGGAGCTCCCATTCTCCTAGGAGAGACAACATGCACACCACTTGACACACTGAAGACATGCATAGTGAGAAGGAACAGTAAGCATGGCAGGAAAGCACTGGCAGTTGAGGAGCTAAGCAAAGGCCTCATGTAGAAGAAAGTGAGATTTCAGCTCAATCTTGAAGAAAGTCAGGGAAGCCAGGAGGCAGACAGCAGAAGGGAGAACACTACAGATATGTAAAAGCTTGGAGACAGCAGATGGAGCATTGAGTGAGGAACAAGTAGACCAGTGTAGCCAGATCATAGAGTGTGTGGAAGGAAGTATGAGGTAGGGGTCAGGGAATTTTAGAAGAAGAATATTTCAGCTCTTTACTAAAAGTATCCCTGCCATTGATGAATACTTGCTCAAATGGCACACTAAAGCATTCAAAGAGTTGAGTAGCATTACAATCATTAAGAAAGTTAGATTAGAGTCAAGTAGGTGGCTTAGTGGATATGAACCAGGCCAAGAGGGAAAGGAAGATCCTAGATTTGAATCTGATCTCAGACATGCTCTAGCTGTGTGACCTTGGGCAAGCCACTTAACCCCAATTGTCTAGCCCTTCAATCTTCTGCCTTGAAACTGATATTTATTTTAGAAATATAACCAATATTTATTTTAGAAATAAACTGATATTTATATTATAGTATCAATTCTAAAACAGAAGGTAAGGATTAAAAAAAGAGCAAGGCAAACCATAACTTCTGTTTGCCTCAGTTTTCTAAATGTAAAATGGGATAATATTAGAACCTATTTTACAGGGCTGTTGTGAGGATCAATGAGATATGATTTGTAAAAAGTTGCTTAGAATAATGTCTAGCACATGGTAGATCCTCTGTACGTGTCCCATGAAAATATTCTCTTACCTTCCCCTTCCTTACTATGTGTAGAAATAAGCATTTAAAACAGAATTTACCTTCCACACAACTGCAGGTTGATCCATCACATACTTTTTCCAGTGTGCTCTGGAGAGGGCTATAAAATATGGTACACTGTTTATCTGAAGCAAAGAACAAATTGAAAAGATAATAAGGAGAGGATCTCAAGTGTTTAATGTAGTTGTCTGTTTCTGAGTTTCTTGCTCCTAACAAATAAATCATAGAGGGAAGGATAGGCGCACAGGGAGGGTTTTTGTAATTTGGGGGCCCAGGAAAAAGTAGAAGTTCCTATGATAATATGGTTTTCCTTAGTGCTGTGCTAGAAAAGGTTGAAAAGTCAGCTCTCAAAAAATTACACATCATGTACTTTTAAATTTAATCTGTGTTATTAACATTTTATCCATCACTTTCTTAAGTCTAAATAATCAGCAAAACAATAAATCAAATACTGATTTATAGCATTTGCTGATTTCTAAAGTGTGAATACTCACAATGAAAATTTAATAATTGGGTCTTACAAGCTGGCTCCAGCACATCCCTAAGAAGTTATACAAACATAGATGACAGGCATTTTCCATTTTTATACTTTGGGGCCTACAAACTGAGACCTTCCTAGTAGCACGATGTATAGGAAAGTCTTAGATTTGGAGGTAAGAGAGCCTGGTTGAATTCTGGTTCCAACACTAGCTATATGATACTGAATAAGTCTTTAACCTCTTTGAAAATCAAATTTTTTATCTGCAAAATGGAGATAAAAATGCTGGTCTTTTCTTAGTAGGTTGTTGAGAATAAAATGTTTTTGAATCTTAAAACACCATGGAAATGTAAATAATTTTTATCACTGTTATGGATGGAATAGATATTAAGATGTTAATACCATTAGTTCTACTCAAGGCAGATCTAAGGAAATGGGGTGGGGCATATCTCAGAAGGAAAGAGGTTTATGGTATGAAGGTTGGAAGAGGAGTAGAACAGTATTTGAGATGAGACTTTCTTAGATTAGGAAGTTTAGAATGTTCTAGTAGTTCTATCATTCATTTAACTCTTAAGGATTCTGATATCTTTTTAGCATCTTGTATAACAAACCTTCAACAATGCCTTGAGTCTAGAAGGGATAAGGGGCATTGAGTGTCCAAGCAGATTGTTATTTAGGGTTGTAATGTATAACTGAGGGAGTACTTTAAGGATGAGGATGAGGTTAGGAATCATATTAAACATGGTGGGTCAGATCTATATCTTTAAAAGGAAGACAATTAGAAATTCCCTTCAACCCCTCAGGACCAGAGCTATATGTGTCCTAAGTCCCCAAGGTTATCCTGGAATTTAGTGGAGTCCTATAGGGTTTTTCCCAGGTAAACAAAAAGTAAGAAACCAAGTAGGAATGAAGGACAGAAGAGGTAGAAAGTTGGTAAGTTACAATTGGGATTTGGGCATTCTTTTAGGGGACACAATCCCTAAATGTCCCAACATGGTAAAGGTTCTAGAGATAAGACCTCAAGAATATTGGATGACAATGTTGTTAGTTGGAAGTAAATGGAATGGGCTAGGAAATGTATCATTGTTGTCATGGGGTGAAAGGAAGCAAAGTTCTCCATATTTTACTATTAGACCATGGCTATTTCCCGGTCCATGAAGGTGAAAAAGCCTTAGAATGGATATATGGATAAGCCCTTTTCATTGCTTGTCTATTTCTATGGTAAAGAATGCTAGTCATCGAGAAGTTTGTTGGACTGTAATGATGAGTGTATTGGGGGAAAGGTGGAGTAATTTTATGAACTATGAAAAACTAGGTAGTTCTAAGGATTTTAAGAAAGTTTCTCTTGCCACTAAATATCTCCCTCAAGTTGGCTCAGTGCCTACAGTTAGATTATTAAAGATTCATTCCTTTATGTTTTCTGCTCTAGGGCTTTCCTAAAAAAATACAAATGCCTTCCCAGGAGAGTAAGACACTCTATCTTTATTAGCTATTTACACATTAGCAGGGGCTTAGCTTATTGTATCAATTTCCAAAGTAAGAGAATGGGACATAGGGCAAATTAGTTTGGTTTGATCGAAAGTGTAGAAAAACAGTTATCAAGTCTAGCACACAGCTTGGAGGGAAAAGACCTATGTGGGGCCTAGTTGTGGGAGAATTCTACTGCAGAAAAGAAAATGGAAATCATAATGTGGAAAAGGGGTCTCTGAATAGGGGTAAATACCGGAACCAAATGTCATCAGCTTCACACTTTTACTGATGGCTGATTTGAAGAGATCAATATCATATAATGGACAGAACAAAGGACTCAGAAAAGTCAGGAGACAAAGGCTAGCCTCTCACTCATTAGGAGACCGTGGACAAGTCATGTTCCCTCTCTTGGATCCAATTTCCCTGTTGTGTAAGAGGAAGGTGGGTTTTGACAATCCCTTCTAGTTCTCACATTCTCTGTTCGGAGTCTTAGTTCTCACTTTCTATGTTCTTGGACTACAAAAGAAACCCTTGAGGAAACTGTAAACTTTGAGTATAGTTAGGTACCTGGTCTGTGGTATTCATATACTGAGAATGTAGCAGGACTACGGAATCCAACCTCAAAAAGCTCAAAGATCCGGAATCGAACACAAAGGAACTTATCAGAAGGAATCTGTTTAACAAGTTTAAAGATTTAAGAAAATCACATAGAAAATTTAAATTCATGAAAAAAATTTTCTGACTGAATATATTTGAATCACATATAGTAAAAATAATGAAATGAAGGACTTACTGAATTCAGTTGCAGAATTACATGCCCATCCTTGATTTCATAACTTGTTAATAGTTGATCAACCCCATTGGTAAGCTAAGAGAATAAGGAGAATAATAAATTAAATTTTATATTGCTTTTACTTCTTTATACAACTATGGTACAATAATTATAGGGCCACAAGGTAATGCTGTGGATAGAATTCTGAATTTGATGTCAGGAAAACATAGACCTGAATTCAAATACTGCCTTAGATTAGTAATTAACAGTGTAGCCTGGGCAAGTCACTTAAATGAAGATAGTAATATGATTTACCTCCTTGCTGTGAAGAACAAATGAAGCAATACTTATAAAGTACTCATAAACCTTAAAACATTTTGGGTTCTAACTTTTAAAGGAAATGAAGAGCTATGCATCTTTTCCTTATGGATTTTGAAAATGTTCCATTACATTTATACTTGCAATCATTCCACAGATCTTTACATACTAGGCATGCAGATTAGCCAAAGAAACAGTCAGACCTAAAAGGGAATTCTGCCCTGGATAGCAAATTTCATCCAGCTTTGTGGATCAGAGCTCTCTATCATCTTTAATTGGTTCCAGGAAAACAAGGTGAAACAATTTTGTAAGACAACCTTCTTTCACGGGAACAATTTTATAAGAGGGTGATTGGCCAAATGACATCATTGAGGGGGTATTATAACTTTATAGTGAGGTTTTGATTATAATATATTAACAATTATTGTGAAATAATGTTGGTCAGGGTAATTTTAGATGGGGCTACACCCAAGGCCTGAAATTCTAGGAAACAGTATCTTTAAAAACAATTTAAAAGGTAGAGCCAAGATGTTGGAGTGAAAGGCAGTATTAGAATCTAGCTCTCCCTCCACACCTACTCAGTAAATATTTAAAGAATGTATCAGACTGAATTATGATTAAGAAAGCCAAGAAGTCACAGTGAGTCATTTTTTCCAGCCCAAGGAGGCTTAGGAAGATGGATAGAGAGGTCTGTGAACTCTGGCATTCCAGTGGCCATGGACTGAGAGTGAGCTGAGATAGGGCACAAGGAAGAGATGCCTGGGGATCCCTAAGCCAGCACTCAGTTAAAGAGCAGATGCCATCTAGCAGCCCTGTTGCCCACCATCCAGGGTTGGGTTACAGATCTAAGGTGCAGACGAGTGGTTGGGAGCATTGGCCTTGGCTACATATTGAACACAGGACAAGTTTTGAGAAGCAAATAGTAGCTGTGTGGCTCTGATTCCTGGAGCAAAGAATAGAGCCCCAGATCAAAGGCAAGCCAGCAGTTCATTTGCTTTGAACCTGCAGTCTTTCAGCAGGCCAATAATGAGTCAAGAAACAGTCTGCTGAAACTTCCAACCATAAGAAAGCCAAAAGACCAGGAGGGCAATAAGCAGGGAAGCTTAAGGCACAAACACAGAAAAAAAGAATTACTCTATAAGCAGAACCTCAAAGATCAAATGCAACATAGACACAAATCCATCAATAATTCCTAAAAGATTTAAAGCAAGACTAAAACAAGGAGTTAAAATGATTTTAAAAACAAAATAAGATCAGCAGAGGAAAGAATGCGAATGAGGCAAGAACTAGGGAAGAAAGACATGAAAATATAATTAATAGCTTAGAAAAACAGTACATAATCTTACTAAAGAAAATAACTCCTTGAAAATCAGAATTGGCCAAATGGAAGGTAATGACTCCATAAGGCATGAAGAAATAATAAAATGATAAAAGAGCAAAATGACAAATGTTGGAGGGGATGTGGAAAAATGGGTACACTAATACAGTTGGTGAAACTGTAAACGGATCTAGCCATTTTGAAGAGCAATTTGGAATTATGCTCAAAGAGTTATAAAACTGTGTATATCTTTTGACACAGCAATACCACTATTAGGTTTATTTCCTTTGGTGATCAAGGGGAAAGGAAAAGAAACTATATGTTCTAAAGTATTTATAGCCGCCCTCTTTGTGGTAGCAAAGAACTGGAAATTGAAGGCATGCCCATCAATTGGGGAATGGCTAAACAATTTGTAGTACATGGTTGTAATGGAATACTACTATGCCAAAAATAATGACAAAAAGATTAATTTTGGAAAGATCTACATGAAATTATGAAGAATGAAATAAGCAGAACCAAGATAACATTACATACAGCAACAGAAATATTGTTTGATGAATGACTTGTGGATGTGTAATTCCAGAGAAAGTACTGATAAAGAGAAATAAGTAGGACATAGTTTTTTATTTACATATATTTTTGTTAAATTATGCCTTCTCTAATTGGGGGGAGAGGATTAATTGGGTATTTTAATGTAACAAACAAATTTAAAAAAAGAAATAATAAAATGCAGTCAAAAGACTGAGAAAATAAGAAAAATATGTGAAATATCACCTAGGAAAAACAACTCTCCAGAAAACAGATTGAAGAGATATAATTTAAAAGATAATTAGATTTACTGAAAACCATGGACAAAAGAAAGAGCCTACACATCATATTTCAGGAAATCATAAAAGAAAACTGTTCAGGTGTCTTAGAAGTAGATGACAAAGTAGAAAATGAAAGAATCTACCTCCTGAAAGAAATCTCAAAATGAAAACTCTCAGAAATATTATAGCCAAAATATAGAGGTGCTAGGTCAAAGACAAATTATCATAAGCAGCCAGAAAATACAAATTCATGAATCAAAGATCAAGATCATGCAAGATTTAGCAACCACTTCCATAAAGAAGTAGAGAACTTAAAATGTAATATTCTAGAAGGCAAAGGAACTTTGCTTACAACTGTAGAATAGCCTTACAACTGTAGAATAGCCTATCCAGCAAAACTAATAATACCACAAGGAGGAAAAATGTATCTTTAATGAAATAGAGGACCTCCAAGCATTCCTGATTTAAAAAAAAAACAGAGTTGAGTAGAAAATTTGACATAAATACATGGGAATAAAAATAAATACACAGCATACAAAGCCAAGAGAAGATAAACATGAATGAAGAACCCAAAAGGACTAAATAAGGTTCATCTGTTTACCTTCTTATGAGGGAAGGCAATGTATGAACCCCCCAACCCCAGAATTTTATAATCAACAACAAAGAGTCATAGAGGGTATCTAATTAGACAGAGGACCTTGATGTGATTCTGTTGTAGTTTAGATAACCTAAAAAATGAATGGAATAGGGGCAACTAGATGTCTCAGGAAATAGAGAGGTCTGGAAGACCTGGGTTCCAGTGTGGCCTCAGACATTTCCTGTTTAACTTGGGCAAGTCACATAACTGCAATAGCTTGCTTTTACTACTCTTCTGCCTTAGAACTGATACTTAGTATTGATTCTAAGATAGAAGGTAAGGGTTTTTAAAAAAGAATGGAACAGATGGATAAAGGAATGCACTGGGAGAAGATTGAAGAAAGAAGAAAATGGGATAAATGGGGTAAGCAAAGAGAAGTTTATATTAAAAAGGAGGGTCAGTGGGATGTAGTGGATGACTCTTGAATATCATTCTCTTCTGAACTAGTTAAAAAGGGGAAGAATATATATGTAAACAAACAGGTACAACAAGGTAAGAGAAGATGAGGGAATAAGAGAAAGGGTAAATCAGGGGAAGCATTAGTCAAAAGACAAAGAAACTCTTAAAGAGGGTATAGGGGGCGAAAAGAAGGATAGAGAGAGAGAGATACACAGTTAGCAGTAACTGTGAATGTGAATGGGATAAACTCAACCATAAAAAAGAGGATAGGCTGCATTAGAAACCAGCATTTAACAATGTAGTGTTTATAAGAAACATACTCGAAACAAAGAAACAAACAAAAAAACACTCGGAGAATTAAAATAAGGGATGGTAGCAGAATTATTATGCTTCAGCCGAAGTAAAATATTCAGGTGTTAAAATTGTGATCTCAGACAAAGCAAAAATAGACCTAATCAAAAGAACTAAACAGAGAAACTACATTTTGCTAAAATATAGCACCATATGAATAGTGAACATATGCAGCAAATGGTATATCATCTAAATTTTTTAAGGAAAACTTACAAGAAGAAACAGGCAGTAAAAAATACTAGGGGATTTCAACTTACCTCTGTCAGAACTAAACAAATTGAACAAAAAATAAATAAGAAGCTAAGTACTAAATAAAATTCTAGAAAAATTGTATATGCTAAACCTTCAAAGAATATTTATGTAAACAGAAAGGAATACACTTATTTCTCAGTTGTGCATGGCACCTTCACAAAAACTGACCATATATTAGGGCATAAAAGTCTCACAGACAAATACAGAAAAACAGAAATATTCAGTGTGTCTTTTCCCTAACATAATGCAATAATAGTACATGCAATAAAGGTTCTTTAAAGCAGAGATTAAAA
Organism: Gracilinanus agilis; assembly: GCF_016433145.1. Lineage (NCBI taxonomy): Eukaryota > Metazoa > Chordata > Mammalia > Didelphimorphia > Didelphidae > Gracilinanus > Gracilinanus agilis. The sequence goes on along the minus strand of NC_058131.1, from coordinate 323,758,978 downwards.
ATTAATCAGAAACTAAATAACCTAATCCTGAAGAATGGATTGGTCAAAGAACAAATCATAGACTTAAGAAGGAATTTCATTAAAGATAATTATGACAATGAGACAACATACCAAAATTTGTGGGATGCAGCAAAAGCAATACTTATAGGACATTTTTTTTCATTTTTAAACTCTTTCATCAATAAAAAAAAACAGATTAACAAGTTGGGTATGTAACTTTTTTAAAAGCCACTGAAAATCCAACAAATTAAAAAACATCAAAGAAGTACTGAAATAGAAATCCTGAAAATAAAAACAAAAATTGAAAACTGAAAACAGCATTGAAATAATAAATGAAATCAGAATGTAAAATATAGATAAGCCACTAGCTAATTTGATTAATAAAAAAGAAAGAAGAAAAAGAAATAACATAAATGATGGAAAAAGACAATCGACAACCAAATGAAAAAGAAAAAAAAGCAATTATCAGGATATTTAACCCAAATGTATGCTCCCAAATCCCCTTAAAATCTAATTAATTTAAAATTAATTTAAATTAATTTAAATAATTTTAATTAATATTTACAAAAACATGTCCAAATGAACAAAACAGGAAACAGAATGTCTAATAACCCTATCTTAGAAAAACAAATTGAACAATCTATAAGTGAATGCCCAGGGGAAAAAACTTTATTGATGGATTTAAAGTAAATTCTACCGAACATTTAAAAAGCAATTAATTTAAAAACTACACAAACTGTTTGGGGAAAAAAAGAAGTAAATTCTTTCTATGATACAAACACAGTCTTAATATCTAAACCAGAGAAAGTCAAAACAGAGAGAAAATATAGACCAAGTTTTCTACCAAATCTTGATGCAAAAATTTAAAATAAAACATCAGCAAGGAGAATACAATAAAATATCACAAGATCATGATATACACTATAATCAGGCTGTATTTATACTAGGAATTATGGTGTTCAATAATAGGAAAACTATAAGCATAATTGACCATTTCAATAATTAAGCCCACAAAAGTCATTATTTTGACAGATTTTTCTATCAAACTTTTCTGACAAAATACAATAATCATTCCTGTTTTAAAAAAATGCTAGAAAATATGGGAACAAAGGAATATTTCCTAAATGATAAGTGATATCTATCTAAAAACCAAGAGCAATTGTTATCTACAATGGGGATAAACTAGAAACTTTTTTTTCAATAAGATCACAGGTGAAACAAGGATGTCCATATCACCATTACTATTCAGAATTGTACTAGAAATGCTAGTTATAGTAATAGACAAAAAAAGAAATTATTCCTTTTTGTATGTAGTGGTTTACTTAGAGAACCCTAGAGAGTCAATTCAATAGCTTATTGAAACAATTAACCTAAGCAAAGTTCAGGATTTAAAATAAACCCACACAAATGATCACAATTTCTCTATGTTACCATCAAAATCTAGTAGAAAGAGATAAAAGAGAAACTTCATTTAAAACAACTACAGATAATTTAAAAGACTTGGTAATCCTCCTGCTAAGACATACATGAACACAATTACAGAGCACTCTTCAAACAAATAAAAACAGACCTAAATAATTAAAGGAAATATGAATTACTTATGGATAGACTGAGATAATGTAGTAAAAATTACAACGCTATCTAAATTAACTAATATATTCAATTCCATTCCAAACTACCAGAGAATTACTCTATAGAGTTGGGGGGGGGGAATCATAAAAATATGGAGGAATATAAAGCCAAGAATATTGAAGGAAATTAATTTTTTAAATGATGAGCTCTAGCAGTCCGAGATCTCAAAGTCTACTATAAGGCCATAATCCTCAAAACAATTTTGTACTGGATAAGAAATAGAGGAATTGATTAATAGAACAGATTATGTTAAATACACACACACACACACACACACACACACACACACACACACACACACGGAAATCAGGATAGTAACTGAGTGTTTGATAAGCCCAAAGATCTCAACTATTGAGATGGTTAGTCAACTCACTAATCAATGAAATTTGTTAGGAAAACCAAAGATCAACACCTTATACCATAGACTAAGATAAGCTCAAAATGGGTACATGATTTAGACATAAAAGGTGATATCATAAGCAAATTAGTGGAACATGGAAATTACCTATCAGATCTATGAACAAACAAGAGACTATGAGATTCATACAAGCTAAAATGGATAATTTTGATTACATAAAATTAAAGTTTTTGCACAAACAAAAGAAATGCAGCTAAAATTAGAAGAAAGGAGGAAAATGGGAAAAATTGTTTGTAGCAAGTTTTTGTCATAAAAGTTTAATTTCTAAAGTGTTTAGGGAAAAGAACTATTCAATTGGTAATCAAAGGATATAAATAGGCAGTTTTCAGAGGAAGAAATATAAACTACATACAGCCACATGAAAAATGCTCTGTCACTAATAATTAAAGAAATACAAATTAAAGCAGTTCTGAGATACTTCCTCATCCCCATCAGATTGGCTAAGATGACAAAATGGGAAAATGACAAATACTGAAAGGGATTTAGAAAAACAGATATACTACATCACTGTTGATGGAGCTATGGCCTTAGTCTAACTATAATGTGAAGCAATTTGGAATTATGCCACAGAAGGCTATTCAACTGTACATATCTTTTGACTCAACAATACTGCTACTAGGCTGATGAAATAAAGAAATAGGAAAATTTTACATTTGTACAAACATATTTAAAATAGCTCTTTTTTTTTGTAGTGAAAAGAGATGCCCATAAACTGGAATAGTTTAACAAATAGTGAAATATGAATCACGAGGAATACTGTTGTGCTTGATGTAACAAATATGAAGGAGATGGTTTCTGAAAAACCTTAGAAGACTTGCATGAACTGCTACAAAATGAAGAGCAGAACCAGAACAATTTATAAAATAATAGAAACATTGTAAAGACAATCAACTTATGAAAGACTTAGTAACTCTAATCTAACTCATAAACCAAATCTCAGTTTCAAAGGTCTCAGCATGAAACTCGCTATTCACTTCCTGATAAAGAACACTAATAGTGTAATTTGGAGTATATGTTCTTTTTTCTTTGTATTTATTTTTGAGACATAGCTAATGTAGAGATTTGTTTTGTAAAACTACACATTTGTAATGGGTTTTACTTTTCTTGTTTTTTCAGTAGGGAGGAGAATGATAAAGGGAGAAAATAAAAAATAAAAAATAAAATAAAAACAATTAAAAAGATTAGATCTAATACATTATAAAGGGTAGGGCCCATAAAAATATTTGAATGAAATCTTTGTATTTACAGCAGATAAGTCTTCTGTATTTGCACCAATTCCAGTAGACAAACCTATGTCCATCACAGCATGGGAAGACTCAGTTGATGATTCTCTTTCATTGTGCTTGTAGCTAAATTGGATAAGAAAATAAATATTTTAGTAGATAGGATACCTCAATTAAAGATTTTCTTTCTCTCCTTTTGACTGTGAATGTTTAATCTCATCCTTATTCTTTTTTTTTTTTAACCTTTACCTTCCGTATTAGGATTGATATCAAATATCTTGGTAAGAATTGGTAAGAGCTAGGCAATTGAGGTTAAGTGACTTGCCCAGGATTATACATCTAGGAAGTGCCTGAGGCCAGATTTGAACCCAGGATCTCTTGAGTCTTTTGACCTGATACTCTATCCACTGAGCCACCTAATTGCTCCCTTCATCATTCATAAACTATTATCTGCAATGGAAAAATTGGATCAGATTGGTAGTCAAAAGGCCTGGGTTTGGCTTATAGTTCTGTGAAACGGAGAAAGTAAATTCACTGTGCCTCGGTTTCCTCATCTGTAAAATGGGAATAATAGTTCATGTATGGTCTACTTCACAGGACTGCTGTGAGAACCAAATGTTATAATACTTTGACGATTTAAAAGCACTGCATAAATTAAACTGGTATTACATAGGAAATGTTTTCTTCAGGTCTAGTGGTTATGTTAAATAATTAATTTTGATTCATTGTTATCAGAATATAGAATAGTAAAAGAGCAGGAAGGGACTTTAAAATGGAATGTTAAAGGTGGAAGTGACAATAGGAACATCTGATGTTGATAGTTGGGAAGAATATTAGAACAGTGATTACTGATCTTATGGGACATAAGATCCCTTTATAATGTCAGAACTAAACTTGTGGATCCCCTTGGGCTAGTAGTTTAACTATTGTCATCTGTTGAGTTGGGAAGGGATGTAGTAGAATGGAAAGAAAGTGAATATGAATGCAGGATGGACCTGCACTCAAATCCTGGTTTTTCTACCCACTACCTGTTTGCCCTTGGACAAATATTTAGGTTTCATTTTCCTCAAATGTGAAATGAGGAGGTTGAACATTTAAGGCTCTTTTCCTCTGTTAAATCTATGACTCAGAAAAAATACATGATAACAAATATAATTCAATTCAGAAATGTTTTGAATTAATTTATAGCTTATTAGTCATATCAATATACATTTTAAAAGTTTTATATATGAGATATTCAGTTTAAAGAAGATGTGAGACATTTAGACAATCTATAGAAGCTTTATTTGCTTATTTACTATAGCCATTTCCTGAGACAAATCCTTTGTAATTCTGCAGGCCACCAGGGATTTGTGGTTCACAGGTTGGGAGCTACTGTCTCTGACTCAAAGGCTTGGAGTAGTGGTGACAAACCTATAGCATGTGTGCTACAGATGGTACCCAGAGCCCTTTCTGTGGGTACATGCATCATCATCCAACAGAATTCATTACTAGAAAGACAGAGGGACTTGTTCCATGCTTTTCCCCTCCCATCTCCATGAGCCTGAGGACATTCCTCACTTCTCCTGCCCCTCTGCTCAGCAGTCCAATGGGAGTGCTTCCCCTCTCCCCTGTCTGGGTTAAGGGGGAGGGGACTGTCATAGCACAAAGTTTCTGGAGGGGGCTGGGTGGGGTAAGGCATGCAGTCTTTAAAAGGTTTGCCATCACTGACTTAGAAGATAGGATAGTGATAGCAAACCTTTTTTTTTTCCTTTTTCTTTTTTTAACCCTTACCTTCTGTCTTGGAGTCATTACTGTGTATTGGCTCCAAGGCAGAAGAGTGGTAAGGGTAGGCAATGGGGGTCAAGTGATTTGCCCAAGGTCACACAGCTGGGAAGTGTCTGAGGCCAGATTTGAACCTAGGACCTTCTGTCTCTAGGCCTGGCTCTCAATCCACTGAGCTACCCGGCTGTCCCCCATGATAGCAAACCTTTTTAGAGACGTAGTGCCATGCCTTCCCCTCACCCCCAAATGAGTGCTGGGAATGCTGCACCTCCTACCCCCTTATTCCACACGGGGGAGGGAGGAATAATTTCCTTTGGATGGTGTTAAAAAATGTCATCAGACACAGTGGAAAGGAGGAGGGGAGCAGCTCCGCTCTAGTCCCTCTGCCTTTTAATTTTTTATTTATTTTTATTTATTTTTTAAACTCTTACCTTCTGTATTAGAATCAATACTGTGTATTGGCTCCAAGGCAGAAGAGTGGTAAGGGTAGGTAATGGGGGTCAAATGACTTGCCCAGAGTCACACAGCTGGGAAGTGTCTGAGGCCAGATTTGAAGCTAGGACTTCCCATCTCTAGGCCTGGTTCTCAATCCACTGGGCTACCCAACTGCCCCACCTCTGCCTTTTTAGTAACGAACTCTGGAAGAGGGCAGGGGGGGCTGTGCGCCTGCCCACAGAGAGCACTCCATGTGCCATCTTTGCCACACGTGCCATAGGTTCACCATCACTGGGATAGGCTATTAGAGTATGGAAAACAGAATGGGAGATTTGGAAGTGATTCTAAATATGAGATGGTAAAATATAGACCCATTAGGGAGAGAGGGAACCTTAGAATTCATTTATTATCAATTCATTTCACAGATGAAAAAACTGAGGCAAAATGACTTTTCTCAGATACCACATAATTACTTGGCTGCAAAACTGGGACTAGATCCAGTTTTCCTGGTTCCCAGGCCAGGAATCTGATGCCTAGCATCAGAGTTGAAGAGCAAGGCTGTTGACCTTCAAAATCACACCATGCCTTCTACTGACAGTTTGGGGTGCACTCTCTAAGATAAAAATTTGATTTTGAGACTGTGAATTCTCTGACTAATGAAATTCAGCTCCCAATTAGCAGCTTAAAGGCACACCTGTAGGGCACTCCAGCTTCTCCTTCACTGGATGAGGTGTTTGTGGAACAGAGCCAGTTCGTTCCAGCTTGCAGATGCAAACTCTCCAGTTAGCCATACCCAAAAGGGGCCCCGGAGTTGTGGGCAGAGTTTCTATGAAAAGGTTGCTGGAGCCCTTATGACTGGTTTCCATGGAGAATGTTTAAACTGTGGAAAAGGAGCCTTCTTTTCAAAGCTTTCAGGGCTGGTGCCAAAGATGGTGAGGACTCCTCCCTCAGGGCAATTTTGTTCAGGGAGAAGGAAGAGTGGGGAGGGGGTGGAAAACTGCCTTTTCTTTCCTTCTCAATATACCAAAGGAGCTACAAAGAGAAAATGACTGAAGAGGTCCTCTAGGACATAGTAATTGTGTGACAGTGTTTTTAATCTGGAAAAAAAACATCTGAAAACTTGAGGACAGAATTTCTGACATGAATAGTTCAGTTACTCTTGGAATTTGCTCAATCTAACTTTTGTGTCAAAGAGCCAAAACCATATTCACTCAGCCTTCATTGAACACATTGTCCCAAAGCCATAAATATCGAAAGATAGCACTTTAAAATAATGAAGAATCACGTTTTTATTGGCTGCCTTGCCTCAGTTTCACAATGGGCAATTAGGCTGCTTTGGGAATCAAGTCTCTTGTACTTAGTAATAATAGTAATTCACATTTCTATAAAGCACCACAGCTGGCAGACTACTTTCCTCATGAAAGCTCTGTGAGGTAGGTAGCAGTGCAAAGATTTCCCCCTCATTTAACAGATGAAGAAATGGAGTCTTGGATAGACATGGCCTGGTTTATATAGGTCCTATTTATAAAGATTCTATATAACATATTTTTTGAGTTAAACATAAAAATGCATATTTTTTCATATCTTCTGTGCAGTCTCAAGACAATGAAAAGAAGCTATAATTCAATCTAACACATATTTATTAAGCATCAATTATGCGTAGGCAGTGTGTCATAGGGGATTAGGGCTAGCCTTGGAGTCCAGAAAGCCTGGGTTCAGTTCATTTCTATGATATATGCTAGCTGTGCTACCACAAACAAATCACTTAAAGTCCCAGAATCTTCAGGCAATTCTATCAGATCATAAATGAAAGAGAAACTGCTATGCATAGCTGTAGGGATTAGAGCAGGGGTCCGCAACGTATGGCTCTCGAGCCATATCTGGCTCTTTTGAGGGCCAGATATGGCTCTTTCTGCAGGAGCCATAAAGTCCTTTTTTTTTTTTCAGGCGCTGTTACAGGAGTGGCACTGTGAGCACTGTACGGCTCTCACGAAATTACATTTTAAAAAATGTGGCGTTTATGGCTCTCACAGCCAAAAAGGTTGCCGACCCCTGGATTAGAGGATGGATTGGGCAGTGGATAGAGTATAGGGCCTCAAGTCAGGAAGACTTGAGCTCAAATCTGGCCTCAGACACTACTATATGTCCCTAGGTAAGTCATATAACTCCATTTGTCTGTTTGTTGTTGAGTTGTTTCAGTCATGTCTGACTCTTTGTAACCTCATTTGGGGTTTTCTTGCCAAAGATACTGGAGCAGTTTGACATTTCCTTCTCCAGCTCATTTTGCAGATAAGAGACTGAGTCAAACAGAGTTAAATGACTTGCCTGCAGTCACTCAGCTAGGAGGTGTCTGAGGCTAGATTTGAACTCAGGAAGATAAGTCTTCTTGACTCCAGGCCCACTGCTCTATCCACCATAACACCTAACTGCTCCCCTGCTTCAATTTCCTCAACTGTAAAATGGGGAAGATAATAATAATACCTACTTTCCAGGGTTGTAGTAAGAATAAAATGAAATAATATCTGTAAAACACTTAGCACAGTACCTGGAACAGAGTAGGCACTTAAGAAACATTTCTTCTGGGGGCAGCTAGGTGGCTCAGTAGATTCAAAGCCAGGTCTAAAGACAAAAAATCCTGGGTTCAAATCTGGTCTTAAACATTTCTTAGCTGTGTGACTCTGGGCTAGTCACCTAACCCAAATTGCCTAGCCCTTTCTGCCTTGGAACCTTAGAACTACCAAAACACAGTATTGATTGTAAGGTGGAAGGTAAAGGTTTAGAAGAAAAAATACTTGCTCTTTTTTACCTTCTAGCTCAAGTGTTGATGATTCTAAGTACTTTTAGAGAGAAGAGAATACTGTTGGCTAAAGGTGAACTTCAACCCTATAACTTCTATGTATGGGAAAAGAATTGAACTTACCTGGCACAAGCTATTAGGAGTTTATCTCCAGATTCTTTATATCTTCCATAGCTGTTATCTAACACAAGAAACAATAGTTATATAAAAACCATTTTCTTATTAGAAATATTAGTTATTTAGGAATCATTAAAATCATAAAAATTAAACAGGGCCATGAACATAGCAAGTACTTAATAAATGTTTGCTGAACTGAGCTACATCTAATATATAGAGACCCCCTTATAAATGCTGTATATGAACATATCTATATGATATGACCATATGATACATATATGATATAAATTCTTATGTTATTTGGAAATTGATATAAAGTTAAATAGAAATTTATGAGTCCTAGGAGAATAAGAATTTTGGCTATTTTTCTCCCTTTATATCTGAATATAAGATCGAATTACCCAGGGACTTCCTCAGCCAAGCCTTGGTGACCAGACCTGGAGTTAGACTCCTACCTACCACAAACCTCTTGGCTTCTGCCTTGGCCATAGGAACTTCAGTCATATCCTCCAGGGAGGTCTTTGTACAGTTTATTCACAGGTATCCCCCAGTGGACTCCTCTCCAACCACTTAGACTCTTTTTGAACTCATTCTTTAATGTAACTTATTCCCACACCCCAAAGCTCTCCTTATATTGGTGATTTGCAACTCTGACCTCTACTGTACAAATTCTAGTCCCCTTTCCAACTTGCTTCTACCTTACCTCGATACTCCTCTTCTGGTGTCCTATTTCAACTGTCTGAATCTTCCATTGTGCCCTCCAGAATGCTTCTTCTTTCATAACTATAATTTTTTTTCACTTTAAAACTTCTTTTCTTATTCCACCCATCCTGGCATTCGCTGAGAGTTGAATTCCTCCTGCTGATATTGTTTCCCTCGACACCCTTTCTAGTACATACAGCTAGGATTTTAGGGAGGAATTGGAACACTCTTTGTTTCCCAATGCTACTTTCCAGATTCTCTGCCCACTACTCTCATTTAGGAACCTCTCCTTTGGAGTTTATTCAATTCAAATTTATCACCCTATTCAGATCCTGATGACTGTTATTTATTGAGCTCCAGGACATTCTTCATCTTTCCTGATGGGTTCACAGTCTTTCTTTTCATCATAACTCCTGCCTTCATACTAGGGAATGTGTATGTGTATATGTATAATATCTATATATTACTTTATTTTATTATGTACTATGTATTTTATTTTATTTATTTACTCATATTTCTATTTAATTTAATTTATAATTTATATTATCTAATTTAACATTTAATGTATTTATAGTTATATATGTATATAATCCATGCATACACTCAATACATATATGTATATGTAGATATGCTAGATCTATGTATGGACCTTAGCTTTACAGAGATGGCCATACCTGTGATCTTGCTATCACCCATACATGTTCCTCTTCTACATATGTAAACTCTGAAATTTTATTTTCAAATCATAAACATTTCCCTCTCCTTTTCAGTACCTAACCCTGTTAAACATCCTTGCTGTGACCTGCAGTTCTGCCCTTCCTCAATTCTTTCCCAGGCTCTCACTCCAGTACTGGTTCTATTCTCCCTCCTTCCCTATAGTAATCCCTTGGTGAACACTCCACCTCCCATCTCCATGCCTTTGCATTCACTGCCTCCCATACCTGCAGAGTTCTCCCTCCTCACTTCTTCCTCCTAGTTTCCTTGGCTTCCTTCAAGACTCAGCTCAAATCTCACTATCTCCAGTGAACAGTGCTTCCTGCATTGAGAATGCTGCCCACATATATTGGACACACTTAATTATTTTTATCTTTGCTTCCATCACTACAATAGAAACTCTTTGAGCACAGGGTGCCTTCTTGCCTCCTTCTGTAACCCCAGCATTTAGCAAAGAACATGGTACATGATAGGTGATTAATAAGAGCTTGTTGCTGATTGAATGATTTTGACCCATTAAGAACATTAGTTCTGGAGTCAGAGCATTTGGGCTCAGATCCCATCCCTGACACTTGTACCCTGTGTGTCGTTGGGGCAAGTAACTTACCTCCCTACCGCTCAGTTTTCTCAACTCTAAAATGATATGATTAAAGACCTCTGTCCTCAGTTTGAAATCTATGATCATATGATCCTATGTGGCACCAGACTAAATACTAAAAATAATTTTAATTTATTAGGGGCAGCTAGGTGGTTCAATGGATAGGCCTGGATGTCAGGAAGATCTGAGTTCAAGTACAATCTCAGATACTTACTAGTTGTGTGGCTCTGAAAAAGTCACTTAACCCTGTTTGCCTCAGTTCTCTCATCTATAAAATGAGCTGGAGAAAGAAATGGCAAACCACTCAATAACTTTGCCAAGAAAAACCCCAATGGGGTCACGAAGACATGACTGAAATGACCAAATAACAACAATATAAAATACTTTTCCTGAAAGAATTCAGTTGAGTTCAAGAAGCATTTATGGAAAGAACAATAGATTTGAAGTCATGAGACTGGAGTTCAAATCTGGACTCTGCTCCTTGCTACCTATATTACCTTGACAAAATCACTTAGCCTTTTGGGGTCTCAGGTTCTTCTGCGAAATGAACAGGTTGGATTTGATGACCTTTAAGCTCAAAGGCTAAAGTGTATACTTTGTATGAGCACTAAACCAGGCACTGAGGCTATGAAAATAAATAAATAAGTAAACAAAACAATCAAGGTCCTGAAAGAATTTACATTCTACTGGGAGGGTGCAACATAAACAGATAGGTAAATATGAAATAATTTGCAGAGGGAGAGTGCATGTACAAGCAGGAGGATTACAGAAGGCTTCTTGCAATTGGGACAAGGTGAAATAAAGTGAGGAGGGGGAACTGGCTGTGCAAAGGCCTGTAGGTGGGAGAGAATGCAGTGTATGATTAGTGCCAAGAAGATGAATTTGGATTTAGATGGAATGTACACAGTAGGAAGGGTGCTTCATGTGAAATAAGCTGGAAATGTAGGCAGGACACAGAGTAGCAAAGGATGCCACAATGAAGATTTCTGAACAAGAGAGTGATGAGGTTGGACCTATGCCTTGTGGAGATAATTTTGGCAACCATGTGAAAGATTAGATTGAAGAAAGGAGACAACTAAGGCAGGGAGACTTAATTGGGAGGCTATGGCAAAAGCCAGATGAGAGATGATCATGAGGTCTGAAGTAACAACTAAATAGAGGAGTCAAAACTAAGTTCAATAAATTTTCTTCCATTGGACCTTTACAGAACTTTGCACCTATTTGTCAATTAGAAGTATATTTTTGTATAAGCCCCATGAGAGCATGATTCATTTATCTTCATATCAGGCCAATCCAGAAAACTCCCTACATCACATCACCTCCATGCATGATCAGAAAAGGAAGAAGACTCATCAGGTAATGAAGATGAGAGACAATATTTTGATTGATAGCATTATCCTCCTGTGTCTCTCTCTCCTCCCACTTTTTGACTCTTTTTGTCTATTTTGTTCCCCCAATAGACTGTAAGTTCCTAGAGGGCCAGGGACTATTTTTCTTTTTCCTATTTGTATCTTCAGCATGTAGCACAGTTCCTGGTACATAGTAGGTGCTTAATAAATATTTATTGATACATTATTTTGGGTTCCTTTCAAGATATTAAAAGAACAAGTGGAAGGAATTTTGATCTGCATTGCATAGCTCACTGCTCTCTGACAAGATGCTAGGACCCATGTCTCTGTGTCTATTCAGGCTGTTCTCTAAGCCTGGAAATCTCTTGCTTACCATCTTTATCTGCTGAATTCTACCTACTCATCAAAACCCATTTTAAGTGCCACTTCTTCTAGGAAGTCTTTCTTGCTTCTCCCCACCTTTGCCTCTAATGATAATAACCTTCCCCTTCATACCTCATCTAGGATTTTGTTTCATAATTCTCTAAGTGACTTGTCATGTAACATTTTAAATTATAATGCCTTTTTGTGTTGATGTCTCATTGTTCTACAAGACTATCGGCTCCTTGGAGGCATTGTTAATCCCTTATGGATGATGATTTGTGGACAGATTACATAGGATGAGAAGGTATGAAGAGATTCTGGTCTGCAGTTATGGAAGTGATCATACCGTTGAGATTGCAGAATTAGCAAAATACTAAATAGGTTGGTCAGAATTATTTCCTGATCAATGAGTCCTGTAAATAATTAATTTAGCTGTAGTTGTTCTCACTTGCAATCTCAATCTACCATCCTAAAGGCTGGATAGCTGAAGTTAGAATGTTTATTTTTGAAGTACCTTTTTTTTTTATCCAAAGTAGATTTTCTCAGATGTGACCTGGTGCTTAATCCAAAACATAGTTGAGATTATCTGTGACTGACTTACCTGGCAACTCTTGGGTTTCGATTTTCAGCTCAAAGCTACAAACCTCCCCAGAAGTACCAGTTTTATGGACAACAGTCCTTACCTAGAGAGGGAAAAATAAGGAGAGAGAGATTGGATTTAAAAGGGAAGAAAAGGGAACAAGGGTGAAGCAGGGTACAGACCAGGACCCAGTTGAACTTTCCCAACATTCCCCTCGAAACATCTTTAAAATAATGGCTCAAATCAAAATTTAGATCAGCATAGTCCACAAAAGGTCAGAGAGAGACATTTTTCTTGTCTAAGACAACTTAGGATGTCCTCAGAAGAAGTTTGTAACATTGGGATGACCACAGACCCAAAGCAAAGTATGATAGGGAGCCTTAGAGTCAGCTGAAATGATAGCAGCTTTAGGAGCTCTCAGTCCAGACAATAAGGTCAGACAACCGTTCAGGGGACTCTTTGCTGGCCAGGATGCAGCTGGTACTGATTGGCACTACTATCATACATAAACAGGTCTGAGACTCAGTTCCAGAACACTGGGGGCTCTTGTGATTGGTTATAAGGAAGCAAGAGCCCTAGTCACAGTTCTAGGACCAAGAGGAGCTAAGTTTCAAGGCCAAGAAGAGCACTAGTGCTTGTGGCTATAGGGGAACAAGGACTATTCCCGGGTAAACACCAGAGGGTAAACTAGGAGAGCAGTGACCATAACTTTCTCAGGATAACACTACTCTGGAATCATCAAAAACTTGCAGACCCCAGAACCAGCTCTGAAAATAGCAGCATGAAAAATCCTGAAGCTTGGGACAGTACCTTACCAACCCCAGATGAGCAAAGCACAACTTATCATAAAGTTCAGAGTGAAAAAAAATATGCTATGAAAACGAGGAAACAATTAAAAAAAAGAACTTGACCATAAAAAACTACAACAGTGGCAGGGAAGACCAAAATAAACTTGAAAAAGTCAATAATGTGAAAATACCTACAAACAAAATCTCAAATTAAAATGCTAATGATTCAAGGTCAGAATTTGGCTGGAATACTCTCTCTAGTCTGCCATCTTGGTTCCACCAAAAGCTATTAAATTTGGCAATTAATTGTTTTTAAACCCTTACCTTCTGTCTTAGCATCAATCCTAAAACAGAAGAGCAATAAGGGCTAGTCAATCAAGGTTAGGTGACTTGCCCAGGGTCGCAAAGAAGTGTCTGAGGCCAGATTTAAATTCAGGTCTTCCTGAATCTAAGCCCAGAACTCTATCCATTGTGCTGTCTGATGTCTCAATCAATTCACTGTCTAGAAAAGGTATGCTATTCTACTCTTCTATTCGCCATCTCTATCCAACCCAAAATACCTAAGAAAAGTGAGACCCCAGGGCACACATCTGAGGCCATATTTGAACCAAGATCCTCCCAATTCCAGGAAACTGAGGCTGTATTCTCTCCATATGTCCAGTCTTTTGCCTCTGAATGGGAGCAATTGGAGGCAAGAACTGTCTTTGCTTTTCTTATTTGTATCCTCAGAGCTTAGCACAATGCTTTGCACATAATGTTTTTTCATTCATTCTTCAATCAGTTGAGTAGATATGAGTAGAAAAATGGCCCCTTGGAATGGAAAGAATGGAGTATAAAAACAATAGTGTGTAGGCAAAGGGGTAGAGTTGTATTTAGAACAATCAATTGCATGAGTCAGGCCAAGAATAGTTAGTGATTGGGCTATTTGACACTGAAAGAACAAGAATCAATGCAAATGTCTTGGAAGTGTCCCCTTCTGGATCTCAGGAAGTCTGAGTTTACCCTAGGAGCAATGCCAAAGTGGGATGCATTTTGGAAAGATTGGAGAATTAAAGAAACATGAGCAGGAAGATAGCCCAAGCTTGTGTGTCCAATTGATTCTGTTCTTCTCACTGAACAATTCCAGTTTTAGGGACAGTGAAAAGAAGAGTCCTGTCAGTATATGAATGGCGTAGTTCTCTACCTCCCCAGTAATCTCTCCATGGAAGAAGAATGGGACCCAGTGGATTCTGAGGCAGAATGTCACAGGGTGAAAGATGAAGTTGGTCCACTCAGAGCAGTTTAGAACCGGCAAATGAGTAAAGGATTTGGAGGATGAGCAGTAGGGATTTAAAGCACAAACATTAATGATGAAAAATGACTGCTGACAATTTGAGGATAACAATAAAAAGCAGATATGATAACTCCAAAAATTCACTAGTCTGTGGCCATTTAGTGAAGGGACAAATAGGCCTATATAACTCAAGTATCCCTGAGGGCCTTGTTGTAGGCCAATTCTGAGCACATTTTGTGTTTATAATGAGGATTATGAGCAACTTAAAAACTTTAAATTATGTTCTTTATACCCTACTGAACAAAATAGACGTGCATAATATGTGTGTGAAAAATTCCACAAAATTAGTTCAGATCGAAAAAGTACTTATGTGGAAAAACTTCCTTCTCTGACAAGAGGACACAGTGGTACTGTATTCATGGGGGGAGAGGGGGAAGGGACTAGATCTATGATTTCCATTAGTGAAAAGATCTCCAAGCAAGGAACTTATTCCACCAATGAAGATCAGTATTATCTTTGCAAGTTATAGTCTTAGAGAGTTGCCTGGTACATTGAAAAGGCAAATGACTCATAGCCTATTCTTCATTCTGAGGCCAGCTCTCTATCTACATCTTCCCACTGCCTCTATTCAATATTCTAAACTAGATTTTTTTAAAAATCTACTAAAGTCACTCCTTTGCTTCATCGAGGTCATCCTGGGTTCTCAAAGCCTGGACCAGTATAGTACAAACTCTTTCAGAGCTTCAAAGTCTTAGATCATAGCTTTAAAACTGGAGGAAATCTCAAGGAGTCATCTGGTCCAACCCTCATATTTTATATCAGGATAAACTGAGTCTCAGAGAGGCCAAGAGACATTCTCAAGGGAACACAGGGAGTAAGTAGCATAAGTCAGTACACAAACCTAAGTGCTCTGACTCCAAATCTGGCACTCTTTCTACTATTTTATGAGACCTTACATGAAATCAGCATTCCTTAAAGCATTGAAAAAAATAACATACAAAAACTGGTCCATGTATTTAAAGTATTCAAAGTTTGGAGAAAAATCTTTGCCTATATACTATCCGCTGTATGTTATGATTAATTTTCTTCTTCAACAGAAAATTACACGGGAAATTGCCATAGTCCTAGATAGAACTAGAAGCATGCCTTACATTAGTCCTAGGATGGAGGTTTCATTGGCAAAAGTGGCAGAACTCTCTAAGGAAATGATTTCTTTATGATAGTGGTGTGAGATGGCAGGAGTAGGCATTTAACTTTCCCAGATGAGCATTTACTTACATGTACAGTGGCTAAGCCATTACTAAATCCAGTGCTGACGAGTAGGTCGTCATTCAGAGGCACCTGAAAAGGTAGAGAAACATGGCTCTTATCATTTGATATCGAAAAATGATGTTGTATTTGGGATATATATTACAAATCTGCCTTGTGGGTTTTTGTAGTCCCCTCTATCAAAACACCACCTAGAGAGCCGTCTTGGAAGAGGAGCCCTTCTGCACTTAGCTTCTCTGGTTCTCCAATAGGAAGTGTTGTTTGCTTCCAGGACTGTACTTGAATATGGCTACATTTCATAGGATATCATAACCTCAGAAGAAATACAATGGCAGTGGCCCAAAGCACAATGCAAAGAGGTAGTGGGAACAGCAATTTGCTACAGTAAATTACCTACCCTGACTTACACTTAAAAAAGTATTATAAAAGATAACACTGAGATCATATATGATTGGAACAGGAGGTTGGCCAGCCACAGAGTGAGGGTGATGGATGACAGATTGTTAGCACTGGTATTATTGATGAACTATTGTAAAGAGCCAGGGGAAGGCTCTAAGTTTGTTTTGTGGCTCTTCTGTGAAGTTTTTATGCAGATATATGGAGAAGACTCACCTAGGAAGATAGGGCATGAATGAGGGTATCTGCACTGGAGGAAGGAATACTCAAGATGATTATGTATACATTGACATTTATTTAGGGTTTGCTGAGTATGCCAGAAAAATAAAAATGTGCCAATACTCAAATGTTTCCTTATGGCTATATTGGCATTCCTACGTTGCCAACTCATTCTCTTTGGGAGAATAACCTAAATCAATGCACATTATCACAAGTTTGCATTTTTTAAAGGGTCAGATTTTTTTGGTGTCTTACAGAGGCTTCACAATCAGTGTAACCGTTTTCAGTGGTCCTAAGGTGACTGCCAGTACAGGAACACAGGATAAAACTCCCAAATGAGTAAAAGGCCACATGGTGTAATAACCAAAGAGATTTACTTACGTCTAAGAAAACTGGTTTCAAATCCTGGTTTTGATACTCAGTAGGTGTGTGATTCTGAGAAAGTCACTTAACTTTTCTAAATCTCATTTTCCTTACCTGTAAAGGTGTAAGGGAGTTGGACTAGACATCCTCTGAGATCCCTTCTAGCTATCAGTCTCTGACACTTATTTTTTATCCCCCTCTGACTTTGAAATCCTCCCTTTTATCTCTGCCCAACTTTTCTTTCAGTCTACAGGTATTTTTTAAATAATTTAAATTTAATAATGATCACAAATGGCAATCAAACCTGGCATAAAACTCCTTCCTATTTACCACCCAGAAGTTAAACTCCCTTTCTTGAAGTGCAGCTGAGCCCACTTCCTCAACAGCAACCAGACAATATGACAAAAGTAACCAGATGTGAATGACCTGAATACAGAAAATTCATGTGTGTGTGTGTGGACATTGGCTGTAGAGGGAGGGAAGGTCACATAGTACATGGGAGGCAGGTGGAGAAGACTAGTTCCTATGCTTCCTGACTTCTGGTTTAATAGCCTTTCTTTTGTGCAGCACAGCTTCTCACAGTGAAAACCAAGCAGTGAAAAGTTTCCCTTAATATTCAGCTTTGAACTTCCCAATAATGTTAGGTCCAGAAGACCATAAATTAGCTGCAGGCATGTATTTTGCCTGTAGGTATATTTTATGTTTTTATCAATGATTGGGATAAAGGGATTAGATATCATGCTAATCTGGCAAATGTCTCCTTAATAAAGGTAAAGTCTTGTATCTGGATTCAAAAAGTCAATTCCCCAAGTAAACAGAGTAGGGAAAATAGGCTAAATGGCAGTTCTGCTTTGGTGGGGAAGCAGCAGGTTGGAAAGTTTTGTGGAATGTAAATTAAAAATGAGTCAATACTTGGATATGGAAATCAAAATGTTACAGGCCCATTGAGAAACTTAGTGCCCAGAATAAGAAAAGTGAAGTCCTTTATGCTTTGTCCTAGTTAGAGCACCTCAGGGTGTTGTGTTCAGTTGCAGACCACTATATTTTAGGAAGTAAACATAAACTAGACAGAGGATGACCATCTAACCCAACGGTCGGCAACCTTTTTGGCTGTGAGAGCCATAAACGCCTGCGGAAGGAGGAGGATGGAGGTGGAAGGTGCTGGAATATGGGGCGGGGGCTGAAGGGCCCCCTGGGGCACATCCTGGGGCTCTGCCCCCACTGGCAGGTTGGGAAGTGGAGCCAGATATGGCTCGAGAGCCATACGTTGCTGAGCCCTGATCTAACAGATGGTTCTAGAGCTTTAAAATCATGCCCTTCAAGACTGGCTGCAGCAACTGAAAATGTTTAGCTCAGAGAGACATCCTACATGTTTCACTTATTTTCTTTCATCCACAAGTGTCCCTATAATCTATTTTTAATGTCCTCTTTTGAATCAACTTGGAAATTGTGGTGGAGTTCAACTTTAATTTCTTTTTCTTTTTTATTTTTATTGTTACCTCCACTGGTCTCCCAAGGAAATTCTGATCCGTCATTTTGTAATGGAGCAAGTCACCTTTGTGTTTGTAGGAAACTTTGATGTCCATGTTCAATCGATGTTTCTTAAGCAGGAGTGAATACTTAGTCAGGGCCTCAATGGCATTAATTGTATCCTGGGGGAAGAATAAAGGAAGACCTATATGATGACCAAAATAATTGTTTAGATTTGCTTACCTCTTTATAATACCAAAACCATATTTACCTCTAATATGACATCTGTTCCAATGCAAAGCAGTAGCTAGATGGCAAGTTCATGGAGATATAGACTTAATTAGGAAGGCCTTACTTTAAATTCAGCCTCAGAAATTTATCAGTTGTGTGATTCTTGGTAAATCACTTAGCCCCTGTTTGGCTCAGTTTCCTCATTTGTAAAATGGGATTATAATACCTACCTCTCAGCGTCATTGTAAGATAAAATGAGATCATTTTTGAAAAGTACTTTGAAAACCTTAAAGCACCATATAAATACTAGCTATTATCATTTTAACTATGCTTGAGTTATAGTCATCATAAGTCATTTTACAAAACCCTGGAGGCAGTTCAGATTATTAAGATGTTTTCCCCTGAGACTAGTTGTATTTACGATTATACCTTTTAAAAAACAAAACAAAACAAAACAAACAAAAAAAACCTATCTTCTGTCTTAGAATTGATACTAAGGATTGGTTCCAAAGCAGAAGAGCAGTAAGGGCTAGGCAACTGAGGTGAAGTGTCTTGTCCAGGGTCATGTAGTTAAGAAGTATCTGAGGTCAGATTTGAACCCAAGACCTATCTCTAGACCTCTCTCAATTAATCCACTAAGCTACCTAGATGCCCCATGAGTATACCTTTTGAAGCAAATATTCCTTTGTAAAAGCTAATCTGTTAATGATTAAATAGATCAGGGCACAGGGGACCACCTCTACATTTGAGGCAACTCCACTGATGAGGGCTCACTCAAGCCATTCACAGAGAGCCTACATACCTCCACCCACCCTAAGCATAGCAGAGAACCCTGAAGGAGGGGTGAAATCTAACCAACCTCTCATTCAGACAGTGGGGCCAGTATACTTAATGTTAGATCTATACACAGAAGGTGTGCCTAGCTGGAGACAGAACTTGAGAGCTGCTAGATAAATATAGAGGACAGAGAGAAGGTCTGGACCAGGGACTTCTGAAGCTAGGATCTATAAACTTGGCTTTTGTTTTTAAAACATTTTGATAATTATATTTCAATACAATTGGCTTCCTTTGTATTCCTATGAATTTTAATTTTTGTTTTTAAAAATTTTCTGAGAAGAGGTCCAAAGGTTTCCCTGGGCTGACAAAGAAGTACATAAAACAAAATAAGTTAAATGCTCCTGGGCTACTCTGAGAGCAGTCTAGAGTTCCTGGAAGGCTGGATGTGTTGTGGCATGTTGACATTAGCTCATAGTTGACTGGGGTCAGAGTTGATCATTAAATTTTTTGTGGAATCATTCATACTTTGGAACAAGGCAACAACTACAAATCAAAGATTAGTTTACTCTTTTCTTGATTATCTAGACTTCAAAAAGTAATTAAAATTTTAATAATTCAGATTAAAGATAAAATTAGGTCCTGTATATATTTTTTCAGAGAGCCAGTTATTAAACATTTACTACTGTATTCTCTCTGTTTGGGAGAAATCCTTTACATTTATGCAGAACCCCAGGAAACATCTTGGTCTTATGAAGCAATATTGGAATGGCAGCTCCTGAACCAAGTAGAAGAGCTTGAAGACCAGGCAGGATTTAGGGACCAAAGAAGTTTGGAGACCAATTTGAAATTGGAGCCAAGAAGTAACAGCCATGATGTGGAGGTGCAACCTTAATCCTTGCTCGTCAACTGGTACCATGAGAAGTGTGGACTACTCCAAGTCAGTATGATACAGTGGTCACAATAAAGTAAAAAAAAAAATCTGAATTAAAATCTTGCCTCAGGTATTTTTTAGCTGTGTGACTTCTCTGAACCTCAGTTTCCTCATCTTAAACGGACTTGATCTCTGAGGTCCCTCTAACCTCTAAATCTATGAGTTCTCTAGATCTTAATTTCCTCATCTGTAAAATAAGCAGATTGGATTAGATGATTTGTAAGGTCCCCTATTATCCAATGGTCTATTGAAATAACATTTTTATGTTTCTAGTGGCTACTGGAGGGAGCAAAGACATCAAAACAGGAATATATGTGGTATATGAGGGATCATGAAAATAAAGAATTAGGAAAAGTTTTAAGAAATTATTACCTGGGTGGAATAAAATCCGCCTCCATATCTTTGTTCTTCAGACAACCATCTGATAACAGGCTTAGCATAATTTATGTCACTCAAAAGTAGAATTGAAAGTAAAGCATATGCTGTGGTTTCTACCATTTGGGCTGTAGCAACAGTGGGAATAGTGGTATCTTTATTTTTAAAATCATTTTTCCAAAAACGATAAATAGGTGGATTCCCTTAAAAATGAATAGAAAGTAAATTTACTGAAATTATGTAGAATATAAATTCCGAGGATCTCTTTCCTATCTCTGCCACTTAGTATTTGTACCACTCCTCTAAGACTTGCATTCAAGACCTATCTTTACACTTACTACCTTGTGACCTTGGGCAAGTTACTTATCATCCGTGTTGCAATTTCAAAATGAACTGGAGAAGGAAATGGCAAACCACTCCAGTAGCTTTGCCAAGAAAATACCAAATGGGGTCCCATCAGTTCTAAATCTATGATCTAGATTATATCTATATCTATAATCTATGATCCTTTGATCCTACCAATTCCACTAAAAAATGTAACATTGATAGAGAAGTGGATAAATAAATCATAGTACATTAATGTAAATAGGTATTATAATACCATCCTTTGTAATCTTATGTATTTTATTTTATGTATTTAAAAACATTCTGAGAAGGGATTCATAGGTTTCACCAGACTGATGAAGAGGACCATGACCCCAGAAAGAATAAGACCCTTGCACAGAAAAAAGAGACTAAGGTCCCTGGAGAGGTAGAAGAATGTAGTATGTCCATGCAGGCCCCCAGGAAACCTCTTAGTCTCAGCAGAACCCGAATATCAGTAGCAGTAGAGTTTCTGTTTCAAATGGAAGAGTTTGGACAAGCAGAAGGATCCAGGAACCAAACAAAGGAATTTATGGGCCAAGTATGAAGTGGGGTCAAGAAGCAGGAAATGACTGAGCCAACGTATAGATGGTATTATTATACCCTGACTTCTTTCCATTAAAATTTCATGTGTGATAGATATCATCTACAAATTAGAGTGTAAGTTTCTTGAGAAGGGTCTATGTCTTTTTACTATTTATATAATAATGGCATTAAAAACATTTTAACAATAATTTATGAATCCCTTTCATAGCAACGACTTTGGAAAATAAATCACAAGTAGATTTGATCAATGGGACTGATTCACTTGGTTTATTCTCCCAATCAACCTAATGAAGTCATAGGGTATGGGCCTGAGAGGTTTCACCCTTTGGGGAGTGTATCTCCTGGTACCTTAATAATAGGACACAAGGAACTCCTATTGATTGTCTGGCTAAGATTTGGAACAAGCTTTTATTGGAACATCCACTACTCCTATCTATAGCCAATAAAAACAACTTGGGATACCAATTCCCTCTTCCTTGTACTCTGAACTTTCAGAAGACAAACCAATGTCAATGGAGCAGCATTTGTGGGGTACAGTAGAGAACTTGTGGCATATGCAGACTTTCCTGCCCCCCAGAAACAGTTGATGGTGAGGTGGAGCAGAAGCATATGGCAAAGATAGACATGTGTTGAACCCATACCTCCTGTGAAACGGGGTGGGGGGTAGATTTTGAATACCCAGGTGGAATGATCCTGGAATCTAGCCTTCTAGTCAAAGAAGAAAGATAACTGGGGAGCACCAGCTTTGCCTCATAGGCCGCCCCAAGTTTGAGAGTTAGGCAATTTGAGAATATATTTAGAGAAAAAAATTTCCTAACACAGCATCTTCCTTAAAGAAAGAAGAAAAGAATCCACATAGCTCCTGCTCAGAGAGTAAAGTCAATAAGTTGCATGGACAGTGCTAGTTCAAGAGGAAGGGAATTGTTTGTTCAGCTGTCCCCAATGTATGTTTGCTTTCTGGGGAAAAACTTTAACGACAAGATGGCTCTCTAGGTTTGGTGGGGAGGAAACTATGTGGAACTCTGGAAAAATAAGACTTGCAGGAATATCAAAGTTCTGTCCTAATAGCAAACCCAAGTTCAACTGGCTTCATGGGAGAGCTGATAGGCTATTGAGTGCCTTGTGTGCTTTCTGTATCTGTGGAGGTTTCCTATGAAGCTTTTGCATCTTTTGAAATGGGGTAAGGGTGAACTAAAGCCTGTTTCAGCCTCAATTTGCTTATGCCAGTGATGGGCAACCTTTTGAGCTTGGTGTGTCAAAATTCGCCAAAAAACCGAGCATAACTTGGGTGGTGTGTCACTTCAAGAAAAAACCCCATAATTTCATGATATTTATAGTTTAAATAACAAAAATGTATAATTGTAATATATAATTGTATTTAATAAACCAAAATAGGTAAATTAATATAGGTAGAATTGTCATCTATAGTGCACAGAGTGTCTACACTACACTACAGCAAATGTTTCATCCTCAGCATGCAACCTCATACTTCTCTGTATGCGACCATATGCGGTCATGTGTCATCGAAAATGGCTACACATGTCAATGCTGACACACGTGTCATAGGTTTGCCGTCACCGGCTTATGCTAACTTGACTTTTTATTTATAGGAACTGGGGGCCCCTGTTACTAGATTTGGGGAAGCCCAGCCATGAGCTCTAGCATGAGTAGATTAGAAGTTTTCCTACAATAACTTCAGAAGGAGAACAATAAGCCAAGAGAGATAATGATCCATCGTGGTAAATCTCTAAGATCGGATCCCAGGCTGTGTGAACCTGTAGGTTTGGGGGAGCCTTGAGTTATTATTATTATTCCCTTGAAGGACAGTAAGTCTCAAAGAGGCTAAGTGACTTGTTCATGGTGATACAGTTACTGAGTTGTAGAACTAGGACGTGAACCTGGGTCTCCTGACTTCCAGCCATTCCCATTCTCACTCTATGGCTGTGTTTCTCTCAGTGCCTAACAAAGGGTCTCAGGCATAGGAAACAATCAATAACTAATTATGGAATGGAGGAATCGATGGTCATACCTTTCACAAAAGCTTCTCTCTTCAGCTTTGAAAAGATGGCCCGAGAAGCAGGGTGAGATGAAGTCCCAAGGGCCAGAGCATAAGATGAGATGGCCAAAGTGAAAGTGCTCTGGGCATCTTGAGCATGTTCATGGAGGTAGGTCTCAGCCTTGATAATCCCATTATTGATTTTCTGAAAAATAAGTGAAGAGGATACACTGGTCACATTGCCCAGTGATAACACCACCTACCCATGCAACTTTATGCAGAAGGAGCATAGAGACTTTTATTTCATAAGAAACTCCATCTCTCAGCTCCAGGCATTCCCTCTGGCTGTACCCCTCACCTGGAATATTCTACCTTCTCTGCTCTAATTACTGGCCTCCCTTGTTTCTCTGAAGTCCCAACTAAATTCCACCTTCTGGAGGAAGTCTTCCCCAACCCCTTTTAATTCCAGCACTTTCTCTCCTAATTTTTTCTTATTTATCCTGTATATATCTTGCTTTGTATATATCATTTTTTCATGTTGTCCCCATCATTAGATTATAAGCTCTTTGAGGGCAGACTATCAT
Source organism: Gracilinanus agilis (assembly GCF_016433145.1). Taxonomy (NCBI): domain Eukaryota; kingdom Metazoa; phylum Chordata; class Mammalia; order Didelphimorphia; family Didelphidae; genus Gracilinanus; species Gracilinanus agilis. Next base: position 323,734,705 of record NC_058131.1, on the reverse strand, counting down.
TTAACTCTTTTTTGTATCCCCACTAAAATAGCACAGGGCCTGGCACATAGTAATATGGCACATACTTAATAAATGTTTAATTATTGATTGATCTCATTTTTTGCCCAATTACTGGGGGATGTTCCCAGAGCTAAAAAGATAGGGGTGAGAACTACATTTCATGTTAAGGAGGACCACTTAGGAAAGCCATAAATAGGCAAATAGAAAAAAGCAGATGAGGTGTAGAAATTCTTGAATCTAGTTCTGGATATTTATGATAATAATAACAACAAAAATAAGCATTTAAGGTTGAAAAAAACAGTTTACAAATATCTCATTTTATCTTAACAAAAACCCTGAGAGAAAGTTCTTATTATTTGTCCTCATTTACAGTTGAAGAACCTGAAGCAGATAGACACAGCTAGTAAGTGTCTGAAGCAGGATTTGAACTCAGGTGTTCCTCACTCCAAGACCAAAATTCTATCCACTATATCAACTAGCTGCCTACCATATTTTATTGATATCAATTAGCTGAAGCTCATCTGGTGGGAGCAGTATAAGGTGATCAGAATGTTGAGAAGAGTAAACTTATGATTAGCCATATGACTTTACTTGTTGTTTGGTTGTGTCCAATTCTTTGTGACCCCATGCATCATAGCATGCCAATATAGTCCATGGGATTTTCTTGGCAAAGATACTGGAGTAGTTTGATATTTCCTTCTCCAGTAGATTAAGGCAAACAGAAGTTAAGTTCAGGGTCACAAAGCTAGTAAATGTCTGAGGTCAGATTTTAACTCAGTTCTCTCCGAATCCAGGTCCAATACTCTACTACTTAGCCACATAGCTACCTGACTTTAAAGTGAAACCATAGAACAGAATTGAAAGAGATCTTATAGATCCAAATCTTATACAAAACATGACCCTTTTAAATGAGAGATCCAACTTGAATGCCTCAAGATCTGGAAATCATCTGCACAATGTTGATAATTTAATTCAGGGGAACTAATGAGGTTCCAAGAGAGTATGGCAAAGGAAAGAGAAGAGAACACAGGACAGGGGAATGAAATGGATGACGACTCATTGGAGAAGACTGAGAAGGAGCAATTCTATGGATAGGGTAGGAAGAAAACCAAGAAAGAATTCTCTCATGAAAACCCAGAAATGAGCAAACATCCATGAGGACAAGACTACCCATCGCATCAAATGTTGTAGAGAGGTCAAAAAGGCTGGTGACTGAGAACAAACTTATGTTTGGCAATTCAGAGGTCACTGATAACTTTGGAAAGAATAGTTTTCAATGAATGAGGTCACAAGCCAGAATACAGAGACAAAAAGATCTCCAGAGTCTCAGGGAGCAAACAACACAACAAGAGGACTGAGGGTAACCACTTCTCATAAGAACCAAAGCTGAATGGATGTTCTACTGCCAGCCCTGCTCAGGGTTTGGGTTTGGAGGCCTCCTGAATACCACCTCCAGTATCCTGAGGTTATTTATACTCCCTCTGAAGTATAATTCACCACAAAAATTCTATATCTTTCCATGATGACTGAACTGGGATAGGGAGGATAGGCCTTTATCAGATTGGACCTTGCCCAGAATCAGAGATATCAATCACTGCAGATATCAGGTTTCTTATTTCCAGGACCTTGTTTGAAACCAGAGCCTCCAACATCAGATCTCTTATCATCAGGACCTCGTCTAGAAGCATGACCACTGGCACCAGGTCCCATATAAAGAATATTTTCAATGTGTTTTCTCAGCATCATCTCTTACCATCTTAGCATGAGATAAAGGAAATTGTCCGAAATGTGAACTTTAGTCAAGTCCCAAGGGGTTTAATTGCCAATATTAAGACTAGAGGCTGGACCAAAACTTCTTTTTTCCCTTGATATTTGAGAGAGAACTTGCAACATTTTCTGCCATCACTGGACTCTTGAGATTTGTAGCCCATCAAATGTTCTATTTTCCACTCCTTTGGTAAGCAAACTACTACTATTTTCTCTCCTAATGCCCATGATGCAATTGCTGTCTCCTTTTTCTGCCATTATTCCTTATTGCTTCAGCCTCATCCACCTTAACACACCTTCTGCCCCCACAATTAGTTTCTATTCTTCTTTGTCCTTTCTTTCCATTGTGCCTCCTGAAACCTTCATTCTATCATTAACAAACTTTCCTTCATTTTAGATTTTTTCCTTTGACTTTGAACATTCTTACACTCCCAGGGACCTGGCTTTCCCCCCAAAACACTAAGTCCCTGGTCACCCTTCCTAATGTTGGATGTCTCTTCTCACACATCACTTTCTTCTCTCCCCTACCATACACACACACACCTCTGAAATTCTGGGTAAGGAGAAATACTCCTGATTCTTTATTGCCACTACCAGATTTTCCTGCTACCATCATTCAGCAACATCCTCTTTTGAGGTCATTCTACCTGTCTCTTACTCTATCCAAATCCTAGTTGAGGTCATCTACAAGTCCCTCAGCCATTCTTTCTCCTTTCTCAAAAATCCTAGTACCCAGCTTCTAGTCTTTCTTTCCACCTATGCATATTTAATTTTTTTTTAATTTTTAAAACTACACCTCCTGTCCTTGTAATACCTCTAAGACAGAAAGGCATGGGCTAGGCAAACAAAAGGTTAAATGTTTTGCCCAGGATTATATAGCTAGGAAGTGTCTAAGGCCAGGTTGGAACTGAGGTCCTCTTGACTCCAGGACTGGCACTCTATTTTCAGAGCCACCTAGCTGCCCTGTGATTTTAATATGCATATCAATGTCTCCTCAAATATTTGTGCTTCACAATTCATTAATCTCCTCAATTTCCAGGACCTTCATCTTTATTTTATTTTAATCATATACACCAAAGATTAAAATTCCTTGATCACACCAAAATTTCCTATCTATTTCCCCTATCTTTCTCTGTCTTAATCTTTTTTTTGTCTTTACTGTGACTTCCCCTTATTCTATCTTACAGTCCATAACACCTATCAAAGCCTCATTTGAAAGTCTTGATTCTAAAGTTTACCAATTACTTGTTATCTATCCTTAGCCCTCTACTTCTGAACTCCTTGTATTCTTGCCTTAATGCCACTCATATTTTATTAAATTCCATACTTCCCGTACCTTTTCTGTTCCTAAACACAAGCTGCTGAATACTATCAGAGAAAATCATTTAGTTGATCTAATTTCCACTAGACCTTCATTGCTCTACAGTAATCCTTTTATTTTTACCACTGAATTTTTTATTGATATATTTTGTTGAAAAAGAAGGAGGAGGAGGAGGAGGAGGAAGAAGAGAAGGAGGAAGAAGAAAGAAGAAGGGGAAGAAGGAGGAGGAGAAGAAGAAAAAAGGAGGGGGGGAGGAGGAGGAGGAAGAAAGGAGAAGGAGAAAGAAGGGGAGGAGGAGGAGGAGGAGGAGGAGAAGAAGAA
>NC_058131.1:323682007-323730964 GCF_016433145.1 Gracilinanus agilis | reverse complement strand
GGGAGGAGGAGGAGGAGAAAAAGAAGGAGAAGGAGGAGGAGGAGGAGGAGGAGGAGGAGGAGGAGAAGAACAACAACAACAACAACAACAACAACAACAACAACAAGATGATGATGATGATGATGATGACAGCTTAATACTTTTTAGTCTCTAGGATAAAATGCAAACTCCATAACTTTTCATTTAAGGCTTTCCTTTATATGATTCCAATACGCCTTTCCAACCTTATTATTCACCTTTCATATGTTCTATATTCCATCCAAACTGCCATATTGACTGTTTACTAGACATGATCTCTCATTTCCTCTCTCTTTTGTACAGGCTATTTCCATGCCTGGAATGCATTCTCTCCTTGCCTTTATCTCTTAGAATCTCTGGCTTCCTTAAGTTCTACCTTTATGATCCCCGCTGTTAGTTTTCTTCCTTCTCAAATAATCATGTATGTATTTACCTGTTTACATGTTGTATCCTGAGTAAAATGTAAGCTTTTTGAAGATAGACTGTTTATCACATTTCTTAGAACAGATTAGCAAAAGAGCCTTCCCTCTGAGGACTACTGTAAAGGTGTTTGAATGTGGAACAGGCTTCACCTTCATGTGATGAATGTTTCAACTACAATAGTACATGAAGATCAACCTAATAAGTTAGAGAGGGACTGTGATCTCTACTGGTGAAAGGACTATTCAGACCTATAAAAAGATCATTTTTTGAGGTATAGAAGGAAAAAAATCCATGTATTTGTCCCAGAGCAGTTTTTCTAGGACATCTAGATCTTTTGAGGTCTTGTTTCTGTCATCCATTGCATTTGCTTTCTCACTCAGCTTCCTGTCACCATCAAATTTGATAAGCATTCCATCTATGTCTTAATCTTCCATTGTTTTAAAAAGGTAGGTGGAACTGGACCAAGGAGAGAGTCCTGCAGTATATACATAAACTGAGTGGTCTTTTTGTTAGCTAGGCACATGGACCTATTTTGGGGTGATGGGTATATGTATCTTAAACTTAAAAACTACTTACCTCAGTTGGGCATATTTCCAATGACTTTCTCATTCCAATAAGAGTAAAGGCTGTGAGATAGATAGCTTTTTCATTTGTGTCTTTAGGTACGGCACCCTAAAAAACAATAATAAAAATAGCAACAGCAGCAACAACAAACAATTTAAGCAGGATGCGTCTTCAATATTATTAAAATATTCGTCATTGCCTCAGGTGTGGACATTACCTCCACTAAGACTGACACTAACACCTTCAAAGCCAATTTAGAGAGGAGGAAGCCAGGCATAGTGGATAGAGAGAGGTCTCAGAGTCAGAAAGACCTGGTTTCAAATCCTGTCTAATAATACACAGTTTCTTTGTAATCCTGAATAAGTCATTTATCTTCTAGGAAACTTTCTGAGATTATAAATTGTAGAAAAGGTTCTGACCTGTGTTGTTAGAGAGTCTTCTATACCATTGAAATTATAGGTCTAATTCCAATCCCTGTTCAGGAGACCTTTGTGATTCATGGTTTTGTTGTTGTTTAGTCGTTTTTCAGTCATGTCCAACTCTTTGGGACCATATTTGCAATTTTCTTAGCAAAGATATTGGAATAATTTGCCACTTCCCCCTCTGGCTCATTTTATAGATGAGGAAACTAAAGCAAACAGGCTTAAGTGACTTGCCCTGGGTCACCCAGCTAGTAAATGTCTAAAGCCAGATTTGAACTCAGGAAGATGATTCCAGGTCCAGTGCCCAATTTATGGTTCAGAAATTCTCAGTTGAATATCTAGAGTATATAGGGTCAAGATTTTAGACCGCTAAACGAGTGAAGTGGGAAGATCACTGTATTTGGGAGGAAAAACCTGGTTTGAGTCTCAGCTTTCTCTCTGCCATCTATTATTAGCTGTGTGACTGGTAGTAAGTCACCTTACTACCAGTCACTACTAGCCTCAGTTTCCTCTTTGAACCTCAGTTTTCTCATCTGTAAAAGGAGGATGACAATACTTTAATTTGACTACCTCTAAGGGTGGGGAAAGTGTTATATGAACTATGAAGGATTATATGATCAGGAGCTATTAAACTCTATAGTCATACAGACCTTGTCCATACCTTGTAGCTCTAGACTCCAAACAAATATCCCTATTTAGCTAATATCCTTATCCTACAATTAGGTAAATTACAGTATTTGTGGACTCTGCCATTTATGACATTTCGTGAGCCTGTTCCTAGAAGTGCCTGATGCGAGGGGGCCAACTCTCCTTTTCAGAGTATGTCAGGTATTCTGTGACTGTTTCTTGTCCTTTTACTGTTGATGAAGAAAAAAAACAAGTCTTTTGATTGGCTGCTAAGCCAGAACCGAGTGTGCATACAAAACATTAGGCCAAAGAGATTTCTCTCTCTGGCTGCTTCGATTCAAGGAATAGCAACTGCTGTGGGAGAGGGGCAGTGTGGCAGGACTCCATCCCCATAGAGAGAGTGGGATGTTAGAATACCTGTAGAAGATAGCCTTTGGCACCCATTCTTTCTTCAGAGGGGAGATGTTTCTTTTCTTTTTTTTTTTTTAAAATCCTTAACTTCTGTGTATTGGCTCCTAGGTGGAAGAGTGGCAAGGGTGGGCAATGGGGGTCAAGTGACTTGTCCAGGGTCACACAGCTGGGAAGTGTCTGAGGCCAGATTTGAACCTAGGACCTCCTGTCTCTAGGCCTGACTCTCCATCCACTGAGCTACCCAGCTGCCCCCCAGGAGACATTTCTAAAAGGATGAAGCATTTTCTTTTTTCTTCTTGACATATGCTCCAACATGAACTGGAGAACCAGGCTCAGATTTGTTCAAATAGATAATTGCTCCCATATGTTCAGTTTTCTTACCTGTAATTTTACTGGTTGATAGTCAGAATTGTCCTTGAAAGATCCATTTTCCATCTGACATTTCTCAATTAGCCACAACAATGAATTGCAAATTGAATTTTTGTCCTGTGGTATATATTTATTTACCTGTCCAAGTATTCTTAAGGCAAGAGCTGTAAACCTGTCAAAAAGAAAGCCAAATAAAAAATAGCAAAGAATGATGAAAATTCAATGTTGTGAGGGCTTTGAGGAAATAGACAATTTAAGTGGGAATACATTACTGTGCATTATTGGTGGAAATGAAAATTGGTATAAACATTTTGAAAGCAGTATGGCAATATATGGCAAGTCATAAAACATCATAATTTTAACTCAGGAATTCCATCTCTTGGAATTTTATCCTAAAATATTAAACAAAAGAAAATGAGTCTGAAATATAGCAAACTATTCATAGTTTCTAATGGTTAAGAGCACAAAAATTTGGAAACAATTGACATATCTAGTGTTGGATGGAATAGATCATTGTAATCAAGTTCCATAAATGATACCATAAAAAGATAAATACAAAGCGTATAAGCACAGAATCTTTTGGGGGGATATTTTATTTTTTTCTCCAATTACATCTAAAAACAATTTTTCAACTTTTGGGTTTTTTAAAATTTTGAGTCTTGAATCTTCTCCCTCCCTCCTTTTGCCCTCTCTCTGCTGATATAGTAAGCATTCTGATATAGATTTTACATATGCAATCATGTAAAACATTTTTCATATTAATCCTTTTGTGGAAGGAAATTCAATCAAAAAATCAAGAAAGTAAAAAAAAAACAACTTTGGTCTTGATTCAGATTTCATCAATTCTTTCTCTGGAAGTGAATGGTATTTTTTATCAGGAGACTTTTGAGATTGTTTTAGATCAGTAATGGTGAACCTATGGAATAGGTGCCAAAGATGGCACACAGAGAGTTCTCTGTGGGCATGTGTGCTGCTCTCTCTCCCACCTACCCCAGACTTCAATACTAGAAAGCCTGAGGGACTCAGACAGAACTATTACCTTCCTCCTCTCCATGCACCTGAGGACATTCTTCACTTCACCTGCCCCTCTGCCCAGCAGCCCAATGGGAATGCTTCCTCCCTTCCCTATCTAGGGTAAGGGGGGGCCTAAGGGGTGAGGTGGGGTGAGGCAGATGGTGCACTTGGTCTCTGGGGGAGTGGACACAGAACTTGGTCTGGGGGGTGGGGACAGGGCCCGGCATTCCATCTCTAAAAGGTTCACCATCACCGTTTTAGATCATTGTATTGCTGAGAATAGCCAAGATAGTCACTGTTGTTCATCATGAAATATTGATGTCACTGCATGCAATATTCTCCTGGTTGTACTTACTTCATTCTGGATCAGTTCATGCCTTTTCAGGCTTTTCTGAGCTCCTCCTGCTCATCATTTCTTATAGCACAATAGTATTCCATTAGAATCATCTACTATAACTTACTCATGGCTATTCCCTCACTTTCTAATACTTTGCCACCACTAAAAAATGCTTTAAATATTTTTTGACATATTGGTCCTTTTGCTTTTTATCTCCTTTGGAAATAAAACTACTAATAATATTGTTGAGTTAAGGGGTTTGCATGGTTTTATAGCCCTTTGGGAATAGATGCAAATTGCTTTCCAGAATGATAAATGAGTTTGCAATTCCCCCAGCAGTACATTAGTCTCAATTTTCTCACATACCCTCCAAATTTTGTCATTTTCCATTTCTATCATAATAGCCAATCTGATAGGTGTAGAGTGGTACCTCAGAGTTGTTTTAATATGTATTTCTCTAATGATTTAGAGCTTTTTCCACCTGACTATATTTTATTACTTTGTTTGAGAACTGCCTGTTCATATCATTTGACCATTTACCAATGGTCAAATGGGGAATGATTTGTATTCTTACACATTCAACTCATTTCTCTGTGTATTTGAGAAATGAGGCCTTTATTAGAGAAACTTGTAAAAAATTTTTTTATCATCATGATTACTGTGTATAACTTTCCATCTTATTTCCCATTTGTTCTTTTCACTACCCTTTCATTCTGTTCATCCTATAAAGTATTTAACTTCTGACCACTGCATCTCCTAATATGCCCACTTTTCTATCAGCCCATCCCCTCTTCTTCTCTCCTTCTCCTCCTACTTTCCTGTAGGTTAAGTTAGATATCTCTACCTGTGGCTCTATAATATTTGAATTGTTTTTGCAGGGGGGAGGGGTTTTGCTGCTTGCAATATTATCTATTTTACCATGGATTCCTGGAATTTGGCTATAATATTCCTAGGAGTTTTTCTTTGGGGTTTTCTTTCAAGAGGTGATGAATGGATTCTTTTAATTTCTACTTTACCTTCTGTTCTAGACTATCAGGGTAGTTTTCCTTAATAATTTCTTGAAATATGATGTCTAAACTTTTTTTTTCATCATGACTTTCAGGTAGTCCAGTAATTCTTAGACTCTCTCGCGGATCTACTTCCTAGATCAGTCATTTTTCCAGTGAGATATTTTACATTTTTGTCTATTTTTTTCATTCTTTTTACTTTGTTTCTTGATATGTCTTAGAGTCATTAGCTGCCACTTTCCCCAATTTTTCTTCTACCTCTCTTATTTGATTTTTAAAATCCTTTTTGAGTTACTCCATCAATTCTTTATGGGCTTCAGACCAATTCATATTTTTCTTGGAGAATTTGGATGCAGCAGAGTATTGACTTTGTTGGCTTCTTCTGAGTTTGTGTTTTGGTCTTCCCTGTCACCAAAATGAGTTTCCTTTCTGTTTGCCCATTTTTTCAGTCTTTTTCTTGTCTCTTAACTTAAGATAATTGTTATAGGTAGGTTCTATTCCTAAAGGGAGTACCATTCCAAGTTCCAGGTTTTGTGCAGCTGCCTTCAGAGCTAACTCTGAGGATCTATGAGTTTTCAGTTCTTCCAGTGTGATCCAAGGAGTAGTGTGTTTAATATTCTCCTAGGCTGTGCTCTGGTCTGTGAACAACCACAAGCACTCTTTTCCATCTTGGAACTGTGACAAGAGTATGTTCTAGTGCTCTTCCTTGCCCTGAGGTCATGACCCAGGACTACAACCTGGATCTAAGTATGGGCAATGTAATAATCTTGCACCCAGAGCCAACAAAGCCCTATAATATTCTTCTGAGCATCTGTCCAACCCCTTTTACTGTCTATGGCTGAGAACTCTGGAAGCCTTTGCTGCTGATTCAGTTTCCACTAAGGCCTGTACTTAGCTTGCTGAGCTGCCTTGGTGTGCTGCTCTGTGCTCCATTTCCATTCTAGTGTGATTGATCTCTCATAACAACCTTCTAAGTTATTTTAGGCTGAAAAACTGTTTCATCCCATCCTTTAGTGGGTTTTGCTGCTTCAGAATTGATTTTGATGCATAATATCAAAATTCTTTGGAGGGCAATTTGGTAGAGAACAAGTGGGTTAATGTATCTTCTTGCCATCTTGGTTCAGAGAGAATCTTTTGAAAAATTATGTAAAGCAAGATCAGAAGGATCAGAAATGGATCATATTGATTTAAACTATATAAGAGATTTGAGAGACAATGGGGCATGGTGCATAGTGAACTGTACTTAATGCCAGAAAGATTTGGGTTCGAGTCATCCCAGTCTTGTCTCTCAACATCCTACTGACTGAGTGGTGATAATGTGCAATTCACGTAACCACTCAGGGCTCTAAGCAGTTCTCCAGTCTAGAAGATGCCTAACTGCATTAGTAGAAAGTTTCCTCCTCCAGGAGTTCCTTATACCAATGAAATCACAGGTTCAGACTATATCACTTATGTAAGAAAAGGAGGAAACAAAAGAAGAAAGAAGAGAGAAAGAAAAAGAAAAGTGGAGGGAGGAAGGAAGAAAGAAAAAGAGTTGATTATATATACCCTGGACTATTCTAAGACCTTCTTAGGGTAAAGCCATGACCTCCATTTTGTAGATCACTGGTTTAGTGAAATGAGTGCTGGATTTTGAGTTAGAATGTTTGAGTTTGAGTCCCTATTCTTGTCCTTAGTACATATGAAGCTTTAGGCAGGTCACTTAACTCCTACAGATTTTAATTTCTTCAAGTATAAACTGAGGGAGAGGTGAACAAGTTGATCTCTAAAGTTACTACCATATCCAAATCCCATTATCCTTTTCTATGAATGTTGAAATTAGAACTTGTCAAGGCCACAGGGAGGGAAGGAAACCATTCTTACTCATGAAAAGATGAAGAGACAGAAATAAAAGTAAGGCCACAACTCACATTGGGACATCAAGAGATAGATTAAGAAACTAGGGATTTTGGGGGCAACTGAGTAGCTCAGTGGATTGAGAGCCAGGCCCTGAGATGGGAGGTCCTGGGTTCAAATCTGGCATCAGATACTTCCCAGCTGTGTGACCCTGGGCAAGTCACTTAACCCCAATTGCCTAGCCCTTACCACTCTTCTGCCTTGGAACCAATACACAATATTGATTCTAAAACAGAAGGTAAGGGTTTAAAAAAATTAAAAAAAAAAAGAAACTAGGGATTATGAAATAAATCAAGGTTAGATTCCAATCAACCCATTCAGAACTATAAGTGGTATATAGACTGCAGAGAGGAGAGGGCCAAAGAAAATATATCTAATCCATCCAAGAATGCAGCAGGGACTAGAACCTAACTCCCAATCTAGGAATTAAGACTGTAGATATGAGTAAACAGAATAAAACTCTAAATATAATGAAGATGTAAATTAAAAGCTAATCAAATTTCAAGGATAAATAAGAATAAAACTAAAGTAGTTGGGGACTTTATAATGCCCCTTTCAGAATTAGACAAACTAAAAAAAATTAGGCAAGAAATTAAGGACCTGGATAAAATTTTCAAAAAATCAGATATGACAGCTCTCTGGCAATTCCTGAATGGGAATTTAAAGGAATACACATATTCTTAACTGAATGACACCTTAACAAGAATTGACTATGTGCTAGGACAAAAGAAAACCTCATTAGCAATGTTTATGCTATGAAAGGTATATTAAATACAACCTTTATTGACCACAACACAATAAAACTCACAATCAACTTAAAGTATTTGAAGAAAGGATTCAAATTTAAGTAAGAGAGCAAATAATATAACCCTAAAGAATATGTAGGCCAAAGGAAAGATCAAAGAAGCAATAGATAATTTCATCAAAGAAAATAACAATAAGGAAACAGCATACTGAAACTTTTGGGATACACTCAAAGCAGTAGAGGAAATTTTGTTTCTCTAAACACATATCAGCAAAATAGAAAAAGAACAGGAAAATGAATTAGGCATACAATTAGAAAAAAAACATTTTAGAGAAACAAGAAGTAAAAAAAGAACAATGAAACACCAAAAAAAAAAAAAGGTTCTAAAAATCAAGGAAAATTTTTGAAATCCAATTGAATAGAAAAGTATGCCTAGGATTTTTTTTTAATGTGTGAGTTGGAAACATCAATAAGTTGGAAATTTTTACTTACCAAGTACTGGCATCTTTTCCCTTCCACATGCTATAAGAGTAGTCTACATTTCTGTAAGACAGTATACTTACAATCCCTAAGGGACAAAAGAAGAACATAGTGTTTCATTAGCTTGGGTTGCTCTTTAGAGTGTTTTATTAGTCTCAAGGAACTGTGAACTTCCTTCTGCATTTATCATGCCTGTGAGTGCTTCACTTATTGTGGATATCCTAATGATCAACATGAAAGAAAAGGGAATGGTCAAGTAGATCATGTAGCTTTCAGAGAGAAAGGATATGTTTCTAAGCATTTACAATGCAGGTAATTTGTCAGACAGTCACTAAAGGACTGACAGTTGGGACAGCTGCTAGAGTAGATCATGTATTTAATTAGTATAGTTCACCTCTTGGTTCTAGTTAAAATGTGGTTTGCTATTGGAACAGTTTTTTTTTAATTGAGTATGAATACAGCACTCATAAAAATTATTTCAATACTAATTGGCAAACTGTAGTGGAAAGTATACAGTGCTAGGAACCAGAAGAGCTTAGTTTTGTTTCTAGTACCACCATTTACTAGTTAGTAGTTTTTATGTGGTTTTACAGATTTTGCATAAACTACACTCAATTCCTCATCTATGCAATGAAAAGTATAATATTAATTGCACTATCTACTTCTTATTGCTGTTGTGAGAATCAAATGGGAAAATGGATATGAAAGCATTTTGTAACCATAAAGCTCTAAATACTAATTATTATTATTGCTTTTGTTGTTGTATAAAAAATGACTAATGACTTCCAGACATTATTATTTATTATTAATTCATTAGATGCTTCTATTCTTCATGGGGTCATGATTTCATTTGGGTGGATACTCTCTCTACTAATTATAATTTTTTAATGATTTATGTTAAGAGTCAATGTAGTTGAAAAATTCATCACTCAGTAGCCAAATAGGGGGAAATCGTCTCTGAATTCACCTAGATTGATCCTTAGACAAAAGTCACTTGGTCACTAATTCAGTACTCAAAGACTTTCCAGTTTGCTTTCTCTAAGGTCATTTTTGGCCTGCATTAGAGTATTCTGTGAAGGCTTTAGTGGAGGGGGTTTGATTTGTCTACTCTAAATTACTGGCTAGTTTACTTTTTTCCCCCTACTACCTTGTGGGGGGAAAATGTCACATTTAGAAGTCATGAGGACCTTTATCTAAGTGACATGAAGGCCATATCTACCTTCTTTCATTTTCTTCTTCATTTTCTCCTTTTCAATTAGATGGGTAGCACCAAGGATGTCCCAGTTATTTCCATCTTCCAGGTAATGATAGACATAGAATACGGGAATGATGCTCATTAGCTCAGCTTCTGCACTCCCCTTTGGGAGATGGCTTAGAGTAGAGATGCCTTCAGGAGTCAGGACTGTGGAAATCACTTCACCGATAAGAACTCCTGTCAACACCCATCCCCCAGATGCAAAACAGATTTAGTCATTGCTGTTTTCTCTCACTGCCCAACTGTAGCACAGCACATTGTAAAGAGGTAAAGAGTACCTATCTTTCTTCCCCTTTATAAGTAGAAGGGTCACTTTCCAAAGTCATTCTTGTACGTAAGATGATTTGTTGTGACGAGATTCACTAATCAGGGGCATGCAAACAAAGGGGTTGCCAAAACAACATTTCATCTCCATCATTAGAGAGAGAGAGAGAGAGAGAGAGAGAGAGAGAGAGAGAGAGAGAGAGAATATGAGAGAGAGAGAGAATATGAGAGAGAGAGAGAGAGAGAATATGAGAGAGAGTGTGTTTGTGACAATGCCAGAGAATACAGAGCTTTGGACAACAGGTTCACATAAACCCAGGGAGGGCTTCCCTTCCCAGTTTTACACAAGTAGATAGATAGTCCATCTTCCAGCTATGAGTGCTTCTAACAGCTCTTCCATTTGAATATCTCGTAGGTAGGTAATAACAGGAATGAGTTAGATAGAAGGGAGAAGGAAGGGAGAATTGCCAACACGCAGTAATAAGGTCCTCTCCTGATCTTGTAGTAGCAGTCCTTGCAATCTCACTGTTGCTTTTCCTGTTCTGTTTTGGAGAGATACTGAAGCCAAGGGCTCGTCAGTCTAAGGCAAAGATGATTCTCCTCTTAAACTAAATACAAAATCAGGGAGAAAAGCATAGCAAAAGAGTGCATGTGATTTTTGGAATAACAGAATTCATTTGTGTGTATTCCAAAGCTAGAGGGGAGAAACAATGCCTGTGAGTGCAAAATTTCTATAAGAGAGGTCACAGAGGACAATGGTAAGAGCACAAGACAAGAAGCAAAAGACATAGGCTACAGCTTTAACTCTATTACTTTGTAGCTGTGTGACCTTGGGAAGTTGCTTCACTTACCTCTTTAACCTTCAGTTTTCTCATCAATAAAATGGAGATAACAATCCCTGACTTGTCTCCCTCACAGGCTGGTGGAGGCTCAAACGAAATGATACATTTGAGAGTAGATAAAAAACTTTACCAATATAAGGCACAAAGACAGAGATAGAGACAGAGTGAGAGTGAGAGGGACAGAAACAGAAAAGAAGACAAAGACAGGGACAGAGAAAGGTGAACACTTATTGGTAATATTCAATTTACCTTTTATACTCACAGTCCGTTCAATTTTCGTTTTTGGCACCATATCTAATGGCATTCTGTACTGGAATTCTTTTTGTCTGCTAATGGTACCTAAAATGAAAGGTTTTATTGGGATTATAGATGACACTAAGAGAGAGGACTATCTTATTTCCATAAAACTGCTCTTCCCCTCTCTCCTTTTTTCTGCTTGTCTCATGACCCATCTGCTTCCTTTTAGCTCCCCCGCCATCATATAGAAAGGGAAAAAGAAAGGGATCAATTAATTTCACTATTTCCTCAGTCTGATAAAAAGTGGGCTGCAAGGTAGGGAGGAGAAGAAGGAGGAGGAAAGCTGAAACTAATGGCGGAAATTAGAGTTAGAGCTTATCTGTGAATTTAAATACATACAACCTTTGTCCCTTTGTCTTATATTGCTAAAGACAATTCAATGTAAACTACACTTTTACCATTTATATAGGTAGAATAGCACTATAGTCATTGACATTAGAATCTGAAATTTTGGTTTGTGGCTGATATTGTACTGAGAGATTTAAGGCTAAATAACAGTTCACGTGTAAAAGATCTGGGCGTTTTAGCAGATTATAAGCTTGGCATGAATCAACACCATCCTGGGACTCCCACAGAGATGTCTGTTGGATCTATATGGTCATTGCTCAAGCTTTCCTCTCACAGTAAACTCATAGAGAGTAAAGACTGTTGCATTCTTAACTGTATCCTCAAAATCTAGCACAGAATCTTATACATAGTAAGTACTCAATAAATGTTTGAAGAATAATTTAATGAAATAGAAGATCCATTTCAGAGAATAATGGATAGTCCAGTTTGGTTGGATTCTAATCATTTGGGAAGGAGGAATATGTGAAATAAATGTGATAAGGTAGTCTGAGAAGGCTGTTAAATTTCAGGCTGCATCATTTGTATTTTATACCCAAGACAATAGGAAGCCACTGAAAGTTCTGGGTAGAGCAATGATTTCATAGTCATATGTATGCCTTTGCAAGTTATGGGAAAGATGGATTATAGAGATGAGAGACTAGAACCAAAGAAATCAGCTAGGAAGATAACATTTATTCAGGAAAGAGGCGATGAAGGCTTGAACTTGAGTGAAGTTTGTGACTGATGAGACAGGATAGATGTGAGAGATACAGAATTTGAATTAACAGGACTAGATAAACATTTGGATTTGGAGGTGAGGAAGAAGGAAGATTTAAGGATAGGGGGCAGCTGGGTAGCTCAGTGGATTAAGAGCCAGGCCCAGAGATGGAAGGTCCTAGATTCAAATCTGGCCTTAGACACTTCCCAGCTGTGTGACCTTGGGCAAGTCTCTCCATTGCCTACCCTTAACACTCTTCTGCCTTGGAGCCATTGGAGTATTGACTCCAAGATGAAAGGTAAGGGTTTAAAAAAACCCCAACCTAAAAACCTTAAACTTAAAATTGACTCCAAGTAGAAAAGTAAAAGAAACCACCATCTGGGAAGGCTAAAAGTAGGGAAACAGGCTTGGATTATTTTTATAACCCTAACCTCCCTCATGAGATTTACTCAGAAATGAAAAATCATTCCTAGTGTGAAAGTCCAGATGTTCACTCACACACAGGAGAATGAAGATGGAGAAGTTCAAGGAAGTTGAAAACTGTAATATCATTATGGAAGACAGAGTGCTAAAAAGGGAGGGGACGTAAATGACAAATTGCTTCTCTGGGACTTAAGATAACTCCATGAGACCAAGAAATAAAATTTATCAGAGCTAAATCCAAGAACTACTCCAGAAAGGAGAGTTAGGAGGAGATTTCTGTGAGAGTGTAATGAGAGATCATTTAGTATTTGGACATGGGGCAGAAAATGGATTTTGTTTCTGCTTTGTTCCCATGCCTAAAACATCCATATTCACTAGATCAGGTCTAGCTCCCCTGAAGTGCGTATGGATATAATTTCTTGGCTTTGGCAATCTTAGAGCAGTGCTCTTGATTTCTTAGTTAACATTTATCCTATTGCTATCTTACTGTGAGAGGAAGAACATTACTGCATTTATACAACAGAGTAGTTTTCAGAGGCAAATGAATTTGTACTACTTAATGATTAGAGGTTTTCTTTGAGTGAATCCATTCATTTGTTCAAAATAGCAACAATATAATTTAGTTTTGCTTTAGGTATTAGAGTTGCAGTCCAAAGACCCAGGTTCTTTAGTTCTTGCTCTGTTAATTACTATTTAAATTTGGGCAAATCATTTAATCTTTTTTAGTCTCATCTCTGAATTGGGCATAATATTGGCATTTACTTCATAGGGCTGCTATGAAGAATTAGTTAGGATCAAATTAGTTAATTGAACTTTTTAAAACTCCTTTGCCATGCAAGGTAAAGTGATATGAAAATGTCAACCCTTCATCCATTATATCTTTTCTTCAATCACTAGCCCTACTATTTATTGAATTGCCAATATATGCAAGTCCCTACATATTATATGCACCATCTGGGCAAACTGCAATGCTCATGTTATGTTTGTATTTATATACTTGATTCCTCAGATACAGGCAATACTCTAAATTAGCTTCAACAAGAGTGGAAAGTCTACCAAGTTATCAGTAATAAGGAGGACATGTGTGTCCAACAATGGGCTCATGAAATAATTTGCCTGCTTCGTTATCTAAATTCTCAAGCAAATGATACAAAATAATTATCTGAATTTCTAATTCTAGGAGGAATTTTTAACTTAGATTTCTCTCTGGGGAAAAGATTTTCTTTTTCTTTATATTCCATTGCTAAGCATAATACCTGCTTTTTTTTTATTGATTATTTAACCATTGCTTCAAGATTTTCCTTCTCATTTCCACTGCAGCCACAGACATCAAGGCCATACTTAAGCCACACAAATTCTCAGCGCTGAACCATTTCCATCATTTGAAATTTTGAAATTCTCTTCTCTGATGATAATTTCCCAATACCACCTATACTCTTTAACCTTATTATCATCTCTTATTCATTGACCCACCTTTATTCTCCCAATTGATCTCCTCACTCTGCCTTCATTTGCCTGTATTCCCAGCCTTGACCCCATGGTCTTCTATTTTAGGATTTAATTCAATTTAGCCCTGGAATCATTTGCTCCTCTGACTGCCTATTACTCTAACCTATGAATTTCTCATTAATTTCTATCACCTGATTTCTCCCTTCTTGTTCCTTGGGCTTCTGAACATCACTGGGAAAAGGCACAAAACTGAACTGATTTCACTCACGATAAAGTCATGGCTCTTATCTAATTGATTTCAAGCTGGAGGATACCTCAAAGGACATTTAGTCTGACCCCCTCATAGGCTAGATAAGGCAAATAAGACCCAGGGAAGTTAAATAACTTGCCAAAATCACAGGGAATGACCATCAGAGGGTAAGATTTGAATAGAGGCCAGTGTTTTTCGACTGCCTCATTTTACTCTAGCCTTACACAACTTGTTATTTTATTGCCAAGAGGGATCAATGCAGACCTTTTCTTTTCTCCTCTTATCCCCACCAGTACCATATCACATGTTTTGAGAAAATGAGCTAGCCTTCTAGTTCACTGAGAAAACTGAGGCCAGCTCTCATGAATGAATGTAGCTTTCCTCTATTCTTCAAACTTCAACATTATCATTCCTTCTTTCCTCTTTCCTTATAGTCATGGAAGAGGAGTTGTCTCTTCTCCATAAAACTTCTCTCTAGCTGCACCTTTGATCTTCTTCCCTACCTCTTTGCTCCTTACTCCAGGAATCATGCCTTCTCCCACACGAATCTTCAGTTCTTCCCTCACCACTGCTTCCATACTGTCTGCCCACAAACATACTCTAGTCTCTCTGTTTCTGTTTCTTAAAAAAATTCCTCCAGCATCTCATCTATAGTCTCCTTTTCACTGTTGAACGTCTTGAAAAAGTTATTACTCTCAGCTAGTGCCTCCCCACCCTACCACCACCTAAAATAGTGAACAAGTCAGCCAATAAGCATTGATTAGCACTTTCTATGAGCCAGACATTATGCTAAACATTGAGGATACGAAGAAAGAAAAAAGTTCCTACACTCAACTTTGAACTACTCAAATTCTTCACTCTCCACTCTTGTATTCTTATAGTCAGCTAGGTGGAGAGACCACTGCGTCTGGAGTCAGGAAGACCTGAGTTCAAATCTAGCTTCAGATACTTCCTAGCAAATCACTTAACCTGCTCAATAAAATGGCGATAATAATAGTCCTTCCCTCACAGCATTGGTAAAGTGCCTGGTGCATACTAGGCACTTAATAAATGTTTATTTCCTTCTTTTCATGTGTGTACTCTGGTGGCTCCTGATCATTCAGGGAGCTCTGTGGCCTTCATGCTTCTGCTCATAGACCTTTCCCTGGAATACTCTTCTTCCCTCTTTATCTGTCAAATCTTTACCTAACCTCTGAAGGTCATTTAAAAGACTATCACCTTCTGAATGAAATCTTCCCTGATCTCTTAATCAATAATAACTGTCTCCTGCTATCATTTTAGCCAATCTGCTAGGCGTGAGGTGGTACCTCAGAGTTGTTTTGATTTGCATTTCTCTAATTATTAGAGATTTAGAACACTTTCTCATGTGCTTATTGATACTTTTGATTTCTTTATCTGAAAATTGCCTATTCATGTCCCTTGCCCATTTATCAATTGGGGAATGGCTTGATTTTTTATATAATTAATTTAGCTCCTTGTATATTTGAGTAATTAGACCTCTGTCAGAATGTTTTGTTATAAAGATTTTTTCCCAATTTGTTGTTTCCCTTCTGATTTTGGTTGCATTGTTTTCCCTTGTACAAAAACTTTTTAATTTAATATAATCAAAATCATTTATTTTACATTTTGTAATTTTCTCTAACTCTTGTTTGGTTTTAAAATCTTTCCTTTCCCAGAGATCTGACAAGTATACTATTCTGTGTTCACTTAATTTACTTATAGTTTCCTTCTTTATATTTAAGTCTTTCACTCATTCTGAATTTATCTTGGTGTAGGGTGTGAAATGTTGATCTAAACCTAATCTCTCCCATATTGTTTTCCAATTTTCCCAGCAGTTTTTGTCAAATAGTGGATTTTTGTCCCCAAAGTTGGACTCTTCGGGTTTATCATACACTGTCTTGCTGACATCACTTACCCCAAGTCTATTCCACTGATCCTCCCTTCTATCTCTTAGCCAGTACCATATTGTTTTGATGACAGCTGCTTTATAGTATAGCTTAATATCTGATACTGCTAAGCCACCTTCCTTCACGTTTTTTTTTTCATTATTTCCCTTGGTATTCTTGATCTTTTGTTCTTCCAAATAAACTTTGTCATAGTTTTTTCTAATGTAGTAAAAAATATTTTTGGTAGTTTGATAGGTATGGCACTAAATATGTAAATTAATTTGGGTAGAATGGTCATTTTTATTATGTTAGCTCGTCCTACCCATGAGCACTCAATGTTTTTCCAATTTTTAGATCTAGTTTTATTTTTTTGGAAAGTGTTTTGTAGTTATGTTCGTATAATTCCTGTATTTGTTTTGATAGATAGATTCCTAAGTATTTTATATTGTCTAGGGTGTTTTTAAATGGTGTTTCTCTTTCTACCTCTTGTTGCTCTAATGTGTTGGAAGTAATGAATGTTGGAGGGGATGTGGCAAAATTGGGACATTAATGCATTGCTGGTGGAGTTATGAATTGATCCAACCATTCTGGAGGGCAATTTGGAACTATGCCCAAAGAGCGATAAAAGAATGTCTGCCCTTTGATCCAGCCATACCATTGCTGGGTTTGTACCCCAAAGAGATCATAGATAAACAGACTTGCACAAAAATATTTATAGCCGCGCTCTTTGTGGTGGCAAAAAAACTGGAAAGCAAGGGTATGCCCTTCAATTGGGGAATGGCTGAACAAATTGTGGTATATGTTGGTGATGGAATACTATTGCGCTCAAAGGAATAATAAACTGGAGGAATTCCATGTGAACTGGAAAGACCTCAAGGAATTGATGCAGAGTGAAAGGAGCAGAGCCAGAAGAACGTTGTACACAGAGACTGATACACTGTGGTAAAATCCAATGTAATGGATGTCTGTACTAGCAGCAATGCAATGACCCAGGACAATTCTGAGGGATTTATGGAAAGGAACACTATCCACATTCAGAGGAAGAACTGCAGGAGTAGAAACACAGAAGAAAAACAACTGCGTGGACACTTGGGATGATGAGAATATGATTGGGGATGTAGACCTGAAAAGACCACATCCATGTAACTATCAATAATGTGTAAATAAGTCTTGACTGACCACACCAGTGGAAATTTGAATTAGCTACAGCGGGGGGAGGGGGTGGTTTTGGGGAATGGGGGGGTGAAGGGGGTGAAGGGTAAAGTAAAAACATGACTTATGTAACCAGGGAAATTTTTTCTAAAAATAAAACATTATTTAAAAAAAGAAGTAAAAAAAAAAATAACTGTCTCCTACAGACCTTACACAGTATTTTGTTTTATAACTGCCTAGAGTGGCTGCCATGAAACATCATGTTTTATCATTACATCAGCTATCAATCCTCCTATTTCCCTATAAATTCCATAAGAGCAAAGACTGTGTCTAACTTTCTTATTTCTCTCCCAGAACTTAAAACAATCTTCTAAATAAATAGTTATTTGATAAATACTTAAGTTGCTGTGAAGAAAGCACTTTGTCAATGCTGCTGCTCTAAAACAATGTGGGTTATTATGAATTTTCAATAATATAAATGATCACTTAATAATATGGTCACTAATAATAATATGAACTGTACAGATTGTACTTATGTATAATGATACAAGTCAGTTAGCTTCATTTACCTTAGTTTCCTCAACTGTAAAATGGACTGGAGAAGAAAATGGCTAACCCCAAACGAAGTCACTAAGAGTCAGATATGACTGAAAAATGACTGAACAACAACAACAAATGATAATACAAGGTAAAGTACAAAACATTCTGCATACCATATAGACCTTGTGGATCCAGTGTGAAACCAACATGACTTTCCCTTTTGATACCTTCTGGCTGAAATATATAAGGACAAAAACAGATTTCAGAAGAAAATTGATTATAGAAGATGTGTTAATCTGGAGGATTAAATAAAAATCAGTGGAATTTTAGCCAGGAGAAGACTTGTGGGATATATTATCTACCTCTTCAACTATCTGAGGGGCTACTATAAGGAGAAAGGAGTTATAGACTTGTATTAATAGGTTTCAAAAAGTAGAATTTGGATCAATGAGGTGAAAATTACAGGCATGCAAATGTCTCTTTCATAATAAAGAAAGACTTCCTAATCAAGTTTTCCATTGGTCAGATGGGTTTCTATTCATGTTATGACATAGTTTCCAGAATCCTCTTCATTGAATCAGTCCCTTTGTCCAGGAATAGGAGGAGAGATGAATTTGTGTGTGGCTACGGCAAACAGATCAGAGGAGTGAGCATTTGTGCAAACTGAGAAATGGTATTTCTATATTCTATAATTTAGAAGTGAGAGAAACCTTACAGATCTGTCCTGTTTGTGCTTCCTATAATAATTACAATGCCAAATTTATTATATATATATTCTTTAAAAGCAAGTGTCATAAAAGAGAGATGCATTGTTTATGCAATCCTTTTCATGTTCTACTTCAAGGAAATGCTCTCTGTGGAAGGAAGTTATTTGTCAAATTCTAAAAAAAAGTTAAACTCGATTTCTTCTCTATAAAATGAGAATAGATAACACTTGTCAGGTGTATGGGTTGGCTTAAATGTGTTTTTGAGTTCTTGTCCAAGCCTTCTGTTTTACAAATGAGAAAACAATCTAAGCCAGTGATGGTGAACCTATATAACAGGAGCCAAAGATGACATGCAAAGTGATCCTTGTGGGGCCACCCCCCCCCCCCAGAGTTCATTACTAGAAATGCAGAGGGTCTCTGGAGGAGCTGCTCCTCTCTCCCTCTCCACCACACTTGATGACATCTTTGTACATTCCCCACCCCTCTACCCAGCAGCCCAAGGGGAGCCCACAGTGGGTAAGGTGGGTGGCTCACAGGTGGCAGAGCTGGAGGGGAGCAAAGTGCTCAGGCCACTCCTCTCCCCTTCTTTCACTGAGGACACTCCTCACTTCACCTATCCCTCTGTCCAGTACTCCAATGGGAGTGCTTCCTCCCTCCCCTGTGTGGGATAAGGGGGGACAGGGCCTACCCAGCATGTGGGGGGGCAGCCATGACTGAGATCTGGGGGGCAGGCACTCCATCTCTAAAAGGTTTGCCATCACTGGTCTAAGCAATTAACATCCTCAGGTCATTGGTAGCAGGGACAGGATTTAACTCCAGGTCTAGAGCCTCTAAAATCTGTGCTCTTTCTCCTTTATAAGAATCTGAATCTGATTCACTAAAAAAGTTATAACTTCAGGGGTTATTTTCACCAGGAAATTAGAAATAGCACAACTACCTTATATTTGAAACTTTAAGCTGATTAGAAGGAAGCATGGAGAATCTCAGTGCCATTTCTCTCACTAATTGGAAGTCACTATGTGTTTTGGGATAATTTATCTGCCTCCACTGAGCCTCAGTTTCCTGATTTGTCAAGTGGAAATAACAATGCCTGAGCGGTCTACTTCAAGGAGCTTTGGCGGGCCTAAAATGATATCACAGTTACAAGATAACTTTGAAAATATTAATAGAACAATATCTATACCATATAACATGTGTTCATTAGATGATATGTCATAAATTATCAAAAAATATAACTATATGAAAGTAAAAAAATATTTTAAAAATGCAACCATTTTCCTTACCACCACTCGTAAGGTTTTCACCAAGATTTCTTTTCCATATGGAGTGTTTAGCGTGAAGTTGATAGTATGAAGACCCAATTCTAATGGTAGAATATTGAACATAACTGATTGAATAGAAGAACCATCTATATTCTTCAAAATGCACTTAGTATGCTTTATTCCCTGATAATGAGATGAGGAACTTGCAGCCAGACAGATTCCTTCACCGACAGACATTTGAACACAGAACTGAAATATTAAAGATAAGGAATTGTATTAATGCATTAGCCAGATATTTTGAATTAACAATAAGAATTCCTCCTTTTGTTCATAGTATTTACATAATGAGACCATGGTCTAAATAATTTACAGAGATAATATGTTAATCATTCAGTAATAAGATGTTATTGTACCATGAGAAATTATGAAAGAGATAATTTCAAAGAATCCTGGCAAGCATGGACTGATGTGGAGTAAAATATGTAGAACTGGAAGGACAATTTATACAATAACATAAACATCAAAAATAAAAACAACTTTGAAAGACTTAACAACTCTAGTCAAAGCAGTAACCAACCATGTCTCTATGAGTACTTGGATGATGCTTGCTATCAATTTCCTGGTAGAGAAATATCTGATTCAATATGAGAAGGAAAAGACAGTAATAATGGAGATGTCCACAAAAGAAGAAAATAATTTAAACAGTTGAGAAAGTGCATAGAGGAGATGAAATAGAAGTTCAGAATGAAGTTCAGTCAAGAAGGTCAATTTTGAGAGAAATAGATTAAATTTGTTGTGTGTATATTTAAAAAGTAAGTGGTATAGAATACAGATTCAGTTTCATGTGAAATCTCTTTTGTGTTCCACTTTGTAAATAGAAATATTCATTTTGGGTGATGTTAAGTTTAGAACAGAAAATTTAAAAATCTGCATGAAGATTATTCAATTCAACTCAGTTCAGTTTCACAAACATTGAGCACCTACTATATAGAATATTTTTTGTTGCTCACTCTTTTGTAGTCACATCCAACTCTTTGTGACCCCATTTAGGGTTTTCTTGGTGAAAATGCTAGAGCAGTTTGTCATTTCATTCTCCAGTTCATTTATTGTTGAAGAAACCAAGGCAAACAGAGTTAAGTGACTTGCTCAGGGTCACACAACTAGTTAGTGTCTGAGGTCAAATTTGGATTGAGGAAGATGAGTCTTCCTGACTGCAAGCTCAGAGTTGTATGCACTGCCACTTTGCTGCCTATTTAGAATATACTATATGGTGTTGAGCAAACACCCATTAGGCTTAAAATGAAAAGACTTGAGTTAAGACCAGGCTCTGACACTTACTCATGTGACCTTAAACAAGTCACTTCCTTTCTCTTATCTTCAGTTTACTCATCTATAAATTGAGTTTCCCACTTGTCATAGATGTAGGGTGACCTAGATGGGCCCTGAAGTCCCTTTTACTCTGAAATTCTATGGATAGAGAATCAGAGTCTCAGAGGAACATAATGATTTATCCACAGTCATTAAGCTAGTTATAGAACTCAGACCAGAGCTTAGAATTCAAGAATCGAAACCGTAGAATAATAATCCTTCCCATGTGTAGAGTCTAGTTTATAATATTGCTGTTAAATCTCTTATCTCATTTGACTCTCACATTGATCATGTGTGGGATGAGTACCCATTTTACATACTAAATAGAACTCATTCAGTTCTTGTTTGTTTGTTTTTAACAGGGGAGGGGAAAACTGACACCTGGGAGATTAAATACCTTGTCTGTGAGCACATTGTTAAGAAACGGAAAAATCAGGATTCAAACCCACTTTCCTTGATTGTAGGTCAAGTGCTTTCTCTATTCTACTGTACTGTCTCTTTTATAACACTTTAAACATACTCTGGAACACTGGAATTGAAGACAGTTAAGGATAATTGTGTCAGAGAAATGCTAACTCAGAAGAGATCTGGAGAATACCACTAGAGGCAAGCATAGAGGTACGGTTGAATGTCGTTCTTTTCTTCCTAGAAAACATCCAGGACACAATTTACAATAGCCACGTACAGTATATCTCTTCCAAAGGCCAAAGTTAAAAATTCTTTGGGTCAAATAGGAAGTGCAGAGGAGGGGTAGACCTAGGCTCCCCAACTCTCAGAAGCTTGGAAGAGTCCTTCCGTGTCCTTTTCATCTATAGTTATAATCCCTTCTCACCTTCATGTCAGAACTTTTGTAGTTGTAAACTGTCCCCTTTACTTGAATCTGTTCTCCTCGCACCACAGAGTAGGGAATCTGCATCTCCAAAAAGATGTCTTTCAATACTTTGATCTGGAGTGGTTCAGCAACACATATACCTAAGAAAAGAAACAGAACCCATAACAGCCATCTTAGGGAACACAGAACATATTATTGATTCGAAAACATTTTACAAATGGTTCACTTTAATATTAGTAATTTTATTACTAACTTATATTGTAAATAATATCAATATATTCTATATCAATTATTTAGTAACAAAATTATGTGATATGTTATATCATATGTAACATAAAATTTAGTAATAATTTTAAATAATTAGCATTTTAATAGCATCTGATGGTTTACAAAGCACTTTACATATGTTATCTCATTTGATCCTTGTAATCATCCTATGACATAGGTACTATAATTATCCCCATTTTACAGATGAGGAAACAGAGACTTGGAGGAATTAAGCAATTTAATGAGATTCATACAACTATAGCTAGGTCTTGATTAGTGTGAACAAAAATTCATATGTATGGTCATGTGTATTCAAAATTGTACTATCTGAAGTTAAATCATGAAAAATATAGCAGCTGGTTCCAGTCCAATGGAAATATAAGTGTCTGAGGCAGAATTTGAACTGACATCTTTCTGGCAATGACATGACACACTCTATCTAATGTACCATGGAGCCGATTTCAATATTTAAAGAAGAAAGTCCAGCCATGTTTCTCTCTCCATTGTCCCCATATCTCTGAGATTTTTATTTGGTGACACCTATTTTACTAATTTCCAGAATATTTGACTTGAATTGCACTGTAGTGGTCATTTCCAATATTATGGAAAAGGCATTACAGAAAGAACAATTAGAAGAAGGACTTCCAACTCACCATGAGGTTCCTCAAAGTATCAAGAAGGAAAGAGTGCTGTACTTAAAAGGGTCAGCTCTTATCTCTAACACTTAATAACTATATGACCTTGGGAGAGCCATTTTATTTTTATTTTGAGTTTTTTCTTCCATAAAATTGGAATAATGATCCCTCCCTAGTTGTTGTGAAGCTCTAATAAGATACTGTATGCAAAGTGCTTTATGACTATAAAGTATGAAAGGAATGAGGAAAGTTGAATCAGAGCATCTCATCTCCTGACTATGACTATTTTTTAAAAATGGACATAGGCCAGAAACAAAGGGAAAATAGAAGTAAATGTGAAATTATTTTAAGTTAAAGTAATTTAAAAAGTAATTTTGCAATTTAAAAAGTAGTTGCATATGTGTGTACATATGCATATATACTTAGACATATCCATATGTCCTTTTCTTTTACCAAACCATAAATAATTTGGATTTTGGTTAAGGCATGATTTTAGCCCTTGGTTCATTTGAATGTTTTTATTAATGATGATTATATTTATAATATAAATTACTTTTAAAATAACTGTTACGTGTTATATAGTCAGATATTACTATCCAAGAAAAAAATGACAAGTTATGTGATAACAAAGATACACCCCCTCAGGTCCAAAGGAAATTAGATAAAGCTGCTTACCTTTGTCTGAAATGCCAATAGCTTGAATCTCCCAGGATGTTATAGAGTCAGGAAGGGTCAATGGAAATTTGTACCTGAAGGTTCAAATGTTTCATGACATTCCTGTAGAATAGAAACTTAACTATCTGTAGCCCAACTTGCCAGGGCTGTCAGGTACGTAGAGTTTTGCTGCCTTCCATTAAAAAAAAAACTATAAACAGACAAGTTCATACCAAGGATTTATTTTAAAAGGAAAAAAAAACCTTCTAGGTCAAAGTTCTAGACTCAGAATATTTTCAACTCATTCTCCTAAATTTTTTCTATCTTCATTTCTATTGTGGTTTATAATGTGTTCCTTTTCAGAAGGTTGGCTTGAGAGTCTCCACAGTCAAATACGTGTGTGTGTGTGTGTGTGTGTGTGTGTGTGTGTGTGTGTGAGAGAGAGAGAGAGAGAGAGAGAGAGAGAGAGAGAGAGAGAGAGAGAGAGAGAGAGAGAGAGAGAGAGAATAAAACTCTTACCTTATATCTTAGAATGAATTGATTTTAAGAAAGAAGAGCAATAAGGGCTAGGCAATTAGAGTGAAGTGACTTTAATTAACTCTAAGTAACCCTTGTCCTCTGGACTCCAGACCTGGTGTTCTATCCACTGTGCTACCTAGTTTCCCCAATCAAATTAATATTAAAGAATATTTGGTATCATCTACTTGCTACAGGCAGGGAAATGGAATGCTACATTTTGGTCATCCTCTCAACCACTTGGGATGAAAGACTGAATTTCCCAATGAAACCTGAGTGAACAAGAAACAATGAACAGAATACAGTATCTTCCTTACATTTCAGTTAAATGAAATTTTGTTTGACTTGCACTTTTTGGGAAGGAAATTTCCTCTTTTTATCTAAATTACAAAGGGAGACAATTAGACATACAAAGATGAAGTCCAGTGTTATAGAAAGAGCACAAAATGAGGAACAAAGAAATCTGGTTCTAACTTAATTTCTGCCTTTAATTCATGAAGGCAGTATGTGCAGTATGACTGATTTGGATTCAAAAAGACCTGTGTTCAAATTCCACCTTAAAAACTTACTTGCTATGCAATCCTGGGTGAATCACTTAACTTCCTTGGGCAATATTTCCTTTATGAGAGGGCTGGACTCATTGACCTTTAAGATCCTTTTTAGCTATAAACTTATGATCCTATGAGTACTATGACTCAGAGAAAGCAATTTTGCCTCTAAAACCTCAGTATCCCCATTTGTAAGACAAAGGAATTAAAGTACATAATCTTTAATGTCTCTAACAATCTATATTCTATGTTGTAACATTCTATTTTCTAAGGCACTTTCTAGCAATCACAATATATGTTCCAAGGTCCCTACTGATTTGATATTCTATCTATGAATTCACAGTAAAAGAAAGTTCACTGTTAGAAAATTTGTGTTAGCAGCACCAGGCTATAAACCTGAGCTGGGTATAAAAATGGGGTCACTAAATTGAACATAGGGATTCCTGTGGGCTGTATATTGACTTAGAAAACTACATGTTATCATTATCTATGTTTTATTATATTTTTATTCATTTTGTAAAAGATTTCCCAATTACATTTTAATCTGGTTTGGGTCACACTCAGGAGGTGATTCTCTCCTCCAAGAGACACTAAAAGTGTTATAATGGCCCAGATGCTTTACATTGTTATCTTGACCCCAAATTATTTGAATGAAGGGAAAATGTATTTTTTAAGAAAGCATATTGTAAGGGCATCTAGGTGGCTTTGTGGATAATGAGCCAAGTCTAAAAAAGGGAGGTCCTGAGTTCAAATGTGACTGTAGATATTTCCTAGGTCTCTAACTCTAGGCAAGTGATGTAATCCCCATTGCCTAGCCCTTACCATTCTTCTGCCTTGAAACTAATATTGAGTATCAATTCTGAGAATGAAAGTCAAGTTTCTTCTTTTAAAGTATATTAGAAATGGAATATCACTTTTTATTATCAAAAGAACTACTGATACATTCTTTATGGCAATGACTTTCCAGTTTTTTGGACATTATACTTAGTGGTCTTCTAATATTTTTAAAAGTAAAATCAAAATAGTACAATACCTTAAACGAACATTGAGGACTTCCCATAACCAACTTTCGGGAAAATAGCTTCGAATTTCTGGCTTGCCAATCTCCATCAAAGCTTTAATATCTAAAAAGTGTAGATTTAGTATATGTAACAATAGATTAATATATATCACACATAGATATGACTTATTAGACTTCATCTTTTTTTGATTTTTAGTCTTAATTTTTCTGTAACAGAAGTCATTTATTTAGTATCAAAATAAGATGATAAATTTTAAAAGGCATGTTCAACAAATCAAATGTATTTTCTAGCAATACTTCATATTTAAGAAATACGATCATTTTGAAATTTGAATAAATACATTCATATATGCCTGGAACAATTCCAACACTATCTACTTCATGATGTTGGCATAATACTTTTCCTTTTAGACAAAGACATCCCTTCATAGTATATCCAAAAATGGAGGACACCTACTGTAAGTACCTTTGTTTCTCTAATTCTGTATCTCAAAATTCCCTGTTCCTCATGCTTTGTTTCAGACTTGGTGGAAAAGGTAACCCCTCCATTTTTTTTTGACAAAGCTAACCACTTTGCCTGTCTCCCAATATCATCCCTTCCAAACTCTTCCAGACATTTGCCCCTTAAACTATCACCTCTCTCTCAATATTCATTTTTTCTTGTATCTGCTAACTTCTTAACACATTCTTCTTTCTAATAAAATTTACTGACTTCCATCTCTTGCCTCCATGTTTTTGTGTACGATCTATCCCTCTTCACTTCCATCTATTAAATGATTCCCAAGTGGGTGCCACCGCCCCCTGGTGGGTGCTGCAGTGATCCAGGGAGGGTGGTGATGGCCACAGGTGCATTTGTCTTTCCTATTAATTGCTATTAAAATTTTAAAAAAAATAATTTCCAGGGACGCTAAGTAATATTTTTTCTGGAAAGGGGGCAGTAGGCCAAAAAAGTTTGGGAACCACTGATAGATAAAAAAAAAAAAAACACCAAAAGATGTGTTAAGTGATCTGAGGCACAGAGCTGGTGAAGGTCAGATTAGAGCAAGACAACAATGTCATTTACTACCTGAATGACATTGAACAAGTCAGCAGATCATAATATCTCAGGATCATGCATATAGAGCTAGAAGGAATCTCAGAGACTATCTAGTCCAACCCTTTCATTTTAGAGATGAGGAAACCCAGCTCCAGGGACTTAGGTGATTTGACTAAGGTCAAAAAATGAAAGCATCAGAGGTAGGATTTCAACTCATTTATTCAAACTCCATCCAGAAGTCTTTCCAGTTTGAGTCTCATTTTCTTCATCTATAAAATGGAAATAATAACATCTCGCCTATCTACTTTTTAGGTTTGATTCAAGAAATAAACTAAATAAGATGTTTATAAAAGTTTTTTTGTGACCATGCAGTGATATACAAAAGTAAGATACCATTACTGATAACCTATTTCTAAGGTCTGTGTTAGTTTTTTGCTATTGTTAGGATTATCATAATCATTACTTTTATCTTCATGACATCTGTATGCTTCCAACTCTGAGCTTAAAGTGATTATAAAATTTTTTAACTTACAATTCCTTCCCAATATCAAATTTTTATGAGTGGATTCAGAACGTATTTGTGATGCCAATTGACAGCAACTCTTGAATGCTTCCACGCAAAACTTTCCCTCTTTAACTCTCTCAAGCCGTTGCTCACAGGTCTCATGGGTCTTTTGGGCTCCATCATGGCAGCACATCCGAACACGCCAGTGTTTGTACTGAGCAGCTGTAATCAATAACAGATGTGCCCTTATTGAATTCCTTTCAATGCATTCATTATTTTTTTAATTAAAACCCTTACCTTTAGTCTTAGGATCAATAATGAATATTGGTTCCAAGGCAGAAGAATGGCAAGGGGTGGTAAGAGCTAAGCAATAGGGTTTAGGTGACTTGTCCAGGGTCACACAGCTAGGAAGTGTCTAAGACAAAATTTGAACCCAAGATCTCCCATCTCTGGACCTTGCTCTTAATCTACTAAGGAATCTTGCCACCCCCTCAATGTACTCTTAATTAAACTGCTATACACATGTATTCCTAACCAGAAAAACTGGTGCCAAACATAAATAGAACTGCTCCTAGGAGATTCTGGCTCAAGGCAAATTTCACCATGTGCTGTCCCATGATTCTCCCCATTTCCACCCTAGGACCTTTCATGATCTTCTCCCAACATCCATCTTGGTAACATTAAGCTTAAACATGCAAAGAACCATAAAAAAGACAGCCTGATGGGATGGTTAGAAAGTAGTAATGGTACGACAACACTGGAACATTTAGGAACATCCAGACATCAGAGGACAGCTTCACCTGATCTCTTCCTATCCCTACTCTGACACCTGGACTTAAGAAGTAGCAAAAGTCATAACTATCAATGTAGCCTGAGGATTCTGTGGTTTAGCTGTTGCTCTGGTGCTCCATCCTCAGACTGCTGTTCTGGATCTTCTTGGATTTAACCCAGAGAAAGGAAGAAGCCAAGGACTAGTCCAGCATTCTCTGATTCTTTAATTTCTGTCACTGATTTGGCTCAGTTTTCAGACAACATCAAGACAAACAGAATTAGAAAAGTGACCAATTAAATCATAATTAGATGAAGGTTTGGTGATGAATGCAGCATATCTGAGATCATTTGGCAAGTCTCATAACTCTTTGAAAGGTTCCAGAATTTTTTGCCTACCACTTTGGAAAGGGGAGATAGGGACAGAGAGGCCTTTCTCACCAGCAGATGCATATACTTTGCCTGATTGGATCTGGACCCAAAACAAAGGTCCCAGTGGAGTTGCTAGTAACCTTGTCCTGATGCTGTTTTTCTTCCTAACATGGAAGAAGGAAAGGGAAAGGAAGAGGAAAAGGAGGAGGATATTGTATGTTTTATTATTAGCACCCTTAGGAAGGTTTGTAGAGTTATGGTCTAAGGAGATATTTTCTTAGTCTTCCTAGGTAGTTGAAAAATCTATTTTAAGACTCATCTTCACTTATAGAGTAAAGTAAAGGGTGTGTGTGGGTGTGGAGGATGTGTGAGTGTGTGTATAAGGGAGAGAGGAAAAAGAAGGAGGAGGAGGAGGAGAAGAATGAGAAGAAGAGGAAAGGGAAGAGGGAGAAGAGGAAGGAGGAGAAGGAGGAGGAGGGAAATCAGAAGGAAGAGAAAAAGGAGAAGAAGAAGAAAGAAGGAGGAGAAGAAATTTCAATCAAAGAAGGATTGACCAAATCTGGAAGGTCCTTAATATAACAAGGAAACTCCATAGTGTAGACAAGGGGTTGGCATGGGAGGATCTCACTCAGGTGTGTCTTATTCATTTCTCAGCTCTGCCACAGGCACAGTGTAGCACAAATTTGAAAGGTGCTTAGAGTGTGTTTTATGTTGACTATATTAAGGGTCTGATAAACAGGAATCCTAGTATATTAATCTGTCCTAAATCCATGTTAATATCACTGTGGGAAGTATTTTAACAGTTTCTAAGGAATCTTCTTTTTCATGTATACAAATAAGAAGTGGGGGAAATATAATTTTAAAATATATCCAGTTCCTAAAATTATACAACCATAGTCTTTGTAATCCAATAAAATGTTCAGTGTACCTTTTTTTTCAAGTGCCTCCTGCAGTTCTCTCCTTGGTCTGAGTATTTCCTTACAAGGTGCATCTATTGTTTTTTGAGTTTTTTTAAAGATGGATGGAAGGAAAGAAAAACAATTTTAATACATTTTCCATGAAATTATCTATATTTCAAAGTCACATTCAATATTTGAGGCTAAGACTTGTTTTTCATCATGAAAAATTTTTATTACAGGAAAATACCCAAGTGTAGGTTGAGAATTATATTTTATTTTAAGTTAATTAATTAATTTGTTTATTGCTATAATAATGTCACAATATCTCAGACTTAGAGACATGGTTATGCTGGAGCCAGCTCAAACTGGCCCTCAAGTGTGCACATTTATATCCTGAAAATCAGCAAACATTTCAAACCAAGGTTTCATTTATTGATTTATTGAATTTCTAGCTTTAAAAAAGTGATAGAGAAAATGTTAATAATGCAAGTTATTCTTTTTTTTTTTTTTAAAGCCCTTGGCTCCAAGGCAGAAGAGTGGTAAGGGCTAGGCAATGGGAGTTGAGTGACTTGCCCAGGGTCACACAACTGAGAAGTATCTGAGGCCACATTTGAACCTAGGACCTCCCATCTCTAGGCTTGGCTCTCAATCCACTGAGCTACCCAGCTGCCCCCAGCAAGTTACTCTTAAAAGTGTGTCATAGGTCCATTTTTCCTCCAGAGAGTTAGTTCTTAATCATTGATCAGTAAAATTCTGCCTGGAAGAGACCTAGGAGATAAGCTGTGCCGGTCCATATCAGAATAGGAAACTCTTCTATAGTATCTCCAATAAGGATTTGTTAGGCCTTTTGCTTAAAACCTTCAGTTAAGAAGTATCCACTATATCCCAAGGCATTGCCTTGTCAGGAAGTTTTTCTTCATATTACTAAACTATGCCTGTCTTCATCTTCCACTCAGTATTTCTCATTCTGTGCCCTGGGACAATGTTAAATGCTGGAAGATAACTACCATGTACCTTTCCTCCTTGAACTGCCCTTCTTCAGGTTAAATAGCTCTACTTCCTTCAAGCAGTCATTGTACAGCATATTCTTTCTTGTCTCCATTATCATGAAACCAGTAGAACCAATAAGACTGTGATATATTAAAAAGAGAAATCTGAATGTAATCATAGAATAAATTATGGGCACATTACCATTTTCTTGTGTGACTTCTGTGTTAGTGTTGGTGAGAAATGTAAGTCCTGCTAAATGAAACACATCAGCACTGTTCTGACCTCCACCAGCACCACACCCCAGGTCACTTTTTTCAAAAACTCTCATTACCTATAACAGGAAGGAAGAATCATGAGCTGATTTTAATTTTAACAGGGGGAATTTCATAGATTCTGAAAACTTAGAATTAGAAAGAACTTCAGAAATTGTTTAATCCACTTTTCAGATATGGAAACTGAGGTCCAGAGAGTTGAAGTATCTTATACAAGGGAATACAGAGTATCTCAAAAGCCTTAGTTTAGTTTTAAGCTTTATTTGGCTTTAATAGCTAATTTTTATATTTATATTGATATCTACATATATGAATATAATAACAATGTAATATAAATTATGATATTAGAATAAATTTATTAGCTAACAAATCAAACTTTAAACTGAACTAAAAATTTTGGGCCCCCTGAATAACTCCCCAGTGTCAAGGCTAGAATCAGAACTGAGATATTCTGATTCCCAAGTGTATTCTTTTCTCATGGTGTCTTGCAAATTAGTAGCAAATGTTATTTATTCACATGAGGCTCTAAAGCAGGGGTCGGCAACCTTTTTGGCCATGAGAGCCATAAACACCACATTTTTTAAAATGTAATTTCGTGAGAGCCATACAGTGCTCACAGTGCGCGCTCCTGTAACAGCACCTGAAAAAAAAAAAAGGACTTTATGGCTCCTGCAGAAAGAGCCATATCTGGCCTTCAAAAGAGCCAGATATGGCTCGAGAGCCATAGGTTGCTGACCCCTGCTCTAAAGGCTTAGAATCTCAAGAAACCAGTAAGTCTCAAGAAAAGTATTAGGACTCTTAAGATGATGTCTACAGGCCTGCCTTTAATTCTCCCATTCAATTAATAGAACAAAACTACTGTTATATTGAAACTCTGAGAATTGTGAGTCTCACCTTGATTGACAAGGGAGACAGTTGGAGGCCATGAGGACAGGAGGAAAGGCAGTTGGCCTGAGGATATAAATACCCCTAACAGCCATCTGGGAGGATCTGTGGGTCTCTGCCTGTGGGGCATTGGTTCTCTCTGGATCTTCCTAGATCTTTAGGCATTTGAATCATCATAAGCTATTAGGTATCTGGGCCTGGGAGGTGAAGGGAGGAAGGGAGGTGACAAAGAAGAGGGAGGTGAAGGGTAAATATTTCCTGAAGGCTGTCAGGCTGACATACCACAAACTGATAATAAGGAAGCTGAGAGAAATCATCATATCTGTACCAACTGAGCAAATTGCTCTCTCTGGTTTGGCAGTGGCCAAGCTGAACCAGAGGGGTGTGAAGAACAATAGCCCAGCTTACTGAAACAATAGCCTGCAGTCCTGAGGGATTATTGATCATAGCTATTGGTGACAGGGTCTCCTATCCCCAATATGTTCCTGATTATTCCTTTCCCTATTTAACATCAATAGATAAAGTTTCATTAAGTACCTTCCTGAGTGGTCATTATATTAGGACCCTTGGGGAGGGAGCATCGCAGTCAAATGAACAATGTAATCCAAGGCTAATAGAGCCCACTATTAATAATCAATCCAACCCCAGGTGGGACCTGAAAGGGTTACTCATCCACATGACCATTAAGGGTCTTGCCTGGGCACTGTTACATTGAAATAGGAATTATATCATCTAGCAAAGGTGACTGAATTGGTGTTCCCCAGTCACCAGCTACCTAGGGGAATACAAAGACACAGCTTCCCTAACCAATATTCCCTAGAAGCATAGTAGCATTCAGAGAGTCCTATTTTTATAACACTACCATTTCCAGAAAGAAAAAAAACACCCTCAAAACAACAATCTATTTTTTCTTTAATTTTGAGCATAAGAATCTACTATTTGAGGAATTCACAGTATTTTATCCCAATAATAGATTATTTAAATAGAATGATAAAGCTAGAGAGAATCGTGGGTCACAGAATAGTAAAACTTAGAACATAAACCACAGAATTTTAGAACTTGAAAGAATCTTAGATAATCTAGCTTGAGTGACTAATTCCTTCTCTAAGCTGTAAAGTGAATATCTATTGCAGGGAGTAGTTTATAGCCCTAATACTTCCTTTGAGGCATAAAAAGGCAATATAGTAAAATGAATTGAAATTTGGGCCTATAATCAGGAAGAATGGATATTAAGTTAAACTTCTAAAACAAAAAATAGATGTGTGACTCTGGACAAGTCATTTTACCTTTCAGTTTCCCATACAATTCTCCAGAACTATAAGTTATAGATGAGTTGCCTGTCTTCTATCATCACACTGGATTTCAATACTGGGAGTTCACCACACTGAGGAAATAATGGGTCCAGAGCCCCTCCTCAAAAAGGAAACTTCCAGAATATACTTTCATTTCAAAAATCTTCTCTACTTCCCACTTTCATTTTTTAAAAAACCTTACCTTCCACCTTAGAATCAATACTGTATTGATTCTAGGAAGTATCTGAGGCTGGATTTGAACTCAGGTCCTCCCATCTCTAGATCTAGCTCTCAACCCACTGAGCAACCCAGCTACCCAGCTGCCCCACCTGCATTCCAATACTGAATCACCTTTCAGACTGATGCATAACCCCAGTCTAATAGAGAACAGACTTGTCTGTTAAAGTTCTCTGATTTATACTTTGAGCTAGAGAAATAATAAAAAAAAAAATTACATTTGTTAAAAAAGTTAGAAATAATAAAGGCCTTACTTAGTCCAACAGATGATTTACTTAAAAAGAAAAAATATTATAAAATTCTTGAAATCAAATTAATAGGAATTGGCATAAATGAATGATATCATTCAGTTTCCTGGATTATAATTATTCTGAGTTTCTTTTCAGGGAAGGAGGCATTCTTTTAGTTCTTTTAAGGATGAATTGTCCTGAGGAAAGTTATGTCAACATAGCTCACAAAAAATAGAACTTTGAGAGTTAATTTAATCAATGTTAAAATATAAGTGGGATTCTTCAGGACAAATAAATCTTACAATATATGAAATTATTTATGTTGTCAGGTATGGCCTTGCTTTAGTCTCACTTTGCTGTCAAGTCTATAAATGGCCTTTTAATTTTTACCCACAAATATCCTTTGTTTTCAGGTCTTTACTTTCAAAATGTCTTTATTTTCATAAGGGCTACAATTCTTTCTTCTTTCCTCCAAAAATTGTCAGATACAGTACTTTTCATTAAAGAATAACCTCTCAGATGGATTAGAATCTATTGGACTTCAACTGAGATAAAGAATCTCCTGATGTGGCCTATTCTTTTCATTTTATAGCTAAGGATGACTGGCCCTAAATCACACAGGTACTAAACATCGAACCTGATTTAACACAGTAGTTGGCACATAGTAGGTGCTTAATAAATATCGATTGATTTATTTTTTAAAAAAAGAATATCCCCTTCCATTCCTCATTCTCCACCCTTTCCTTAATTCCTGAGAAAGTTTGTGGGGCAGATTCCTGAATGTAGCAGATGACTCAGGTTCCTTCCAACTATATGATCTTATCTTAAAGAGTCCAAAAGGAGTGGCACAGTGGTTCAAGTACTAGAAGAGTCAGGAAGTCAAGTCAGGAAGACCTAAGTTTAAATCTGGCCTCAGTTACTTACTATCTGTGAACCTCTGGACAAGTCATGTAACTTCTCTCAGCCTCAGTCTCTTCTTCTATAAAATGAGGATAATAATAGCACCCACCTCCCAGGGTTATTGTGAGGATAAAATGAGATAGTATGAGAATATTTGTAAAGTGCTTCACAAACCTTAAAGTACTATATAAACTCTAATATTAGTTATTATGAAGAATTATTATTTTATTTTATTTCTGAAATACAGTTTTAAGCTCCTCTACAACCCCATGAATGATCCGGTATGATACTTTACTCTTTTCATATCCATGACTTTCTTGGGTTTTCCTTTGATTCCATAGATAGCAATATCCATAGCAGACAAAGCAACCCAGGAATTGTATTGGGTTACCAAATTCAGAGAGATGATCTGTCCAGGAGTGTATGCATTTTCATTTGACAGCTGAACCTGAAAGGTAATTTGAAACAAGAAAAGATTATCCATAAGAGGCCACATCTATTGGTAAGAACCATATCCATACACACAGGCTGGCCACTGAGATGTAGAGCTGACTTACCTGAAGAAAACAGACGTAGAGAGATTCCTTACCTGGAGGTTATTGCCACATTTTTCTTCCACATCTAACCAGACTGAGTCAGCTACTAATTCTGCCTGGTTTTCTCCTGTTACAAGGTAATAGACTAGAAGTCGGGCGGAAGGAATCATATCCTGAGTTACTGGAATGTTTAGACTTTGATAAGACAAATGTTCAAGCTTCTTTCTGGTCCCAAAGTTAACTATTTTGCCCTTGGATAAAACCTAAGAGAGAAACAAAATAAAGGTGGAGCTTTGGGAATAAGCCATTTGCAGGAAATTGTTCAAATGTTCAGAAACAGTCTTTGTTCAATTATTTTTTTTTTGTTTGTTTGTTTTTAAACCCTTGTACTTCGGTGTATTGTCTCATAGGTGGAAGATTGGTAAGGGTGGGCAATGGGGGTCAAGTGACTTGCCCAGGGTCACACAGCTGGGAAGTGGCTGAGGCCAGGTTTGAACCTAGGACCTCCTGTCTCTAGGCTTGTTCAATTATTTTTAAAGCAGAGATGACCAAAAAACAGTTCAACTAAATAAATGCACAGGACTGAGGTTCTCTCACTTTGTGCTTTAAATATCTGTCTGAAGTAGTCCACATTCTCCTAACTATTCCTTGAATTCCATATTTTGCCCTCGGTCCCTGCATATTCATCTAGACTGCCCTCCTTCATTCTCTCTAGGTCAGGGACTTCCTCCTTGTATTCTCCTTTCAGAATCCTTTTCCTTCAGGCCTCAGCCCAGTAGCCACCTCTTCCACATTGCCTTCCCTGATGACATATATAAAAGAAAGCATTCTCTCCCTCCTCAAATGCCCTTAGAGCACATTGTCTGAATTTAATTTCTCCATAGTTCCCTCTCTTATAACATTTCTGCTCAAGTATATGTTAATTCATTAAATGTCAACTCCTTGAGGGCAGAAATGGAATTGATTATCCACTTAACCAAGTTCACTCTCTGCAAATAATAGGTAGCATGAACTCTGAACCTGCATTTGGGAGACCTTGGTTCTGATCCTAGCTCTGATATTAAATTACTATGTTCCTTTGGGTGCAGAACTGGATTTCCCTGGGCTTTGGGATCCCAAGTACATAAAATGAGAAAATTTCACTAGTTCTTCACATTTATACAGTGCTTCAAGGTCTGTGCCTCTAAAAGGTACAAACTGGTAACTAACTAGCTATGTAACATCCTTTCTAGAGGCAGGGAAACCTCTTTGCCTGATAAAATCTCTCAGCCAATACCCTGATGCTGGAAATCTCTTTCCCCAGGGCAAAGTCTTTCATTCTATGGGGAGATAGCAATTGCCCTGGGAATGGGAATGTGTTAGCTCACAGCCATATTCTAGTTTCCTTTTCTCTTACAGGAATATAATATTTGCTATGACTATTCCCAAAGGCTTGTTGCTGAAACTTAAATGAGATAGAAAAATCTGAAATTGCCTTGTAAAATTTAAAGTGCTCTGCATACATAATGTAAGGGGACAATGAGATAGTGCAATGGATAAAGTACCAGGCCAAGAGTCAAGAAGACACACCTTCCTAAATTCAAATCTGCCCTCACACACTTATAGTCTGTGTGATCCTGGGCAAGTCACTTAACCCTATTTGCATCAGCTTCCTCATCAGTAAAACGAGCTAGAGAAGGAAATGGCAAAGCACTCCAGTGTCTTTGTCAAGACAACACCAAATGGGGTCATGAAGAGTCAGACAAGACTGAAAACAACAGAACAACTATATAATGTATAATTCTTGTTAGATATTCAATAAATATTCATTGATTCATATTTCATTAATCACCATTATAACTACTGTAGTGAAAGTATAAGTTGATTTCTTTGGTGCTACTCTTATCATTGAAATAGTGAAATTCTTGAGATTGAGAAATGTTTGGGCATAAGTAAGTGGCCAATAATTATAACTGATAAATTGCCTAAAACATCATGTAACCTCTCACACACAGAGAGAGGTCTTGGGTCCAAGTCAGACAAAGCAGGATAAAAAGTTAGTCAAGCTGTTAACTGTAATAGACCATTTTTAAAATGATTCCCTAAAAACAGCAAAATGTATCATAGATATAAATACACATTTACTCTACTTACCAAGTAATTATAGAAGGCTATCTTGTCAATATATGGACTTCTCGGTTTAACAGTAATGCTTAAGTAATCTCCCACACGTAAAGGTTTGAGGTTCTCTGTCCAGTCAATGTAAAGGTAACTTTTGCTGCGGGATGAATATGCTACTGCTCTATATTCTTTGACAGCCTGGTTTTCTTCTGGAAGATTAAGGTCTTCAGTTCTAACCTAATGAAAGGGAAGAGTAGGAGATGAGGATGATAGAAAAAAGTTGTAAAAATATGAGGTTAGGAAACCAAATTTTTCATATCAAAAATGAAAAAGAAGAACTTGCAATAATTGAAGAGGAACAAAACTGCTAATTTAGAAGAAATAAATGCATACTTAAATATCTTAACTACTTAAACAAAAGAAAAAAATAGACCAGAGAAATAGCCCACAAACAACAACAACAACAAGAAACAAAAAACCTTGAACAAACCATAAATAAACTCCCAAAGGGAAAAAATGCTATAGGACCAAGTGGCTTAACAAGTGAATTCTACCACATAATCAAAGAACAATTAATTCTAATGCAGTAAGTCAATAACCATTAGCTAACTGCCTGCTATATGAGTAATGCTGAGCTAAGTGCTATGGATATATAAACTGTTTGCACTAACAAGAAAAGCAAGCACCTTTCCAATCCATTTCTTTGATATAAATATGGTCTAATCACTAAACTAGGCAGAGACAAATTAGGGGAGAAAATGACTATTGGTATAAAATTTTTAAATAAAATATTAAGAAATAATTAAATGTAGCCACAAGAAGCAATAAATTTACTAATAACATTTTAAATAAAATTCACAAGTAGGCTAAAATAACAGATTAGAAAGATTATACACTCCTACTAGGTTGGTTTTATGACAGAAATTCAACATAAGGAAGACTAGAAGTATAATAAACCATGTTAATAATGTAAATAATAAAAACCAAATATTTTCTTGATACTAAAAAGGCATTGGACAAACCCAATACTTGTTTCTATTAAAGCTAGAAAATAAAATTTTAGAAAT
The DNA here is from genome assembly GCF_016433145.1 of Gracilinanus agilis. Lineage (NCBI taxonomy): Eukaryota > Metazoa > Chordata > Mammalia > Didelphimorphia > Didelphidae > Gracilinanus > Gracilinanus agilis. Next base: position 323,693,349 of record NC_058131.1, on the reverse strand, counting down.
CATGGAAATAAATGGATCTTTCCTCAACGTAGTAAATAATATTTCTCTAAATTCCAGAGCAAACATTATATGTAGTGGGAAAAGGGGGAAAGACCTTTCCAATTAGATTAGGAGTAAAGCAAGAATGACCATTATCACCACCACTATTTAATGTGGCATTAGAAATGCTAATCATAGGAATAAAACAAGAAAAAGAAATTTGGAGGTATAAGGTTATGAAAGTATGACTTTTTGTAGATAGTATGATGATGTACTTAGAGAAACTTAGAGAGTCAACCAAAAATTAATTGAAATAGGGGGTAGCTGGATGGCTCAGTGGATTGAGAGCCAGGCCTAGAGACAGGAGGTCCTAGTTTCAAATCTGGCCTCAGACACTTCCTAGTTGTGTGACCCTGGGCAAGCCACTTAACCCCCATTGCCTAGCCCTTACTGCTCTGCCTTGGAACGAATATATGGTATCAATTCTAAGACAAAAGCTTAGGATTATTTTAAAAAATTAATTAATTGAAATAATTTCAACTAAGTTGCAGAAGATTAATCCATGTAAATGATCAACATTCCTATCTAGAGTTCAATATTTCTCTCTGCATACAGATCTAGCTATATAGAGGAATGTTGATAATTAATAACATAGATATAAATTTAAATAGATATGTCTCTATATAGATCCATATATATATATAGAGAGAGAGTAAAGACTATTGATAGTCTGTTATATAGATATACATATGTGTGTATATACATATGTATATACACACATACATATGGATGGAAAGAAAGAGGAATGTTAATTCTATTAAATTTAAAAGGTTTTGTACAAGCACAATGAAGGCAAGCAATTCATAGTAAGTTTCTTGATAAAGGTCTCATTTCTCAAATATATATAGAATTAAGTCAAATCTATAAGAATATAAGTTATTCTCCAGATGATAAATGGTCAAAGGATATGAACAAGCAGTTTTCAGATGAAGAAATCAAAGCTCTCTATAGTCATATGAAAAAAGATTCCACATCACTATAGATTAGAAAAATGCTAATTAAGCCAAATCTGAGGTACCATCTCACATCTATCAGTTTGGTTGCTATGAGTCAGGAAAGGGAAATGATCAATGTTGAAGGAATATGGGAAAATTGGGACACTAATGCATTGTTGGTTAAGTTGTAACCAACCATTCTGGAGAGCAATTTAGAACAATGCCCAAAGGGGTATAAAACTGTGCAGACTCTTTGATCCAGCAATGCCACTAGTAGGTCAATATCCCAAAGAGATTTTTTAAAAGGGAAAAGGATCTACTTGTACAAAAATATTTATAACAGCTCTTTTTGTGGTAACAAAGAATTGGAAACTGAGGGGATGCCTACCAATTGGGGAAAGGCTGAAAAAGTTGTGATATATTTTGATGTATTGCTATATTGTGCATGAAATGATGAACAGGATGATTTCATAAAAGCCTGGAAAGACCTACATGAACTGATTCAATGTGAAGTGAATAGACCCAGGAGAAAATTATGCACAGTAACAGCAGTGTTTTATTTTTTTTTTAATTTTTTAAATTAATTTATTTTTAGAAAAATTTTCCATGGTTACATGATTCATGTTTTTACTTTCCCCTTCATCCCCTCAAATCCACCCCCCATAGCTAACTCACATTTCTACTGGTTTTAACATGTGTCATCAATCAAGACTTATTTGCATATTTTTAAATAATTTTTATTTTTTAGAAAAGTTATCATGGTTATATGATTCATGTTCTTACTTTCCCCTTCTTCCCCTGACCTCCTCTCCCCCCAACCCCCCGTAGCCATGTGCGCATTTCCACTGGTTTTAACATATGTCATCAATCAAGACTTATTTCCAAATTGTTGATAGTTGCATTGGTGTAGTAGTTTCGAATCTATACCCCCAATCATGTCCGTCTCGACCCATGTGTTCAAGCAGTTGCTTTTCTTCTGTGTTTCCACTCCTGTAGTTCTTCCTCTGAATATGGATAGCATTCTTTTCCATAAGTCCCTCAGAATTATCCTGGGTTGTTGCATTGCTGCTAGTACAGAAGTCCATTACATTCTATTTTACCACAGTGTATTGGTCTCTGTGTACATGTTCTTCTGGCTCTGCTCCTTTTGCTCTGCATCAATTCCTAGAGGTCTTTCCAGTTCACATGGAATTCCTCCAGTTTATTATTCCTTTTAGCACAATAGTATTCCATCACCAGCATATACCACAGTTTGTTCAGCCATTCCCCAATTGAAGAACATACCCTCTTTTTCCAGTTTTTGCCACCACAAAAAGCGCAGCTATAAATATTTTTGTACAAGTCTGTTTATCTATGATCTCTTTGGGGTACAAACCCAACAATGGTATGGCTGGATCAAAGGGCAGGCATTCTTTTATAGCCCTTTGAGCATGATTCCAAATTGTCATCCAGAATGGTTGGATCAGTTCACAACTCCACCAGCAATGCATTAATGTCCCAATTTGGCCACATCCCCTCCAACTTTCTTTACTCTCCCTTATTATCATTTTATCCAATCTGCTAGGTGTGAGGTGATACCTCAGAGTTGTTTTGATTTGCATTTCTCTAATTATTAGAGATTTGGAACACTTTCTCATGTGCTTATTGATAGTTTTGATTTCTTTATCTGAAAAATGCCTATTCATGTCCCTTGTCCATTTATCAATTGGGGAATGGCTTGATTGTTTATACAATTGATTTAACTCCTTGTATATTTGAGTAATTAGACCCCTGTTAGAGTTTTTTGTTATAAAGATTTTTTTCCAATTTGTTGTTTCCCTTCTAATTTTGCCTACATTGTTTTTGTTTGTTCAAAAGCTTTTTTAGTTTGATATAATCAAAATCATTTATTTTACATTTTGTAATTTTCTCTAACTCTTGCTTGGTTTTAAAATCTTTCCTTTCTCAGAGATCTGACAAGTATACTATTCTGTGTTTACTTAATTTATTTATAGTTTCCCTCTTTATACTCAGGTCATTCACCCATTCTGAATTTATCTTGGTGTAGGGTGTGAGATGTTGATCTAAATCTAATCTCTCCCATATTGTTTTCCAAATTTCCCAGCAGTTTTTGTCAAATAGTGGATTTTTGTCCCAAAAGTTGGGCTCTTTGAGTTTATCATACACTGTCTTGCTGATATCACTTACCCCAAGCCTATTCCACTGATCCTCCCTTCTGTCTCTTAGCCAGTACCATATCATTTTGATGACCGCTGCTTTATAGTATATTTTAATATCTGGTACTGCTAGGCCACCTTCCTTCACATTTTTTTTCATTATTTCCCTTGATATTCTTGATCTTTTGTTATTCCAAATGAACTTTGTTATAGTTTTTTCTAATTCAGTAAAAAAGTTTTCGGTAGTTTGATAGGTATGGCACTAAATAAATAAATTAATTTGGGTAGAATGGTCATTTTTATTATGTGAGCTTGTCCTACCCACAAGCAATCAATGTTTTTCCAATTGTTTCGATCTAGTTTTAATTGTTTGGAAAGTGTTTTGCAGTTGTGTTCGTATAATTCCTGTGTTTGTTTTGGTAGATAGATTCCTAAGTATTTAATATTGTCTAGGGTGATTTTAAATAGTGTTTCTCTTTCTACCTCTTGCTGCTGTGATGTGTTGGAAATATATAGAAATGCTGATGATTTATGTGCAATTTTGTGTCCTGCAACTTTGCTAAAGTTGTTGATTATTTCTACTAGCTTTTTAGTTGATTCTCTAGGTTTTTTTACGTATACCGTCATATCATCTGCAAAGAGTGATAGCTTAGTCTCCTCATTGCCTATTTTAATGCCTTCAATTTCTTTTTCTTCTCTAATTGCTACTGCTAGTGTTTCTAGTACAATTTTAAATAATAGAGGTGATAATGGGCATCCTTGTTTCACTCCTGATCTTATTGGGAATGCTTCTAATTTATCCCCATTGCACATGATGCTTATTGATGGTTTTAGATATATACTGTTTATTATTTTTGGGAAAGGTCCTTCTATTCCTATACTTTCCAGTGTTTTCAATAGGAATGGGTGCTGTATTTTGTCAAAGGCTTTTTCAGCATCTATTGAGATAATCATGTGATTTTTGTTGTTAGCTTGTTGATATGGTCAATTATGTGGATGGTTTTCCTAATGTTGAACCAACCTTGCATTCCTGGTATAAATCCCATCTTATCATGGTGGATAAGCCTCTTCATCACTTGCTGGAGTCTTTTTGCTAGTATTCTATTTAAGATTTTTTGCATCTATGTTCATTAGGGAGATTGGTCTGTAGTTTTCTTTCTCTGTTTTTGATCTCCCTGGCTTTGGAATCAGTAACATATTTGTGTCATAAAAGGAATTTGGTAGGACTCCTTCTTTGCTTATTATATCGAATAATTTGTATAGTATTGGGATTAGTTGTTCTTTGAATGTTTGATAGAATTCACTTGTGAATCCATCAGGCCCTGGCAATTTTTTCTTAGGGAGTTCTTTGATGGCTTGTTCAATTTCTTTTTCTGATATGGAATTATTTAGGTACTCTATTTCTTCTGTTGTTAATCTAGGCAATTTATATTTTTGTAAATATTCATCCATATCACCTAGATTGCTATAATTATTTCCATGTAATTGGGCAAAATAGTTTTTAATGATTGCCTTAATTTCCTCTTCATTAGAGGTGAGGTCTCCCTTTCATCTTTGATACTATCAATTTGGTTTTCTTCTTTCCTTTTTTTTATTAGATTGACCAGTACTTTGTCTATTTTATTTGTTTTTTTTAAATACCAGCTTCTAGTCTTATTTATTAATTCAATAGTTCTTTTACTTTTGATTTTATTAATTTCTCCCTTGATTTTTAGTATTTCTAATTTAGTTTTCATCTGGGGATTTTTAATTTGCTTGCTTTCTAGTTTTTTAAGTTGCACGCTCAATTCATTAATCTCTGCCCTCCTTAATTTGCTAATATATTTACTTAAGGATATAAATTTCCCTCTGAGTACTGCCTTAGCTGCATCCCACAGAGTTTGGTAGGATGTCTCATCATTGCCATTCTCTTCAATGAAATTGTTGATTGTTTCTATGATTCCTTCTTTGACTAATTGGTTTTGAAGAATCATATTATTTAATTTCCAATTAGTTTTTGATTTGCCTGTCCAGGTGCCCTTACTAATTATTATTTTTATTGTATTATGATCTGAGAAGGTTACATTTATTATTTCTGCTCTTTTGCATTTGTTTGCAATGTTTCTATGCCCTATTACGTGGTCAGTCTTTGTGAATGTTCCATGTGCAGCTGAAAAGAAGGTGTATTCCTTTTTGTCCCTATTTATTTTTCTCCACATATCTATTAAATCTAATTTTTCTAGGACTTCATTCACCTCTCTTATCTCTTTCTTATTTATTTTTTGGTTTGATTTATCTAGATCTGAAAGAGGAATCTTTAGGTCTCCCACTAGTATGGTTTTACTATCTATTTCCTTCTTGTGTTCTGCCAGTTTCTCCTTTAGGAATTTAGATGCTATGCCATTTGGTATATACATATTGAGCACTGTTATTTCCTCATTGTCTATACTGCTTTTTATCAGGATGTAATAACCTTCCCTGTCTTTTTTAATCATATTTTTACTTTGGCTTTGTCAGAAATCATGATCGCCACTCCTGCCTTCTTTTTCTCATTCAAAGCCCAAAAGACTTTGCTCCAGCCCTTTCCCTTAAATCTGTGTATGTCTACCCGCCTCATATGTGTTTCTTGTAGACAACATATGGTAGGATTTTGCTTTCTAATCTACTCTGCTATTTGCTTCCGTTTTATGGGCGAGTTCATCCCATTCACATTCAGAGTTATAATTATCAGTTGTGTATTCCCCAACATTTTGGTATCTTCTCTTAGTTCTACCCCTTCTTCTTTCTTTCCCCTCTGTTTCTTATTTACCTTTTCATGTTTCTCTTGGTTTTTGTGGTTGGATATTGAACTTTCCATTTAGTCCTGGTCTTTTCTGTGCAAATACTTGGAAATCTTTCTATCTTGTTGAATGCCCATACTTTCCCCTAGAAGTATATAGTCAGTTTTGATGGGTAGGTGATCCTTGGTTGTAGACCCAGTTCTCTTGCCTTTCTGAATATCATATTCCAAACCTTGAGGTCTTGTAGTGTGGAGGCTGCCAGATCCTGTGTGATCCTGATTGGTGCTCCTTGATATATGAATTATCTCTCTCTTGTAGAATTTTTTCTTTTACTTGGAAGCTCTTGAATTTGGCTATTATATTCCTGGGGGTTGTCTTTTCAGGGTTTAGTGTAGAGGGTGATCTATGGATCCTTTCAATGTCTATATTGCCCTCTTGTTGTAGAACTTCAGGGAAGTTTTGCTGAATAATTTCTTTTAGTACGGAGTCCAAATTTCTATTAATTTCTGCTTTTTTTCAGGAAGACCAATGATTCTCAAATTGTCTCTTCTAGACCTGTTTACTTGATCTGTCAATTTCTCATTGAGATTTCATGTTTCCTTCTATTTTATCAGTCTTTTGACTTTGCTTTATTTGTTCTTGTTGTCTTGAGAGATCATTGGCTTCTACTTGCCCAATTCTTGTCTTTAGAGACTGATTTTCTGCTATATTCTTTTGATTTTCCTTTTTGATTTGGTCTATCCTGTTTTCCAGCTGTTTGATTTTGGTCTCCAATTTGCTTATCAATTATTTTGATTTGGGGGCATCTTTTTTGAATTGCCCAATTTTAGAGACTGGTTTTTCCTTTTCAATCTGGTCTGTTTGGTTCTTCAAGGCTTCCAGCTGGTCATTTCTGGTCTTCAATTTCTGAGCCTTACTTTGCAATTGCAAAATTTGGCCTTTTAAACTTTTATTTTCTTGCCAGTTCTCTTCCATCTTTCTCATAATCTCAGATTTGAACTCTTCAAGAGCTTGTGACCAGTTTTCATTTCTTTGGAAAGGTTTGGATATGATTACTTGTTTGTTCTCCTCTACTGTTTGCTCTGTTGTCTGGAATTTTTCTGTGTAAAAGTTGTTAAAGATTTCTTCTTGATCTTTCTCTTCTGGGGTTCTTGTCTCTGGCTTGCCATTGTTAGCCCAGCATCCTCTCAGCTTTATCCTCATGCCCAGGGTCTGTCTGTGCTCTTTAGACTCCTGAGGTCTCAGGTCTAGTTGTTCTCAGGGTCAAGCCTCCTGGTGGTCCCCTTACTTGTTCCTCTGCCTGAAGCTTCTTTAACAGTCTCAGGGTGTTGATTCCACAGTCATGCACCCCTCTGCGCTGGGTCCCTACCCAAGGTCCGCACCTACATTCAGGATCTGCCTGTACTCAAGATCCGCGTCTGCAGCTGCAACCACGTCTGAAGCTGTGACTGAGCCTGCACTCAAAGTCTGTGTTCAAAGTCTGAGTGTTCTTTAGCCTCTTGGGGTCTTAAATCTTGCTGCTCTCAGGAGCAGGCCCTGGTGACCCCAGGTAGCTGCCAAGGATGTAATGGATGCCCCAAACTTGTTCTAGCTCTTGTGCACTGTTTTTGGCCCTGTAGGTGGTGTGGGGGCAGGGGGTTGCTCAGCTCACATTTTAGTGAGAGCTATTTCACCCCCTTATAGCACGGAAATGCCCTGATCCCACATATCTTCAATGCTGCGCCCTGTTGTGGGGTCCCTTCGTTTGTCTGGATTTCTTTTTATGTCCCCTTGAGGAGTCCTATATGTTTCGGTTAGGAGAGGTTAAGCAGCTACTTTTTACTCTGCTGCCATCTTAGCCCGGAACTACGACTTATTTACATATTATTGATAGTTGCATTGGTGTGGTCCTTTCTGGTCTACATCCCCAATCATGTCCTCATCAACCCAAGTGTTCAAGCAGTTGTTTATCTTCTGTGTTTCCTCTCCTGTAGTTCTTCTTCTGAATGTGGGTATCGTTCTTTTCCATAAATCCGTCAGAATTGTCCTGGATCATTGCATTGCTGCTAGTACAGACATCCATTACATTGGATTTTACCACAGTGTGTCAGTCTCTGTGTACAACGTTCTTCTGGCTCTGCTCCTTTCACTCTGCATCAATTCCTTGAGGTCTTTCCAGTTCACATGGAATTCCTCTAGTTTATTATTCCTTTGAGCACAATAGTATTTGTAATGTAGGGTTGCAGCAAAAGCTTTTGCTTTTGCAAACCAACTGTAGCAGCCCTGGCAGTTAGAAGGTTTAGAATGCTCATGGGAAAACCATTGGACCCTGAGTCTATAAATAGTCCTGAAGTACCAGCTGAAGGGCCTTTTGCTTCTTGGCACTTTTGGGCATGGCCTGATTTCCCCGGACCTCTCCCTTGACCTCTCCATTGATATCCTGCTATTCCCTGGATTTCCCCCTTGGGACCTGGGAGGAAGGGTGATTTGGTGGGTGGAAATTGTGGGAATTAGCTTTTTTAGACAGGCAGGAAGGACTTAACCCAAACCATCACCCTATCTAGCAATCTGCTGAATCTTTATATCAGGACAGGGACATAATCCTTGCCTGAGGGAACTGGCTCCCTCTGCCTAATTCCCTCTTCAGTGACCCCTCCCCCAGTACCAGCTTTTCCCTTAGTAGCAGTTACAAAACCCTAATCCCCTTTTCCCTTCACCTTACCCTGGGCATTGATAAACCCCTTCAGTAGTTACACAAAGAATTTCTGGTGAATCATTGTATCTACTAGTAGGGCAAAGGCTGAAGAAGGAAAGGAATAACTTTTCTTTATTTATTGAGGGTAAACCTAGGCATCCATCTTGAGCAGGAAGTGGCTAGCTGTCCCTTCCTGTAAAGGTTTCAGTTTTCACCAACAGGGAAGGGCCCCTTTACTCCTCCCTTCTAGGAGCCTAGGAGAACAGCAAGAGGCTGAATAAACTCCTCAGCCAGACCCATATCACTTCTGGCTTACCCAATTCATCTTATATTGTAGAAGTAGCCTCCCTGCCTGAAAGACCCAGTCTATTCCTCCCAATACCCTCAAGTACCTAGCCTCTGTGATTGGCCTGCTTGATTAGCCCTTCCTATACCCCCCATTCATTCCTTAACTTAGCCATCCCCATTTATTCCTCCACATATCATTATTGCCTTTTATTTCATTACATATTCCATCAACAACATATACCACAATTTGTTCAGCCATTCCCCAATTGAAGGGCATACCCTCATTTTCCAGTTTTTTGCCATCACAAAGAGAGCAGCTATAAATATTTTTGTACAAGTCTGTTTATCTATGATCTCTTTGGGGTACAAACCCAGCAATGGTATGGCTGGATCAAAGGGCAGTCAGTCTTTTATCGCTCTTTGGGCATAATTCCAAATTGCCATCCAGAATGGTTGGATCAGTTCACACCTCCACCAGCAATGCATTAATGTCCCAATTTTGCCACATCCCCTCCAACATTCATTACTCTCCCCTGCTATCATTTTAGCCAATCTGCTAGGTGTGAGGTGGTACCTCAGAATTGTTTTGATTTGCATTTCTCTAATTATTAGAGATTTAGAACACTTTCTCATGTGCTTATTGATACTTTTGATTTCTTTATCTGAAAACTGCCTATTTATGTCCCTTGCCCAGCAGTGTTTTACTATGATCAGTTGTGGAAGATTTGACTATTCTCAGCAATGCAAAGATTCAAAATAATTCTGAAAAATTTGTGATGGAAAATGTGATCCATCTCCAGAAAAAGAACTGATGGAGTCTGAATGCAAATTGAAGCACATTATTATTCACTCTGCGTGTGTGTGTGTGTGTGTGTGTGTATTTTGGTTTTTGTTTTATGAATCTTCTTTTACAACACAACTAATATGGAAATATGTTTTGATAATCACACATGTATTAACTAGATCTACCATCTCAGGGAGAAAAGGGAAGGAGTGAGAGAATTAAAATGTCAAAATTTTGGGAAACATATGTTTAAAGATGTTATTACATGTAATTGGGGGGAAATATTACATTTTAAAAAGAATGGAGGTATTATATTAAAGAAGGTCACTTGTATCTATTTGAGGTAGTAGAAATGATGTACAGAGAGGATAAGATGACACTTCTCCTTATAACAGTTGCCCAGGCAGGATCCTTCAGATCAAAGAGGTTTATCCCTTCAGGACCCACCTGGGATTAATTGATATATTAATTTGGGCTCTTCAGCTAGGATAACATTGATATTCTGATTGTGTTGACTCCCTTCCCAAATGAACTTTGGAAACCAATTTAGGAAGGTACTTCAAACTTTATATATTTAACAAGAAGGATAAGGGTAAAGGTCTGAGGTATAGGAGACCCTACTTTAATTGTTACTAATGAAACTCTCACTGTTGGCAAATGAAGAATCAATGTTAGCTTCCCTCTGGTTCAGCCTGGCCAGGACTAAACCAGAGTAGGTAAACTGCTGGGAAATCTTCAGCTTCTTCTTCTGTAGATCTTACGCCTAACAGTTGAGATATATCCACCCTTTCCATCCTCTTCTTCGTCTCCTGCCCACTTCCCGAATTCCTCCCGGGCAGCCTAGATAACTAGATGATGAAACTCCTAATATCTAGGGGAATTAGATACTGAGGTGATGGTCAGGTACAGGTTGATAATGGTATATCAAGTACAGGAAGAGCTTGCAGAGAGATGTCTGCACCCTCTCACTCCAAGACCAGGATCCACCGATCTCTAGCCTCAGGACAGGTAAAAGACCCAGAACTTCTGCTCAGGGTTCTCAAATGCCCCTCCTGACTCTCCCATGCCTCTCTGGGAACATTCTATCCAACTGACTTATCTGTCAATCATTGAATGAACTTCAAACTCCCAGAGATTCAATATAACAGAGGTGAAACATACTACTCATTTCCTGACTGAGAGGTGATAAAATTAAAATGCAGAAAGAATGAAGCCTTTTTGGATGTGATGGTTATTTATTTGGCTTGGCTATACAGATTTTTTTTTTTTTTGCTCCATATGCAGTCTAGGAGGGGGAAAAGGAAGGACTGTGGAACCTAGAAAGAGTCAGAATTAAAAATCCTGACCCCTGTATGACATTATGGGCCCGACCCTTATATGACATTATGATGAAATAGAATTACCCACAGGAATCCCAAACCTTACAGACCTCCAGTCTCCAGGGACTGACCTTATCTACCTTTCAGACCTTCCCCTTCTCCCCAGGATCTCTTCCCTTCAGAAATTCACCTTATCTACCTTAGGACATTCCCCTTATCTACAAGATTTCCTAACCTAAGGCCATTCCTCTACCCTGTTCCATTGGGACTACTACTCCATAAAAACTCTAGCCCAGGCACAGCTCGGGGTCACTCACCAACTTTAGGTGGGAGACCCTAACTCGAGCTAGACTATAAAGTCCCTTTGCATCTTGCATTATTGGTTCAA
>NC_058131.1:323667007-323677007 GCF_016433145.1 Gracilinanus agilis | reverse complement strand
TCCCTGTAAGAAACGCTTCTTCCCTGTCCTAGAGAACACAGAACTAATGGTAGCCCAGAAGGTATATGTGTATATATATGAGAGAGAGAGAGAGAGAGAGAGAGAGAGAGAGAGAGAGAGAGAGAGTGTGTGTGTGTGTGTGTGTGTGTGTGTGTGTGTGTGTGTGTGTAGAGGGGGGAAAGAGAGAAAGAGAGGAGAGAGAGAGAGAGAGAGGAGAGAGAGCGCACTTAGAAGGAAATTGACTATAATGGATGGCTACTCTGTAAACTCTTTTTTTCTTTAGTTTCTTACTCCATTTTTCCTAACCCCTGCCCCAACCTCCACTACCTTCTATACCAAGGTAGAAGTAGTTGCCTGCATTTTTAAAAAATCATCTCACCTTGATGGGAAATGGTATCCCAGGCTTCAAGAAAAGAGGAGTAGCAACCAAATTCAGTTGGTATGGAGACAGGACATATTTAATTCCAGGGATTTCAGCTTCTTCATAAAATCCACCTAAAAATCAATTAAGTATTTATTAAAAAAAACAACAGCAACTCATTAGATCCCATCATTCCTACTAGTTATTGTCTTATATCTCTCTTCCATTTTTCAGATGAACTCTCTAAAAAAGTCATCTACATAGGAGTAATAGGGGAAGCAGAAAAAGCCATGAACCCAGGAGACAAATTTCTTGTTCAGTCGTTTTTCAGTTGTGTCTCACTCTTCATAGCCCCACTTAGGATTTTCTTGGCAGAGATACTAAAATGGTTTGCCACTTTCTTCTCCAGCTCATTTTACAGATAAGGAAACTAAGGCAAATAGGATTAAATATCCTGTCCAGGGTCACACAGCTAGAAACGTCTAAGATTTGATGAACTCATAAATCTTCCTGACTCCAGGCCCAGCACTCTATCCACTCCATCACCTAGTTAGAATACATGTTAAAAGATAGAATAGTACAGCTGGAAGAGTCCTTGAAGACTGAATCCAATTCTCTCATATTCAAAGATGCAGAAATTCCATTTTCTAAAACCTAATTATAAACTGCAGAGAAAGCACGTAACCAATCGCTTATTGTATGCTAGGCACTGTGTACTATGTAAATGTATCTGTAGCCCTATTAAATCCCACCTTTGCTACAGTTTTTCTGGAACACAGCTCAACCCTGACTAGCTATGTCTCTCTGAAGAGGTAATAGAGCAATGTCACGAGAAGAACAGTGGATGTAGAGTCAGATGACCTAAGTTAGAATCTTGGTTCTGCTACTTACTATCTAAATGATTCTGGACATAGAAGTTCCTCTTTTCTGAGCTTCAATATTTTTATCTGCTTAAATTAAGGAATAAACTAGATCAGTGATGGTGAACCTTTTAGAGACATTGGAGACTGAGTGTCAAAACTACAATATTCATGCTGCATTTGAGCCCCACTCCTTACCCCAGATAGGGGAGGGAAGAAGCTCTCCCATTGGGCCACTAGGCAGAGGGATGGGTGAAGTGAGAAATGTAGTCAGGTGAGCATGAAGAAAGGGGAAAGGGAGGAGCTCCCTCTGGCATACTCTGGCATATGTGCCAGAGATTTGCCAAAATCAAACAAGATCATTTCTAAAGTCATTTTCCAGTTTCTAATCCTGTCACCTTCTTCCTGAACTTTATAATGTAAAATAATAACAGAAGTGTAGCAACTGTTCCTATCTTTTTGTTTCTCTTGGATTCATATAGTATATGTACAATATAAATTATGTTTATAACTTTATTTATAGATACCATTCTTTTGTGCATCTTGAATCCCATCAGGAGGGCCACACCCTTCACAGGAGCAGTTCATAACCAAAATTCTCTTGATAATTCTGTAAAATTCTTGTCCATAAATCCCACAGAGAGACTTCACCTAGCACATGAGTCTGTTATTATTTCCTGGGTACCAGCACAACACACCTCTCTGCCTTTCAGTAAAATCTTGCTTTGAGTTCATATGAGATTTTTCATCTTATCTGGCCATTCTTGCCCTTGATGACATGTTTTATACAACTCTTATACAACACCTAAATATTTGACCATATTCACTCATTCTGACCTAAAAACAAGATCAGACTCTTACCTGTTAACTCCAGGACTATGACAGACACATGAAGGTATTTGTTATTTAATTCTTCTAGGCTTTGATATGGTAATTCTTCAATTGCCTTTTTACTATTAAAAGTGAATTCTGTGATTCCATTTGTCACCTGTGTTTCAAAAGAGACCAAAAGGGTAGATGATTTGCTACATGGGAAATTATAGAGTCCATTTTAAGCGGACTAAAAATTATCATCAGCCCTTATCAATATTAGCAGTCATATGTAATACAGTAATAAAGCTAAGTATGAAGGAGGAATACTGCCCTAGTTCTATGTATGCTTTGAATTTTGGTGGGTATGCTTTGAATTTTGACCTAATACTCAGCTTTGCCTCCATACTGCCTTTTTACCAGATACTAAGCTTTGATGAAGGCTTACACTAATTTCCTTTGTTGCTTAGAAAGACTCCCAACTGGTACCGATGCCTCAAAACTGCCGTTTTCTATTTGTAATATGAAATCTAAAACTCAGTGACCACTTTCCACCAAGTGACTCTGTACCAAAAGCCAGGGCATATTGCCTAGGGAGAAAATAGAATGGCTCTGAGGGGCCAACTAAGTAAATTTAAGAAACCTATGAAGTGAGGCTAATGTCATAGGAAATTAAAAAGTTCTTTTTCAAGTACTGGTCAAGCAAAACAAAGTGGAAAATTGAACACATAATTTTTAAGTCCACAGCACTGTTTTAGTCTAAAATGTATCAACTCTCAAATGTAAGTGCTTTTTTAATATAAATGATCAGAATACATCAATAATACATCAACACTTCCATGGATATATGATCTCAACTCATCGATGTCCTTTGTAGTCAGTCCTTGTCTCACTTATTTCATAAATTCTTCATAAGGGCACCTATCCACTGCACTAGATCCCTTCCTCTTTATCTTTTACCCTCCCATAGGTACTGAGTTTGACACTCAAACTGTCCATCTGTCATTCTTCACTTCTTGTGAGGTCCAGTTCTCTTTCCAATAAAAAATTTCCCAAGGAACATGTTTTAAATGACTTCTTGTTAACAAATCTTCACTTGCCTCTCCATTGCCATATTCTATAGCCAATTTATGAGCACTGTAAGACTCTCTACTGTTCTATGTATCATTCATAATTTAGATTCTTTGGATCTTGGGTTGCTTCATATTTTGCAGTGATAGAGCATTCCCAGAAGCATATTAGTGCTAAATAGATTGAATTTTAATTCAGGGAGCATCTTGGGAACTTTGAGAGTGCTACATACCCCTAAAATGCAAACTAGCTTGCTTTCTTCCTCCTATCAATTCTGGTCCCTGTTTACAGTTCATCTATAATGACTCTCCAAGATGTGTGAACTGGTACCTTAAGTCAATATGTTACCAATCCACCTGAACATTTTAGTACCAACAATAGGCCTCCTTCATCTACTTTTTTTCCCTTACATATGGATTGTTAGGACAATCTCCTTTTTACCAGCCACAAATGACATTAAGAAGACCTTGTAGTATTTCAGGGAGTGATGCAATTATGTCAAGGACATCTGAAAAAAGGAGAATCTGGGAGATCATGTCAGTTAGAGAGATTCCTTTTCCACTTGAACCTTGCCCATATCATTCTCTATTACAGTGATATAAACCCCTTCAGTGAGGGTAGGACCCTCTGTTTTATGACTGACTTGCTATCAACTGTTATCAAAAATTGGCTCTGCCTTTATATCTATGAAGTAATTTTGTATAATCTTTACATATGCATAAGAAACAACTTGTTAGAAGATAGTCTTGCAAAGGCTAAATTTTTATTCTAAACAGATTTAGAATTATCTGAAAAAATGTGTCACTTTCACTTCTATTCTAGAATCACAGAATTTAAGAACTAGAATGGGCCATATAGATCATCTAGTCTAATACAGATGAAGAAGTTGAGCCCAGAGAACGGAAATAACTTGTACAGGATCACAAAGAAAATTAGTATCTGATTCAGAACTACAACTTAGATATTATAACCTGTAATCCATAGCTCTTTTCCACTTTTCTTTGTATCCATCTGTCTTCACTTGAGAGCCTCCATATTTATCTAAATGGATTCCCATAGCCCACATGTATAACCTCAATCATACACTGCAGCCATTCCAAAGTAACACTCTTTCAAATAACTCTAAGATTTTTAATGTATATGATTACATGTTTAAAGACCATAGTTTATTTGTTTATATGTTTACTTGTATGTATGTCAAATAAACATTTTTTATATTTGTGAACATATGATTGTGACATCTTCTTACCTGTTTTTGTTGCATTGCTTTATGCATCATTTCTTTCCCATCTTCTTGCAAACTTTCTTTTATTCCAAAATAGATATAAACATCTCCCTCAGTGACCTTCTTATTATAAAAATAGCTGACAAATGATAACACAGTTAAACCACTTCGTTACTGTAATGAGTTTAAGATAAAATAAAATAAATATTTAACTTTATATCAGTTTTGATCCTTACTATGTCATAGGTAAGGCAGAGATTATTAGATGAGAAAAGATGAGGCAGAGATTATTACAGATGAGAAAACTCAGGCCAAGTGATCATAGGATCATAGATTTTGAGCTAGAAGAGAACCTATAAGACCTCAATTTTTCAGGTGAAGAAATGGAGCCTGAGCCACATTAAGTTATTTGCCTAGGGTCACACAGCTAGTAAGTATATGAGGCAAGATTGGAATTCAGGCCTTCCTGATTCAAAGCCCAGTAGAAATGCATGTAACCACTTCATAGGAGTCATTATTTGCACTAATTGGGGCCTAGCTACACTTTATCCACTGAGCCACCTAAGCTATTTCCCAAGCTAATATGCCCAAGGTCACATAAAAAGGATTTAGATCCAGATTTACTGAATCCTGGCCTGGTGAATGAATGAAGAGAATTTCTGCCTTCCCATTGGACTTTCCAGAATAAGTTGAGGTTTCAGCACTACTACTTATTCACTATTTGACTGTGGGCAAGACAATCCATCTCTCTAAAGCTTGCTCTATAAAATAGGAGTAATAATATATACTATATAGTACTAATCTCTCCAGGAAATTGTGAACAAAGCATTTTATAAGTGAGATAATTAAATGAGAGAATGTATACAAAGGACTGTGTAAATCTTAAATCCTCTATGTAAAATTTAGCTAATATTGTTCAGCTTTAAGGTGCTATATAAATGTGTATTTATGGGCTGCCAAGAAAAGGGAATGGACAACCCACATTGAAGCCAGGCGCACCAAGGTGCAAGGTCTGCCTCTGACACATTTTAGCCATGTGACACTGGACTGAGTGGCTGTTCACCTCCCAGAATTCTTAGTAACTGTCTGGAATTATCTAAGTTGCAGGGAAGGGGCTAACCTGCGTTTGGAGAAAGAGCTTACTCACCTTAGTACTGTCCTTATCCAAGGTCCTCCATAGCTGCCTAAATACATTCCCATAGACCATATATATTCACTAGTGTTTGTTATGCCTTTACCCATATACTGCTGTTATTTTAAGATAATTCACTAGTGCTTGTTATGCCTAACATAACAAGATAATAGTCAATCAACTAACTTTAAGTTCTATGATTCTAGATAAAAGACTGATGTCTCTAAGCCAGTGAAATCACAGGTCCAGTCCCTCAAGGCATATATTAATGATGTGGACATAGTGCTTTATCATCAAAAAGCACTCTGGAGGTAGATAAGCAGCCCCAGTGGATAGAGAACCAAGTCTAGAGATGAGAGGCCCTGAATTCAAATCCGACCTCAGAAACTTCCTAGCTGTGGGACACTTGACAAGTCATTTAACACCCATTTCCTAGCCTTGCTAATCTTCTGCCTTAGAAGCAGTTCTCAATATCAGTTGAAAGACAAGTTAAGAGTTTATTTTTTTAAAGTTAGTTAAAGATTTTAAAAGCTTGAGCTCACAAAGGAAAGTATTCTAGATGTGAGTAACAGCCAGGATAAAAGTGTAGAAATGTGATATAAAGTGTTATATTCAAGGAAGATCAAGTAGTCCAGTAGGACTGCATCAATGAGTGCATGGAGAGGAGTAAAATATGATAGAAAGAAAAACGGGAAGGGAATGGTATGTGAAGAGTTTGCAGTACTAACAGATTTGGTATTTGATCCTGTAGGCAGTAGGAAACCAGTAGAATTTAATGAGCAGAAAAGTGGACATTTTAGGGAAATCAATTGGCAGCTGAGTGGAGGATGGATTGGAGCAGAGATAAACTTTAGTCAAGGAAATCAATTAGAAGATGATTGCAATGGTCCAAGCAAGAGATGATAAAGAATTGAATTAGGGTGGTAGCCATGTGAGTAAAGAGAAAGGGACATATGCCAGAGGCATTGTAGAGAAAGAAATTACAAAGTTTGGCAACTAATTGGATATGTGAGGTTTGAGAAGGAATAGCTAAGGATGACACTGAGGTTTTGAGATTGGGTAAATGACAGGCTGGTGTCCTCTTGATAACAATAGGGAAATTCAAGGGAGATGAGGATTTGGGAGTTCCGGAAATGTAATGATTTCTGTTTTGAACATGTTCAGTTTGAAATGCATATGGACATCCATTTGAAATGTCCAACAGGCAGTTCATGAAATCAGATTTGGTGCAGAAGAAAGCCTGGACTAGATAAATAGATCTGGGAACTATCCATGTAGTGATGCATAGGAAATGATGACATCACCAAGTGAGATAATATAGCATGAAAAGAGAAATGGGTCCAAGATAGAACCTTGGGGAAAACACAGAGAATAGAATTGATTTGCATGCATACCTAGCCCAAGAGTCTGAGGAGTGCTCAGACAGATGGAAGGAGAGCCAAGAGAAAGCAGTCATAAAATGCTAAGGAAGAAAGAACATCCTAGGAAAGAGGGTCAACTGTGTCAAATGCTACAAAAATGTCAAAAAAGGATGATGAACAAGAAAATGTCACGAGACTGGTTAATTAAGAAATCATTGTGAGGCAGCTGGACGGTTCAGGGGATTGAGAGCCAGGCCTAGAGATGGGAAGTCCTAGGTTTAAATCTGGCCTCAGACATTTCCTAGCTGTGTGATCCTGGGCAAGTCACTTAACCCCCATTGCCAAGCCCTTACCATTCTTCTGCCTTGGAGCCAATACACAGTATTGACTCCAGTATGGAAGGTAAGGGTTAAAAAAAAACAAAAACATTGATAACTTTGAAGTGGGCAATTCCAGTTGAATGATGAGGACAGAGTCCAGATTGCTGAGAGTTTAGGAAAGAAGGAGAGGAGAGGAAGCAATAACCCTGGGTGTAGTTGGCTTTTTAAGGAGTTCAGCTGAAAAAGGGAGGAGGGATGTAGAAGGATAGCTGATTGGCATGTAGGAACTAATGAGGAAGTTTATTTTTAAGGACTGGGAAGAAATGGGTTTGTTTGTAGGTGGCAGGAAAGGAGTCAATAGATATGGAGAGAATGAAGATTAGAGTGGGGATGACAGGAAAAGAGCTAAAAAAAAGAGGGGATAAGACTGAGGCTACGTATAGTGGGGGTAGCCTTGGTAAGTAGAAGGACTACCTCTTGATAAAGAGACAGGAGTGAAGGAGGAGATAGTGGGGGACATGCCAGAGGCAAGAGGAGGAGAGAAGAGAGAGCTCTTCAAGAATGGTCTCCATATTTTCGGTGAACTCTAAAGCAAACATACCTTCTGTAGACAGAATAAATAGTCTCTCTTACACATTATATCAATAGTTTTCAAATTCAATTCAAAATCAAAAAACAGAGACCAATTAAATATAAATTCATCTAAAAGTGTTACTAGATTCATGTTCCTTTTGTCATCATATATCTTCTAAGCCCATGTATACTAATAGAATAGCTCCTCTCACTTTTTTATGCTAAAAGGGATTCCTCATACTGAAAAAATTGATAAATTTGAAAATAATTATTTTCTTACCTAGCTTTTACAGTAATACTGAACTCTTCAAATTCCTTGTAGCTAATGAAGTTATTTTCTGGTTCTATTGATACAGAGAAGCGTGGCATCACTGAAAATAAAAATAAAGATAGCATGTAACATTGAAATGTTATTTTAAAAACATAACAGAATAGTCATTTTTGTTATAGCTAGATGGAGTATTAAAACAGGAAAATTTTACTTTTTAATATTTCTTCCTTCTAAAAGCATAACAGAGTGGCTTTTAAATACATTTTAGATAGACTATTAAGATAGGAAAAAATAATTATTATTATTCCATCTTTCTGATCTAGTGATTGTGATCAATTAATTCCTACAGCAAAATTTAGAGTGGGAGCTTGAACTGTAGGTATGATTTTCTGGCTCTGCCACCTAACGGCTTTGTGAGCCAGGGTAAATTTATCACCACTACACTCTGTTTCAGTGTCCTCATCTGCAAAATGGAATAATATTTCTTAAAGATGATTTGAAGAAATCATATTGCAAATGTCAATGTCTTACATAGGTGAACTCTGATGATTATTATCAGCAACAATTATGATTAAGTTGGGAATATAAAACATAATAACACAAAACATCGTATGATTTTTAGTGAGGAAATCAAGGCCTGAAGAGTTAAATGGCATGCCCAAGATTACAGATTTGGTGCCAAAACCGGAACTACAACCCCAAAGTCCTGTTTTCTAGTTCACAGAATGTTGCAAAGTGTCTTATTCATTTGATTTATCATTATGATGATTATTGCAACAATACTATCCTGCTTCTCATTTTAAAAGACTTTATCATGTAAAGTTTTATAGAAGATAAAGCATTTTAAAAGAAATCCTTAAAACACAATCTTCAAAAAGCTCAGTAGTTGCCAGAAATTACCATATTCCTTAATCTCAAAATGTGTAAGGCCTAATGTTGTGAAGTCTTCTTTGTATTTGGCTTTAATTGTCCACACTCCATATCTAGGAAATAAAATACTTAAAATTACTTGGAGTTTTATCAGTTAATAAAATTTTCACCTTTAACCAGTAGATGCTGAACACAATTTTTTTAGAAGGGATAAAATTCATATTAATTCACCATGACCTTTCCTTTCACATATATATTTTGTCTCTCCTACTTAGTTACAATAATACTGAATTTGATAATGGGTTACAGGAAATTAAGCCCATGGAACTAAAGTTTGCATTTTCCTTTTTTATTCAATTCAACTCAGAAAGCACTGTGCCTGCCAGGCACTAGGTTTATTTCAGTTTATTTGCTATAGTTTATCATAAATAACTGTCATGTGAAAAATATATCAATTATTTGACAAGTTCCTTAAATGGCAGAGAATGTTTATTGCACACTCAAATTCCCTTTCTTAACTAGCACAAGATTCATTCAACAAATACTTGGAGCTTATCTATTCAGTGCCTGTTACTGAGGTTAATAGAGTCACAAGCACTGAGTTTCTGGATTGGTCTAGGGTACAAGTTAAATATTCACTTTTCAGAATGTAGAAAAAAAATCACAAATGTCTAAGTTGTCTGTTCAATTTCGAGTAGTGCTAATTCCTAGCAATGTCTTCTCGAATGTTTATTGAATTGAATAAGATTTTATTCATGGGCCAATTCTGAAGTCTAACTTCAATAATAAATTATAAACTTTAGAAAATAAATAATGCTGCTGCCCAGGGCATTTGGTACAGAATACTGCTCTCCAAATGATGAAATTCTGGAGCTGTGAGAAACTAATCATCTAAACTTGATGTAAAGTTATTATTGGAAATATCCTTTACTATTTAAATAATGTTCTTTATTTTCAAAGAACTGTGCAATTATCAAATTTTTGTTCCACAATTTCCTTCCCCTTCCCTAACCCTCCCCCGAAAAAATCCAGTAATGGGAGTGGGAGAAGGGATGAGATATGGAGGAATCTCAAAATACTCTGTGAAACTCTAGCACCCTCTGCTGGATTGAGAGGGGGAAATAGAAAGGGAAGAAAGGAAAGAAG
>NC_058131.1:323608279-323647633 GCF_016433145.1 Gracilinanus agilis | reverse complement strand
TGTCATTTTTGACTTCTCTCTTGCTCACCCCATATACCCAATGAGTTGCCAGATCTTGTCATTTCTGCCTTTCCAAAATCTCTCATATATGTCCCCTTCTCTCTAATCACACAGACATCACACTAGTTCAGGCCCTCATGACTTTGTATAGCAATAAGACATGGTTTCCTCTAAAGAATTAAAAATGAGCATTACACATTACACATAGAAAAGTTCATAGTGAGTATGAGTATAATCAATTAGAGATTTTAAAGAAGTGAAGTAAAAGTTGTTTTCAAGGAATTAATTATATGACAGAAATAGAAGACAGACTGTACTTAGTCTCCTAACACACTGGTTTCTAGTATTGCTCCCTTCCATGTGCTTTAATACCATTTAACCAATTAACAACTCTCCAACATCAACTAGCTGATCAACAAAATTAGCTTTTACTACCTATTTTTATAACAGAAGGTATAGCAAGGGCCAAAGAATAACAATATTGCTTCAAACCAGGAAATGTATTTTCACCTCCACCCATAAACTCTAGTATCTCTGTAAAAACTCCATAAAGTATCTGGGGAGAATAGTCTCAAACTTAAAGTAGTTGCTAAAATGTTCTTCACCATACAACCAACATGGAAAGGGGCACCTCTTGACCCTTGGAGTCCTCCCTTTGCAGAATATTCATAATGTTCACTTCTAGAGGCGACATAGCTGATGGGTGAATCATTCCCTAGCTCAGCTGGGGCAAGTTGATCATTCCTCAGGGTCCCTATGTAGTTTGTTTACTGATTTGGGCTACTACTACATTGGGTTTTAGGACTTCAGTTGTGCATGGGACCTGAGATGGCCATGATGGATTCTCACTCTTGCTGATCCCCTGGGTGCTATCATTAATTGATTTTCTAGTACATGAGTCACCTGGATGCTCTCATCTTAGGATAATATTCTCCCAAAATCAATCAGGAAAGAAGAAACATACCAGGAACTGAGATGTCATATGTTCACAGACACAAAGCAGCCAGGTGGAGAGACAAAGCATCCAAGGCTGCTTCTTCTATGCCCACCTAGAGATGTATAGCAATTCCTCCTCAAAAGCTATCAAGAAAGAGAACAAGAGAGTGTCAACTCAACTTTTATAGATGCAGTCAATTCTGATGCAATAATCAATTAAAAGGCTTTTTATCACTACCCATGAAAACAACAAGAAGCAGACAGGGTTTGGCTGCCCCTAGTTTGAAGTAAGGAGAAGAACTCCTCTATCATGGAGGATTTGAGCCAAGCTCACCAAGTCTCCACATGAATTGGAACAAGGAAGGACATTTTGCATATATTCTTAGGACTGTATTCTCATTGGTCAGTCCCCCTAATAATATCCATGCCCATGTCTATCTTAAGTCTTTGTGTGTGTGTGTATATTCTCTATTAGTGGAGGTACGCAGACTCATTAATCACTTTTGGAGTATGTTGAGAAAGATTAATGCACTGGAAGAGTGCATGTGGAATTAGATGATGTGTCAAGATTCCATAAAATTCTGAAGTCCTATGATTCTTTGAAATATACCTAGAATTTATGTGTGTATATACATATAATTATATATATATGCATATGTATGTATATGTGATCAAGTCACCTAAACCCAATTGCCTAGTCCTTGACCATCTTCTGTTGTAGAATTGATACTAAGAGTTTTTAAAAAGAGAGAATGGATTACAAAGAGTCCTCAATTAAAATGAAATTTAGCAATGTATATTTTATATACATACATGCATAAATCCTCCATATCTGAGAAATAGCTTGGCTTAGTGCCTAGAGAGCTGGCCTTAAAGTCATAAGACCTGGCCCACCTCTGACACATACTAGCTGGCTCATTCTGAACAGGTAAGCTTGCCCTAGGAAACACTTTAAGACTCTATGTTAGGGGGCAGCTGGGTAGCTCAGTGGATTGAGAGCCAGGCCTAGAGATGGGAGGACCTAGATTCAAATCTGGCCTCGGACACTTCCCAGCTGTGTGACCCTGGGCAAGTCACTTAACTCCCATTGCCTACCCTTACCACTCTTCCACCTATAAGTCAATACACAGAAGTTAAGGGTTTAAAAAAAAAAAAGACTCTATGTTGCACACCGAAGAATAACATGATTGATCACATGGTTTGATGGGAATATGATGAGGGATGTTGACTTTAAATGATCACTCTTGTAAGGGATAAAATATTAAAGGATTTGGCTAAATTTATGAGGAATGTGGTCACTGTAATTATTACTCATGTCAATGACTTTCTAACAATTTATTTATAAAAATATAAATATAAATTTATAAAAATAAAGTGTGAAAGAGTGAAAGTAAGGAAATCAGAGAGAGAAGATAATTACTCCAGCCCTGTCCAAACCAAGCAGGGCTTCAGAGGCCCCAGCAAGGGGGGCCCAGAGGTAAATTACACAAGGGTTTTAGCCATGAGGCCTCCTCTAAGACAGGAGCCTCTCCAGAGGCTAGTACCTCTCAGAAAAGCTAGGAAAAGGAGTCAGTCTTTTTCACTCACCCACATGGTAGTTCTTTTTTTTTTTTAAACCCTTAACTTCTGTGTATTGTCTCATAGGTGGAAGAGTGGTAAGGGTGGGCAATGGGGGTCAAGTGACTTGCCCAGGATCACACAGCTGGGAAGTGTCTGAGGCCAGATTTGAACCTAGGACCTCCCATCTCTAGGCCTGGCTCTCAATCCACTGAGCTACCCAGCTGCCCCCCAACATGGTAGTTCTAAGGGAAAAGTCCAAGAGCAGTCCAAAGTCCCAAGCTGGAGCTCCTTCAAGTTCAAGTTGAAGGTGAAAGACCTCATCACAGGAAGTTCTTGCCACTTTAAAAGACCCTTCCTTTCATCATTTCCTGTGCTTTCCTTCCACTTTATGTGGACCAATTACAGCTAAAGTTTTGCTTAGGACTGCCCAGGGGGCAGTCAGTTGATTCTGATTCGTTGTCACCCACTATTGCATACATGGGTCACAGACCTCCCCATACTTAAAGATAAATTGGGTGATATACTTTTGGTGAGTAAATCTAAAAATGGGCAGGGAAGAGTTAATCCCATCTTCACACTCTATTGCAAATAGTAATAATATGGAAATAGTTTTTGAACAATGATACATGTAAAACCCAGTTGAATTGCTCATCGGCTATGGGATGGGGGAGGGAGGAAGGGAGGGAAAGAACATGAACCATATAACCATGGAAAAATATTCTAAATTAATTAAATTTAAAAAATTAATAAATGAATAAAAAAATTTTTAAAGACTCTATGCTACAAAGCAGGTGCTGACATCAGTTGGTAGAAGGAATTTCCTCACTGGAAGTTCCACAAACTAATGAAATCTTATGTGAGATTTTTAAAAATCATTATTTCCTAGTTTTCTTGAATTAATGAAGGTACATTACTAGGCCCCACCAAACTGGGCAATTTAGTGTTCCACATGCTTTTTTTTTTTTTTTTACATACTTTTGCTCACACTGATCCTTAGGCCTAAAATATCTCTCACTTCACATCTCTCAACCCTCTGTGTTAGATTTTGACTTCCTTCAAAACCCAATTAAAATGTCATCTCCTCCATGAAGTCTTTCCTGAAGATGCTAGTCAAAAAGAAAGAAAAATGCTGCAGCCTTCACATAATACAGTTTTGCAACACTCTTGCACACTTTCAGTGTATTATCTTTCTTTGTGTGTGTTAGATCAGACTAATAGATTTTTAGTTTTATGAGGGCAGGGACCTGTTTTATCTAAACTTTGCATCTCTGCCCCCTTCTGAGCCCCCCAGCTCAGGAGCAAAGTGTTATTCTAGCAATGGTTATTAAATGTTTGTTTAATCAAATTAAACAGATGGAGATGGAATTTTGTGAACATTATTGGTCAAATGTCTTATGAAGTCACAAAAAGAAAAAGTTGAAGGCGAATCTTTCAGTTGTCTGACAGTGTTCACTTTACTTTTAAAAACAAATCTGTAGAATGATTAAGCTGAGTTGCGTAAGGTAGAACAAGTTAAAACAAATAAAGTACCTTTGCAATCATTTTCAGGAAAAGAAATTTTTGATGGAGAAGCCACTCAAATCAACAAGGCTAATATTTGCATTTTAAGTAGAACAGAGAAAGATTGTGAGTGTCCTAATGTTATAGGGCAGTGATGGGCAAACTTTTTAAAGATGGCACCAAAGAAAAGGAAATGCTCATCTGTCAGTCTGTTTTTAAGGCAAATCTTTCAAAGTTTCATTGTATTGTATCCTACTCATTGTATTTGTTAGATTAGAAATAATGTCAGGTGGCCGGATAGAACATTTCAGGGAGCCACATCTGGCCTGTGGGCTGTAGTTTTCCCATCACTGTTATAGGGAAAACATAAAGGAATGTTATTTATCAATGGAACCAGACAGAGTAGAAAGGATGAATTTAGGGCATAGCTAGGGAGCACAGAGGAAAGAGCATCAGGCCTGGACTCAGGAAAACTTTCTAACCTTGTGACCCTGGGCAAGTCCCTTAACTTCTATCTCAGAATTGATACTAAGACAGAAAATAAGGGTTAAAAAGAAAAAAAGAAGAATAGATTACAAAGCCCTCACTTAAAATGAAATTTAGCAAAACAGCCAAAATTTAGCAAAATTTGGAAATATAGCAAAAGTTGGCAAAAATATATTTTAAAATTAGCAAAATTTAGCAAAATAGCTATGCATTAGTGGGTAGATATTTCATTGGATTTGATTTTTTATTGTATAGTTGCTCAGGAAGCAAGGCATTATCAGGAAAAAAATATTATGTTTTGAGTCAGGGGACCTGGGTTTATATCCAGGCTCTACCACTTGCTAGTTGTGTTGGTCTCAGGACCCTTTATCTACAAAAGAAGGGTTGCAATAGTAAACTTCACTAATGTCCCTTCCAGCTGCAAATCCATGGCCCTCTTCCAGACTATTACACAGTAAGGTTTGGGGCTATTTATATTCAGAGATGTCTGGGTCCCAATCAGAAAGTTCCTGCTGTCCTCCATGTTCAGAGCAAATATCATTTTGGCTTAGGGTAAAATACTTGCACCAATTTATTAATAATGTGAAAATGGTTATAATGGCAATTTTGTTACATGTAAAAATACTTCAAAATTAAATTAACAATGTAAATTTAAAATTGGATGTATATATAATATGATTCATGTCCAATAAATAAACAGTTCTTTTTTTAAAAGTTGCTTGTAGTTTTGATTTCTTTATCTGAAAATTGCCTATTCATGTCCCTTGCCCATTTATCAATTGGGGAATGGCTTGATTTTTTATACAATTGATTTAGCTCCTTTGTATATTTGAGTAATTAGACCTCTGTCAGAGTTTTTTGTTATAAAGATTTTTTCCCGGTTTGTTGTTTCCTTTCTGATTTTGTTTGCATTGTTTTTGTTTGTACAAAACCTTTTTAATTTAATATAATCAAAATTATTTATTTTACATTTTGTAATGTTTTCTAACTCTTGCTTGGTTTTAAAATCTTTCCTTTCCCAGAGATCTGACAAGTATACTATTCTGTGTTCACTTAATTTACTTACAGTTTCCTTCTTTATATTCAAGTCATTCACCCATTCTGAATTTATCCTGGTGTAGGGTGTGAGATGTTTAGCACATGAGAAAGTGTTCTAAATCTCTAATAATTAGAGAAATGCAAATCAAAACAACTCTGAGATATCACTTCACAGCTAGCAGATTGGCTGAAATGATAGCAGGGGAGAGTAATGAATGTTGGAGGGAATGTGGCAAAATTGGGACATTAATGAATTGCTGGTGGAGTTGTGAACTGATCCAACCATTCTGGATGGCAATTTAGAACTATGGCCAAAGAGCTCTAAAAGACTTCCTGTCAGTTTGTACCCCAAAGAGATCATATATAAAAAAGGCTAGTACAAAAATATTTATAGTTGCGCTTTTTGTGGTGGCAAAAAAAACTGGAAAATGAGGGTATGCCCTTCAATTGGGGAATGGCTGAACAAACTGTGGTATATGCTGGTGATGGAATACTATTGTGCTCAAAGGAATAATAAACTGGAGGAATTCCATGTGAACTGGAATGACCTCCAGGAACTGATGCAGAGTGAAAGGAGCAGAACTAGGAGAACATTATACAGAGAGGCTGAGTCACTGTGGTAAAATCGAATGTAATGGACTTCTGTACTAGCAGCAATGCAATGACCCAGGACAATTCTGAGGGATTTATGGAAAAGAACACTACCCACATTCAGAGGAAGAACTACAGGAGTGGAAACAGAAGAAAAACAACTGCTTGAATACATGGGTTGATGCAGACATGATTGGGGATGTAGACTTGAAACAACCACACCAATGCAACTATCAATAATATGGAAATAGGTTTTGATTGATGACACATGTTAAAACCAGTGGAAATGCCTGTCAGCTATGGTGGGGGAGGGAATTCAGGGGGGTGAAGGGGAAAGTAAGAACATGAATCATGTAACCATGGAAAACTTTTCTAAAAAATAAAAAAAAAATTTAAGTTGCTTGTATTTTTATGTGTCTCATAACTATTTCTGGAATTCCATGAGTTGAAAATTCTCATTTTTTACTATGACCCAATCCCTTTTACTTTATAGGTTTTAAACATCCTTTTTAGGAGGTTTTATTTTTAGAATCACGGAGTCTGAATTAAAAGGATCTCAAAAGTTATCTAGTCCCACTGCCACCCACCCATTCAACGAAGGAATCAAAGGCCATCTAACTTCTTTGCTTAAAGTTCTCCCCATCTGGGCAGTTCACTACTTATAAACATAGTCAATTCCATTTTTGAACAGCCCTAATTGCTTGGAATTTCTTTATTATATTAAACTGACATGTTTACTCCTTATAATGAATTGGAAACCTTCTGGGAATTTACTGGTCCAGTTCTCCCGTCCAGGACCCCAAAAAGACAAATTAATGATTTTTCCTAGATTACTACAATTCTGGTATTATTTTTTTTTCTCCTGTGGTACTCCTGTTATCCTGAGGCTGCTAGATGGTACGGTAGAGTACTGGACCTGGAATCGTAAAGATCTGAGTTCAAATCTAGCCTCAGACACTCACTAGTCAAATAACCCTAAGTAAATCATTTAACAACTGCCTGACTCGGTTTCCTCAAATGTTAATGGAAGCCATAATAGTACTTACCTCACAGGGTTGTTGTAAAGATCTAATGAGATAATATCTGTTAAGTGCTTAGCACAGTGTCCAATGCATAACAATTCATTCATCTTCAGTTATGTCCCACTCTTCATGACACTATATGAAAATTTCTTGGTAAAGATATTGGAGTGGTTTGACATTTCCTTGTCCAGCTCATTATACAGATGAGACTCCATGGTGTCTGCTTCAGCTGCCTTCATGGCCATTGGAACAAATTGTTCTCAGCTTCCCCTTCCACCAGGGGAAGTCTTCACGTGAGTGAGGCAGACATTGCCCTACCTCACCAACAGCTTTGAAATTTGTCAGATATCTTCGATATGGTTTAGCCTATCTGCTGAGACAGTTTTATCAAGGTGTGACTGCTATGCTTGCTATAGATTCTTAGAATCACAAATGAGAATTACATGAAAGGTGGACACCAAAGATGGATGAGCAGCCCTGAAAAGGGCTCAGCAAGCCTCACACCAGAGGTGCTAGTCTTCCTTGAACAATCCATGCACCAACAAGACCACTTGCTGGTAGGAAGCTAATAACATTTTTCAATACAATATTTGTATTAATCAAGTTTTTACTGAACACCTCTGCTGTGTACTGCAGAGTGTCAAGTTAAAAAGTCCTTTTTGGTTTCATTCTGTCCCCTCAGTTTTTTATATCATCCTATTATAACTTTTCTGAGATCCTTTCCCTTCAGTTATCTCTTCTTTATGATGGGCTCAGGGTACAAATTGAGGCACAAAGTTTTCTGTGAGGCCAATAGAGGAATTAATTTTGCTTGGCTATGAATAATTGTTACAAGAGTTTTTTTTTTCGATGGTGGGGGGAGATGAGATGAAGAGAAAATTAATTTTTTTCATTAAAAGTTTTAAATTTCAAAATATCTCTTCTCTATAAAATCTTCAGGGAGCAGCTGGGTAGCTCAGCGGATTGAGAACCAGGCCTAGAGACAGGAGATCCTAGGTTCAGATCTGGCCTCAGACACTTCCTAGCTGTGTGACCCTGGGCAAGTCACTTGACCCCCATTGCCTACCCTTACCACTCTTCTGCCTTGGAGCCAATACACAGTATTGACTCTAAGACGGAAGGTAAAGGTTTAAAAAAAAATCTTCAATCCCTCCACCATTGGTCAAATCATGATGCTCTTAACTGCTCCTGAATCTCTAGTGGTTCCTTCCTGTATCTAGGATCCCAGACAAATCCTTTGTAGGCACATGAAGCCCTTGCCACTATAGATCCAACCTGTCTTTTCAAATTAATTATGGATGGCTCCTTATTACTTCTCCCTGGCCCAGCAAACTTGGCCAAGTTTCTCTCACCTACAAACACTGTTATATCTGTGCATTTACTCAGGCTGTCTCCCATGACTGAAATGCCTTCCCTCCTTGCTTGTTCTCTCTAGAATCCCCAGTTTCCTTCTAGACTTGGCTCAAGTTCCACCTTCTATTTAAGTTTTCTTGTAATCACTGCTGTGCTAGTGCTCTTAATGAAAATTATCATATATATATATATGTATTTATATATATATATATACTCATTTATTTATTTTTTTGTTTATTTGTTTGTTTGTTTATTTATTTAGTGACTTATGTACATATTTTTCTTCCAATAGACTTTAAGCTCCTTGAAAAGAACTGTTTTCAGTTTTAAGATTATATACCCAGGACCTCCCTAACATAGTGTTTCAAGAGGTGTTTAATAAATGATTGTTGATTGATAGATTAATGTTCTAAGATTCATAGTCACAAAGTAGCTACATTAGAATACTGATGATAAAAATATATATATTTTTTGAGCCAAGAAATAGTTCAGGACATTTGAAGATATTGTAGCTCCCCAAAGGGCAACTCAGCCTATTCCCATATTTCTTTTCACTCCTGGGTCCAATTCATTGCTCACTTTCATTTTCTGTCTCAGTTATATGTGCTGATTTACTAACTCAATAGACCTTCAGATTGGCCTTCCTACTACATGTCATAGTCTGGACAATATACATTTCGGATACATTAATTTTTGTGGAATAGATTTTTTCAAAAATAGATTTTATTTTAAAGTAATCAAGGACCTCCCTGAGACTCACAAATTTCCCACATTTAATGCGTTGAGGACATATTATCTATGAACAGGACAATATAGAAAAATTCACAATCAATAAGAAATCCTTTAGATTCTGTTCAAGACATTCTTTGTGACAGTGCCAAACACTATTTAAAAAAAAACCCTTACCTTCTGCTTAATATTAGTTCTAAGAAGAGAGGCAAGGTCTAAGCAATTTGGGTTAAGTGACTTGCCCAGGGTCACACAGCTAGGATGCATCCAAGGCCAGATTCTAATGCATATCTTCTTGAATCCAGACTTGGCTCTCTATCCACTGTGCTACCCAACTGCCCCACCAAACGCCTTAAGTAAGCATACTTTTCCCTCTTTTAGTCTCCTTTGTTATTAATAAAGGGTTGTTAAACAGAATTATCTCTGGGGTTGCATCTATTAAGATTTTTTAAAATTTTTTTGTTATTTTGTACTTGAAAAAATTTAACATGTAAAGAACAGAAAAGGCGAATTGCATATGAAACTACATCTTTTGTTGTTGTGTCTGACCTTTGTGACCTCATTTGGGGTTTTCTTAGCAAAAATAATGGAATCATTTATCATTTCCTTCTATATTTTATTTTAAAGATAAGGAAACTGAAGCAACCAGGGTTCAGTGACTTGCCCAGGGTCACACAGCTTCTTCCTGACACAGGCCTAGTACTCTATTCAGTCCACCACTAAGCTGCCTGTTACAGTCTGCAAATCTCTTGTTACACTTTACTTTTCTAAAAACATGTAATAAATTCAACATGTTGACTTTCAAACTTTCCAGTTTGTTTCTCCAAACTTTCTCACCTCCTCTCTTCTCCTTTCCTCTCCTCTCCTCTTCTATTTTTTCCTTTTCTCTTCCTCTCTGTTGTTTTTTTTTAACATGTTCTGATGGCCTCTTTTGGTTTTTTTGGAAATCACTATCACTTCCTCCTCTTCCTCCAAAATTCTCCCAAAACTAAAAAAACAATAATCTGTCCTTAGTGGTAAATAAGCATAGTCAAAGGAAACAAATCCATACCCTTATATAGTACTGTATCTTTTTAAAAATTTCAACATGAATTATATTGTGGGGAGGAGAAGGGCATGGAGCAAGAAAAATAAAGTAAAAGATAATACACTTCAAACTGCACTGAGTCCATCAGTTAATTCTCTACCTGGAGATAGCATTTTTCATCATGAACCCCTTGGAATTGACATGGACCATTATGCAGATCGAAGTTACTAACAGTTATTGTTACAGTATTCCTTTTACTGTGTACAATGTTCTCTTGGTTCTACTCCACTTTCAATCAGCTCATGTAAGTAAGTCTTCACACGTTTTTTAAACTATCAGCTTCAACGTTTCTTATAGAATAATAGTATTCCATCACAATAACAAATCACAATCTGTTTAGCCATTACTCAATTGATGGGCGTCCCGGCAGTTTCCAGTTCTCTGCTATCACAAAAAGAGCTGCTATGATCATTTTTGGAATCTGAGTCCTTTTTCTTTTTCTTTGATCTCTTTAGGATATAGATCTAGTAGTGGCATTGCTGAGTGAAAAGGTCTCAGTTATATAACCCTTTGAGCATGTACCCAAATTATTCTCCAGGATAGTAGTACCAGTTTACAACTCCAGATATTAATGTATTTTTCTCCCCACAGTCCCTCCTGCATTTGTCATTCTCCTTTTCGATCATCTTAGCCCATCTCCTGGTTATGAGGTGGTACCTCAGAGTCATTTTAAATTGCATTTCCGTAATTATTAGTGATTTAGGGAATTTTTTCATATGACTATGGATAAATTTGATTTCTTCTTCTGGTAACTGCCTGTTCATATCCTTTGATAATCTAACAATTGAGGAATGACTCATATTTTATAGATATAGCCCAATTCCATATATATTTGAGAATGAGACTTCCATCAGGAAAAACTTGCTGTAAATTTTTTTCTCTACTTTTCTGCTTTCCCTCTATTTTTGACTGATTTTTGTTTAAAAACATGTAATCAAAAGTATTCATTTTGCCTTCTATGATACCACTTTCTCTTGTTTGATCATAAATTCTGTCCTTATCCATAGATCTAAAAAGTAATTTTTTCCATGTTCTCCTCATTTGCTATAACACCTTTCATGTCAAAATCTTATGTCCATTTTGAGCGTATCTTGGTATATACAATGTGAGGTATTAGTCTATGCCGAATTTCTGCCTGATTGCTTTCTAGTTTTCCCAGAAGTTTTTGGCAGAGTGAGTTCTTCCTCCAATAGATTATTACTCTAGATTTCTAAAATACTAGGTTATGTTGGTCATTCACTGCAAATATTGAGTACTCAAACACTTCCACTGATCAACCATTCTGTTTCTTAGCTAGTAGCAAAATTCTTTCAATGATTATCATTTTATAATGTAGTTTGACATCTAAGGGATCTAGCTAGTTTCCCAAATTCATCTATGTCCCTTGCAAGAGGGAGTCTTCTGATCTTCCAGCTAACTTAACAACTCCCTGTCTCTATCTATGTGTTCCCCACAACCTGACTAAGGTACCTATCTATGACCCTCAGTAGTTGGTTAGATTTATTTCCCAAAAGCTGCCTCCAAAACCCATTATGAATGAAATCCAAAGGCTAAGTTCTCTCCAATGGGTCTGACCCCTGAGGTAAAACCTCAAAGCCTATCTTACAGGATTCTTTTTAGATAAAACCTTCTGGGAAGCACAGCAGGCATGGTCAGATCATTTTCTTGATCTTTCCCAGTAAAATAGAGTACCTCCAAAGATGAATTAGGGGCATACTCCTCCACAGTCAGGTTGAGGTAGATGAGCTCCAATAAGCCCACCTTTCCTCCACCATTCCCAGACAGGAAGCCCCCAACATCCAATAGGAAGTCAAGTCACTCTCTTGCAGTTGTCACTTCCAAACTGTTCCTTCTCTGCCTTCTGCTTGCTAAAATCCTTTCCCTTGAGTTCCCAGTATGTGCCTTAAAGACACTTCTCTTAAATTTTATCCTATCTCTATCCTTTTCCCATTACAATTTAGAGATATAAAATATCCCCTAAGTACTGCTTTGGCTGTATCTCATAAATTTTGATATGCTATCTCCTCATTGCCATTCTCCTTAATGTAATTATTGATTGTTTCAATAATTTCTTCTTTGACTCACTCCTTTTTTATAATTAGATTACTTAGTTTATGTGTGGGATAAAAGTGAGTGAAAGTACCCCACCCACTCAAATTAAAAAAAAAACTTGTAAGAGTTAAAAATTGTTTGACTAAATTTATGAATTAAAAAGAATTATTGTGGCCTCCATTTATTAAAAATTAAACTATGAGTATGTTAGTAGCTTTAATAGTTTTATTATAGCAGGGTAGAGATAGTAAAGAGGGAAATGTAGGAAGGAAGTAGAAAATATTGCCTACCTAAATGCCCTATAATTGTCTATCTGAAGAAATCCAGCTCAACTCCAACAAAGGCTCCCTCAGGTCCTTATCTCCAACCAGGAGTCACAGTAGTCTCTTCAGCAAGAGTCTTATCAGCATAGAATCAATCTCCAATGCAGAAGTCCAAGGCAGCAGAATCCCTCCAACACAGAAGACCATTCAATGCAGAGACACCAATGCAGAAGTTCTCTCTCATCAAGAGCCACCAAGGCAGCAAAATTGAATGAATAATGCCCTCAGAATAGAAATGGTCAGAAAGATTCAGAGATGGGATGTAGTATAGAGGAAAGTGTCCAGAACTAGAGTCGAAAGAGCTGATTTCTAGTTGTAGCCCTCGCATGGATTATTTTTGTCCTTGAGCAAGTCCTTTAGCATCTCTAAGCTTTGGTTTCCTCAGCTGTACAAAGAGTAATACCATCAGTTTTGTCAACTACTTTGGGGGCTTGTGAGAATCAAATGGAATTTTGGGTGAAAGGGATTTACATAAATGCTTTCCTACATATGTAAATGACTGTTATTTGATGGGTTAGGACATCTAGATTAAGGAATGATCCAGAATAGAAGTAGCATGATTCCACAGAGTGGAGTCAAAGGACTTGGATTCAAGTTGCACCTGTTACTACTACCCTTGGTACCTCATCAATCAAGTCACTTAACTTCATCAAGCCTCAGTTTTTTCCTCTATAAAAGGAAGGGGTTGTACTACATGGTCTCTAAGATTTCTTTCAGCTTTAAATCTATGATTCTGTGTGGGAAGCTTGAGTTTGGGCTATGGAGAGAAGATAAGATTTGGCTGTTGGATAAGAATAAGGGGTGGAGGTTTCAAGATATTGAGGTCCTTTTCAGGTCAAACATTATTAGCTTTACCAGTTAACTTGTAGTAATAACATTTCATGTTCTAAGATCTCTTACAACTCTGTTTAATGATTCTCTATTCCAACATTCTGTGTTCCAAGTCCTTTTCTTGTTCTGATGGTATGATTCTATGTAAGATGCATATAAAATTGTATCGAAGTAAAAAATAGTACAGATTTCTGTTTGCTTTTTTTTTAAACTGGGGAATGTATAAAAATATATAATATGGAATCCAGCTTTGTTCTTCTTGTTCTATAGAATAGTTCCTCTTCCATTTCTATTCATAATTGATACATTTTAGGGGTTGCTATGGCTATTTGGTTTTTTACCACATTGTTTTGATTAGGACTGTACTTGGCTAAAGGGAAAGATAAGATCTATGTGTGTACTTCTAAAGATTAGGCATGGTTTTAGAAGGAAGCAGTTAAACTTAGCAAAATAAGCCACTGATGCTCATAAATAAAGCCCCCCTCATTTCCATGGCCAAATTAACTTTTCCTGTGGTGTGGTTGATGCATAGCATTAAATTGTTTAGCATTACACCAACTCTGTTGGGGAAAAAAAAGGATGAAACATATTGGCTGTGATATCTGTTATAAACAAAAAGTGGTGGTATCCATCATTTCCCAGATTATGAATATAACATATCAAGCAACAGGTAACTTTAGGAAAGCATTCTTGCATGTATCTCTGGTGAGTTTAACATGAGGAAATGAAAAGAAAAGGTCTAAAGCCATTAAAATCATCAGGGCTTGCTTTTAGAGGGCCAGTCCCACAGTAGCAGGTGTTAAATGGATATAAGAGGTTCTAGAGAAATGATAGTATACATCAGTGATTCCCAAAGTGGGTGCTACCGCCCCCTGGTGGGTGCTGCAGTGATCCAGAGGTGAGGTGATGGCCACAGGTGCATTTATCTTTCTTACTAATTGCTATTAAATTAAAAAAAATTAATTTGCAGGGGGCTAAGTAATATTTTTTCTGGAAAGGGGGTGGTAGGCCAAAAAGTTTGGGAACCACTGGTATAGATGGAGGAGGGATTGTATGCCCAGGCCTAAGCTGGTTGTAGCTGGTGAGGGAGAAAGCACACTCTCCTCTCACAGGCCTTTGTGCAGTTGTTGTTGGTATAATCTATGCCTCTCCTCCCTGACAGGTTTGGTTGGATAAGCTTGTCAGCTACCCTTTCTAACAGTTTAACCAGGCAGGGAACCCCTGAGAGGTTGTGTGGATAGTTAACCTCTCTAGGTCCCAACCTGAAGTTGGAATAGTTGTTGATGAGGGCTATTCATTAGCTATTGGATAATGGTAAAATCTGACTGTGTATTGATCTCCCCTTCCCAAGGGCTTTGGTAAAATCACCACTCAGGAAATGTACTTGATGAACCCTATTGCTAATTATTTAGGCTCAAATAATCTAGATTATTGATCAAGGTCTGGAGATTGCTAGGTTTAGTAGAAACTGGAGCTTCTTCACCCTCTCACTAACTCTGACCTGACTTGGCTACAGCCAAGCCAGAGATTAGGGAAGGCTATTTGATGATCTTGATTGATGATATCAGTAAACTCTCTCAGCTCTATTAACAAGGATGGTGATTGTTCTCTAGCTCTCTCAGTAGGATAATAGGTTATAGGTTTCAGAACTACCCTTCACCCTTCACCTCCCACCTTCCCAAGTCCCTGCTCCAATCTGAGCCCCCTTGTCTTGTCACTTGGGGGAATTTATAGAGCTGGGCCAACTGCTTTTTGCCCTTGGCTCACAGTACCTGGGGACATTCCAAGGTTCTCAACTGCTGGTCCTGTCATTCAAAGTGGCATCCATCTTGTCCCAGATAATCATTTCAACACAGGTGTCATGTGTGACTGAAGTTTTAAGACTGGTTGGTTGTTCATGTGCCTCATGTTGGTCAGAAAGTCATTTCCAACAGATTTTAAAAATGTTTCCAGGAATTGTAGCATCATTGGTATGACTAATGTATATACTTTAGCAGGATGAATACACCCAGGGGTGATATTCGTTTAGAAATTTCCTTTCATTACTTTATATTTTAGTTCTCATATAAATTGTATGAAAACTATATAAATCATATATTTCTATTTAGTACTCATATTGTGTAAATAGAATTAGCTCATCCTCATTCATTGTTAGACTCTAGCCATCAGAAATAATGTCACCCCACCCAACTTAGTGGGGAGGGGAAGATCAGTTATCCACACGTGACAATAATTAACAAATCAAGAACAAGGGACTGCCCTTTGGGCAGTCCAAAACAGTGTTGAGGCTGCCATTTGTCCACTGGAAATTGAAGGTGGATGCAGGAAGTGACGAAAGGATGCTATCTTATAAATATGATGGTAACTTCCTGTGGAGGCAGTTGGCGCTTTGAACTTGGTATAGAAGGATCTCTGGTGAGACCTCAGAGGGCTTCCCTCTGAATTGTCACATGGGTAAGTTAGGCTAATTTCCTCTCCTCCCTTGGTGTTTCTGGAGGCTCTACCCTCAAGGAGGCCTCTCTTGCCTCTCTAATTAATTGTAAAAGGCCTTGTGGCTAGTAGCTTTGTTTGATTAACCTCTGTGCCCCTCTGCTGGAGCCTCTAAATTCTCATTCAGTTCAGACCTCTGGTCTGGGCCAGAATTTCTCTCTCTCTATTTCCTTACCTTCAACCTTCCTAATTGTAAATAAATTTCCATAAAAGCCATCCTGACTTGGGTCTATTAATTTGGAATCGTGTTGATCCGATTCCTGGCGCCCATACCTTAAATATCTAGTTTCCCCTCTCACAATATCATTTACATGTGGATATCATATGTATGTAGGCATATATATATATATATACACCTTGAATATCATTTTTAATGCTTGCAAATATACATGATAATACCTCCCAGTCACTACTTATAGAATACTTACGTATCCATTTTTTCTTGATCTTCATATCTTTGTGATATTCGGAAACTAAGAGTTACCAAAGCTTATCAATTGGGAAACTTGGGGTTTGAGAATCTAATTGACTTACCGTGGGTCCTGGACCAGGTATTCATATACCTACTCCTGTGCAAAGCATGCTCTTTTTTTTCTATGTATTATATCATCATACTTGATTTGTATTCTTTATTCACTTGTTGCTATATTAATATTTTAACCATTAATTTTTATATTATTATATCCTCAAAAAGAGAGTGCATTTCTTTACCCAAAGTAGAGGAGAAAAAACATCATATGTGAAACCAAACAGCATTTTTTGTGTACAACTTTTTTTTTTTAATTTTTTTTAAACCCTTACCTTCCATCTTAGAGTAAATTCTGTGTATTGGCTCCAAAGCAGAAGAGTGGTAAGGGTAGGGAATGGGGGTCAAGTGACTTGCCCAGGGTCACACAGCTGGGAAGTGTCTGAGGCCAGACTTGAACATAGGACCTCCCATCTCTAGGCCTGACTCTCAATCCACTGAACAACTCAGCTTCCCCTCGTGTACAACTTTTTAAAAAATTTTAACCTGCTACTTCAAAACCATCTTCCTTATCTGTTTTCCTGTTTCTTTTCTAGGAATTTAAAAATGTTTCAGTGACTCTCTTTTATTTTTCTTCTTTGTTTTTAACAATACTATCACTAGCTTCTTTTCCCTCTCAAATTATACTTGTCCCCAATTAAAAAATAAATCCTTGAAAATCAATAAGCATAGTCTGTCAAAACACACCTTATACTATAACTTCTATTTAGATGGTCCCAAGTTTGTTGAGGAATAGTGAGCAGTGGTTCCCTGCAGATCTTTAAATGGCAGCATGATGATACCTTGTCAGAGATGTAGTTGAGATCCATGTTATAGATACTTCTGAGATAACATCACCTCAAAATCAGAGACTTATTATATAAAATGGGTTTGTGCTTACCTAAAGTGAATGCTTTCACCATGCAGTGCTGCTAATAGCTTTTAATAGTGGCAATAGATTTTGTACATACTTAAAAATCTTGAGCAAGCATACTATAAATTGACACTGTAGCCTTGCTCAAGACTGGTGCAACTAATGTTATGTTTGGCTGAAAATTTGTGTAATACATCCTCAAATTTTATTCTCTGTTTAGGCAGAATTTCCCAACCTCATTTATTGTATGTTTATAAGAATTATGGGGCATCATGAAAATCTGCTCAGAATAATCTTCTAAATAGGAGTTAAGAAAACATTGGTTGAGGATACAGTATTGAAGAGGCCTGTTTTATCTAAAATGAGCCCTTTGCAAAAGGGCTTTTTCATAAAGTTACCACATTTGTTGAGTAAAGCAGTTGTTAGAAGCAAGGCAAGGCTAGAGAGTACAATTTTTTTTAAAAGCTTGTTAAAGTAGAGACAGGAGGTCCTAGGTTCAAACCCGGCCTCAGCCACTTCCCAGCTGTGTGACCCTGGGCAAGTCACTTGACCCCCATTGCCCACCCTTCCACCTATGAGACAATACACCGAAGTACAAGGGTTTAAAAAAAAAGTTTATAAAAAAAAAAAAGCTTGTTAAAGTGATTTAGGGAAAGTATAAACGATTTTTGAAAGAGGCCAAACCTGGGAACAAGTGGCATCCTAGAACCAGAACATGGGTTAGAAATGGTAGTTGTGATCATTATCATTAATATCTCTGAGAGATTCTGAATAACCTCTCAGTGGTACAGGACTGCCTTCCCCCACCCCCCAACACACATACAAAAAGGCCAAAGTTCCACTTTTTGAAAAGAAAAGAATGAATAAAGTCTGCAAAATATAGACCAGTGAATTTTACTTTGAGTCCCAGAAAAATTCCAGAACATTTTATTAAAGAGATGCTACTAAATATCTTGAAAGAGAAGCTATTATCACAAAGAGCCATTAACAGATCATACCTGACTCACAACATTTCCTTTTTTAACAGAATAAACAATATTTTGCTCCACAAAGTTCTGTTTTAATACCTTACTATAGTATGGTGTTGATCTAAGGTGCTTGAAGACTACGGCAGCATAGCACATATTCTACCATCTAAAAATACAATAAATTGTGTCAAATTCTAAAGACTTGCTAACTATAGAGGAGTGTTATGATTAGCTGGGGTTCATGCTGGGAAGGGTTCCCATGAAGGCAACCACAAAGGTGAGGATCAATGAAAGGAACTGAGAATGTTGAACCTGAAAAAGAGAAGAGATAAAGGTGATAGGGAAAAGGAGGTTTCACGATAGCTAGCTGTTTTCAGTTGTTTTAAGGGCCCTATCATTTGGAAGAATTTCATTTGACCTGCTTGGTCCTAGAGGGCAAAAACAATGGTTATAAACTGTACAAAGGCAGATCTAGGTTTGGCATCAGGAAAATCTTCCTAACTTTTGAGCTGTTCAAAAGTAAAATGTGCTGTCTGGGAAGGTGGTGGATTCCCTTGTCCTAGAAATTTTAAAGTGGAAGATTAGATGAGCTTGTCAGTTATAGATTGGGCAAAATGGCCCCTGAGGTCCCTTCCCTGTTTTGTGATTCTACAAATACCCTGGGACCGTAAGCAGATCACTTTTAACTTGTTGGGCTTTGGTTTCTTTATCTTTTAAAGGAAATTGGAATAGGTGATTTCTAAGGTGCTCTCTAATACATATGGTTCCATATTTTTATCAGCTCCATACTAGCTGGTTGAGTCAGGCCAAGTTGTTTATCTTTCCTAATATTCACTTCCATCATTTGTAAAATGATATTGGATAATCTCTAGGGCTCTGTTGGGGAACCTGTGGCATATATGCCCAAAAGGGCATGCAGTGCCCTCTCTGTGGGAACAATTGCAGTCACCCACTAGAATTGGTTACTAGAAAGCCAGAGAGACTGGGGGGGACCTGTCCTCTTCCCCCCCCCCCACCCTTACTAAGCAAGCTGAGTACATTCCTCACTTCCCCTACCCTTTTGCCCAGCAGCCAATGGGAATGATTCCTCCTTCTCCTGTCTGGGGTAAGGGCCAGGTATGGGGGGGATGGGTGTGGGCACATGGTCTGGAGGTGGGTGGGCATGGCACTCTGTCTGGGGGTGGGGCTAGCACTCCATCTCTAAAAGGTTTCCCATCACTACTCTAAGATGACTTCCAGGTTCAAAAGTCATGGTCCCTTCTAGCTTTAATATTTCATAGTTCTAAACATCTTAACTTAATATAAAATCTGGATTTCTACAAAATATTGATATGAGCTATGTGCTGAAATAAAGGTATAGAAAATTTTTGATATCCTTCTGAAGTTTTAAAGTCTGAAAGTTTTAAAATTTTATGTCAGAAAGTAAAGTTTGTAAAAGTTGCATATTCTAGCATGAAGGCATAGCTGTTTTTTTTATATATTTTGGAAAGTTCAAACTTCATGTTTGAAAAGTTACATCTGATAAGTAAATGGTTTTTTAGTCTTCACATTTACACTGTGCTAAATACCCTTGAATTTCTTTCAGCTTTGGATGGACACTTGGTCAATATACTTTCTTTTTTTTTTTAAACCCTCACCTTCTGCCTTAGAATCAATGCTGGATATTGTTTCTAAGACAGAAGAGTAGTAAGGGTTATGCAGTGGGGGTTAAGTACTTGCCCAGGGTCACACAGTTAGGAAGTATCTGAGGTCAGATTTGAACCCAGGACCTCCCATCTCTAGGCCTGGCTCTCCATCCATTGAGCCACCCAATTGCCCCCAACCATATACTTCCAATGAAGAAAGGTTCACATTAAGAGTCACCACCAAGAACAAAGATGACACCATCTTGCTCACCTAGTCCAGCACCTTATTTGTCCAGTACAAGATCCAGATCACTTTTACCTCATAGCAGAATTGGGATTCTTACTTTTTATACTAGAGAGCAATGGTTTGAGCACAGTGACATTATGGAAGAAAGTGATATACCAAAACGATAAAGAAACTTTTTATTAACATGCAAACTGATAATATTTTAAGTAATGATATTAAACTATTTCTGTGTTTATCATCTTTCCTTCCTCCAAATTCCCATAATATCTGTCTTATGAAGTTACCACATATCTCTCAGAGAATCTTGCTCAGAGGAAGTCTTTAAATGTTTGTTTAATTGTATATGTTGTTAGTCTAATAGAGAAATTTGTCTGAACACAAACCATTGTTGTGGTAAAAATACCACTGAATTGGGAGTCCCCTGTCCTAGCATTGTGTTCATGTAAGCTATTCCCAATGCCTGGAATGCACCCTTTATTCATTCACATTTCTTAGAACCCTTATCTTCCTTCAAAGCTCAACTTATGTTTATTTCTCTTATTTCATGAAGTTTTTCTTACTTTCTTACTCCATGAACATTCCCTGAGATCCCTAGGTTAAGATTCTCTCCATCATCAATTTTTCCTATGTTGATCTTGTCCCTCCAACAGAAATAACTTCATAAAGGGAGGAAAGGTTCTTTCTTTCTTTATATTTCTGCCACTTAATGTGGCACTCAAATATGTATTGGGTGCTTAATAAATGGTAATGGTGATGACTGGAAAGACCTGGCCTGATTACTGCCTCTTTTTGTGACTTTACCCCCACATCATAAAAATCTCTTCTTCCTTCAAGAAGGTTAAGAGGGAGTGAATTTGGGGCAGCTGGGTGGCTCAGTGGATAGAGACAGGCATGGAAAAAGAATGTCCTGGGTGCAAATCTAGCCTCAGCCATTTCTTAGCTGTATGAACTTGGGCAAGTTAGTTAAGCATAATTGCTTACTACCCTTCTGCCTTGAAACCAATACTTAGTTTCTATTCTAAGACAGAAGGTAAAGTTTTTTTTAAAAGAGGGTACAGAATGTAAGCATGGAGGATGCCCAGTGTGAAGAGACCTATTCTGGAGATGTAGCGTTATGGATGAGAAAGAGAGAAAAGGCCATTTTGGCTAGTTCAAGAGAAAGTGATGTCCAGTGAAGCTAGAAAGATAAATTGGAACCAAGCTGTGAAGGAGTTTCAAAGCTAAACAGAGAAGTTTTTATGTAAAGTCTAGAAGCAAAATAAGTAGGAAGCCATTGGAGTTGTATAGGGAAGTATCATCATCAGAAATGTACTAAGAAAAATTGGAAAATTATTTTGGCAGGAAATTGTAAGATAGATTGGTAATTGAGGCAGGGAGCAAAATACCATAATCTAGACAAGAGGTGATGATGGCAAACTGAGGTGGTAACTGTGAATAGAGACAAGGAGTTGGATGCAAGAGATATGGAGATAGAAAGGGTGAGATTTAGCAACTAATTGGATATGGGGGGTGACAGAGAATGAGAAATCTGGAATTATGAATGCAGGAGACTGAAAGGATGGTGGAACCTTCAACACAAATAGGGAAGTTTGGAAGAGGGAACAGAGTTCAGTTTTGGACGTTCTGAGTTTGAGATGTTCCTGGTACATCCAGTTTGAAATGTCCCAGTAGACAACAGATGATGTGGCAGCAAAGTCTAAAGGAAAGGGTAGGGGTAGAGACACAGTATAGATCTGTGGGGCTAGTTCCTCATATCCTTTCCTGCTCTGATATTCTATATCCTAAGGTCTCATTCACTTTTAGTCTCCTGTAGACTTAATCTTACTCTTTAACTGTTAGCAATTACTTGTGACATTTGACAGGAAGTTGTATCTGAGGTCAGGGTGAAGCTATTTCTCAGGTACTGACAGTGAGGGATTTGCTACCAGAGTATATAGCTTTTATTTCTTATGGCAGAAGATTGCCTACACATCACTTACTCTAAATCATCCATCACTATGGAAGAAAGTGCATTTGCCCTTTTCAAAATATGGACTGGTCAATATTTAAAGTAAAGCTTTTTGTTGTATTTAAACTGGGCCTTCTAAATATAGGACATATAGAGATTCTACCTAGAAGTTAATTTTACAGATAATTAAAATGATAAATTTTCTTTAAACTTAAGTATCTAATTTAAATTTAAATTTATGTAAATGTAATATATAATGTATGATATAACATGTATTATGTGTATATTCTATAATATACATACACAAAGATTTAAATAAATTTAAATTTAAGTATCCTTACTTTCTGGTGCAGTATGTTATAGAAAAATTTATCACAATTTTTCAATACATGAAATCATAACAAACAGTCATTATTCACCAAAGAATCTTGTAACAGCCTAAAAAAACCTGAGAAAATGCCTTAACAAGTCTTTTTTTTAGTGCCAGAGACCCACTGATACAATAGTATATTAAATTTATTTAATATACTTACAATTTAGAAATTGATATCCATCTTTCCCTGTCTAGAAAAAAAAGTCCATTTTATCTTTTTTTTTTTAAACCCTTGTACTTCGGTGTATTGTCTCATAGATGGAAGATTGGTAAGGGTGGGCAATGGGGGTCAAGTGACTTGCCCAGGGTCACACAGCTGGGAAGTGGCTGAGGCCAGGTTTGAACCTAGGACCTCCTGTCTCTAGGCCTGACTCTCACTCCACTGAGCTACCCAGCTGCCCCCATTTTATCTTAAATAAAGCAAAAGTGACATGCTTGCATTTGGTATGAGATGTATTATCCCCCATAATCCAGAGTAGGTGTTTAAGTTTCAGGTTCTACTGAAAAGTATGAAAATATAGATCAGCTCTGTATCTCTTCATTGAGTGATGCAACAAACGTTTATTAGGCATCTTATATGCTTAAGGCTCTGTGCTGGACACTGGGGCAAGTAAGATTCTTGTTCGTGTGTGTGTGTGTATATGTGTGTGTGTGTGTGTGTTTTCTATT
The DNA here is from genome assembly GCF_016433145.1 of Gracilinanus agilis. Lineage (NCBI taxonomy): Eukaryota > Metazoa > Chordata > Mammalia > Didelphimorphia > Didelphidae > Gracilinanus > Gracilinanus agilis. The sequence continues at coordinate 323,624,426 of NC_058131.1, read as the reverse complement.
AGTATTTGATCATTTAAAAAATATAAACTTTTTTGATGTTGGATCAAATAAGATAATTATATGCATTGTGTTTGGCACGCCATAAGCACCACATAAAATTCAGCTGCTCTCATAGGGTTTGTAAATGTTAAAGATACATCTGTCTCTTCCTTCTCCTTCATTCTTTCCCAGTTTCCCATTTTCTTCTTCCCTCAACTCTGACCAGAATATGTAAAAGGAAGTATTTTTTATTGTTATAATAGAGTATATTGGACCAAATTCAGATGTTGTAGCTGAAACAAATATTTAGGAAAATGGTAGTTTATTCTTAGTATTTGCCCTTTGGTACAAAATGTTTGGAAAGCCATTTCTTTTCTTTCTTTTTTTTAAAACCCTTACTTTCTGTCTTGGAATCAATACCATATATTAGTTCAAAGGCAGAAATGTTGTAAGGACTAGGCAATGGAGGTTCAGTGACATGCCCTGGGTCACACAACTAAGATGTATCTGAGGCCAGATTTGAACCCAGGACCTCCTGTCTCTAGGCCTGGCTTGCAATCCATTGGGCCACCCAGCTGCCCTCTGCAGAAGCGTTTTTTTAATTTATGATATAAACTCATTTTCATGTCTCTGAAACGTTCCACTTAACAGGTATGACCACTTTTCTTGTTATTTAGGTTTAATTGCTTTACTTGAGAATAATATCTCTAATGATTTTTCTTCATCCTTCTGTGTCAGGAGCTATTAAGAGAAATTAGAATTTCAAGTAGATATTTTTATCTGGACCCCATCAAAAGATCAATACAGACCTGCAGAGCTGTGTATTGACCTTTTCTTCCTATCAGAGTTGAGAACTGGAATGTGCTATCTAAGATAAAAATCTGAGATTCCTCTTTTGATTCCTTTCATAATTCTCACCTTTCTTTAAAATGCATTATAGTCTTATTGAAAAAGCTTTGGGCTCTCAATAATCCAGCAGGAGTGGGGCTAACACTGTTCCCCTTTGACCAAGAATGTAGCTGCTTGGCACAGCCAAGGTCGAACCCTTAGCAGGGCATCTTGCCCAGAACTAAAGTAAAATAATGAGGCTCAAAAATATTGTTTAATACCATCAAGGCTGAGAACTTCAGGGGCTTTCCGGCCTAACTAGATGTCCCAGACTTCACCTAATGATAACATATATAGTTAATAGTTTAGCATAGGTTTTTATCTGCACCTGGAGGCTTCTACGGCTTTTGTTTTGACTATAGTAAAAATACTGCTCTCTGTAACTGTGGGAAACTTTCTTGGGCTTTTGGGGGAAGGGGATCTTTAATTTCCTTTATAATAAATTGGTGACTCCATTGTACCTCAGAGCACTTTGAGCTAACAAGCCGTGCTTCCAATCTGTTTCGTTCTTTACATCCAACGACCACCCTATGCCACTCAGATAAGTCTCTGGTTATAGAGCAGGATCTCTATACCTTGCTGCAAATTATTTGTTTACTGTGGTACCTTGATACAGGAGCACCTTAAGTCACAAGCAATTTGAGATGTAAGCAGTCATGGTGGGATTTTTTGCTTTCAGTCATGACGGGATATTTGAATCACTGGATTCCGCCACCCTCACTAGATAGTCTGCACAATGTTCAGTTTCACAAGGTACACGAGGCTGTCTTGTTTAGTTCAGTGTTTATCTGGCCATGCGAGCATCTGTATTGAATTGCTTTTGCTTTCTTCTTTATTTTTGTCATCAGTTTTTCTGGCAAATTTCTTAACCCTGGGTTCTGACAATGGAGGAATTGAAGGAGTTACAACAGCGCAGCATATGGAGGTTTGGCACAAAATTAGTGGGGAGGAGTGCGAAGTAAAGAGGTAATTAGTACAAGGGAGATTAAGGAAATGTTGAAGATTTGAGGAAACATTAAATAGTTTATTGAAAGGACACACCTCGAAAAAGTTGCAATAAGTCATGCGTTGGAGCTGTATAATGACACTTGTTTCATACTTTATCAAAAAGTTCTGAAAGGAAGGAAGAAACAAACCTCCATGGAAAGGTTTTTATTGAAACAACCTTTAAGTGAAATTGAGGAAAGTGTGGCAAAACAGCCAAAATTCATTGAAGAAAATGATGACAATTAACTAAAGGGAAAAAATAGCAAAAAAGTTACATATCATAAGTCATGTGTAAAATCAATTTTGCATTTAAATGTAGCATTAGTGTATAGAGAGTAACATTTTAAGTGATAGCCCATGAAATGAAAACCTTCTCCTCCAGCATCTTCACCTGACCTTGAAAGTAAATAACATTTAATGAGCAAGTTTATTTCTTTACATTCTTTCTTACTATCTGTAAATATATTTGTTATTTATAAAGTACATTTTCTTATTTAAAAGCATATACGTAAAATAAAAAATTCATGTGGTTTTTTTGGAGCTGGAACAGATTAATTGCATTTCCATTAATTTAAATGGGGAAATTCAATTTGACACGGGAGCAAATTGAGTTACAAATTGTCTATGGAATGAATTAAACTTATGTGTCAAGGTACCATTGTACTTTCATTTCAGATGATTGTATTCCTGGAGTAAGATCTATTACCCAAACCCTTATTAAAAAGCTTAGCAAACAAGAAAATTTGAGCTGAGTAAAATCTTTGAATCTTACCTTTTTGAAGTATGGTGGTAAGAAATTTAAGGTACGTTACCAACAATCGCTACTTCTAGATATTGTCATCATATATTTGAAATACAGTTTTGTGTTATTTGGCTGGGTAGGTGGTATGTGGGATGAGATTCAGTGTGTAATTCACGGACTAGTATTTGGCTTGAAATACCAATTCAAATACCCCTTAGTATTAGTATTCCCTCCCCCCCCCCACCAATAAAATTTTAAGTTTCCCTGACCTATTTTCAAAAACCTTGAGAAGAGTTGATCTATATCCTGGGGAAAAAACCAAACTATAAGATAAGCTGAAGGAGGGAAAGTACAGTGAGTTTCAAAAGAATCATAATGGTGCCAGCCTGGGAATCCCATTATAGTTATGGGTTTTTCTTGATCATGGGGGTCTTTAGGGGTATATAATGTTGAAAATCACACCCTCGAGACTGTGAATGCCACAATTCCCCCTTCTGTGTGATTGGTCAGAGGGGAAGAGGAGAATCTTGCATCAGGATTATCATAAAAGTTTGTGATTGTATCTAGAAGAAAAGATATATTTTTGCTGGAAGCAAGCCACTTGTGTGGGCAGAATCCCTTTTCTTTCCCTTCCTCTTCCCTTCCCTTTTCCCTTACTCTTCCACACCACACCCCCTGCTCTCCAATGTTTTCTCCAAATAAAACCACTTTTCTCTGCCAACATCTTATCAAGTCTCCTGTCTGCTCATTAGAGTGGGGAATAAAAGCTTACCTTCTCAAATAGATCATGTATAAAGAAGTATAGTAGCTTTTATAGCTACATAACACATTGAAGATTACAAAGTATATGATTTGAATAAATTACAAAGGGAAATTTTTTAAATGACAATGATATACTGCAAAATATTTCAGAATGTTCCTATGAAAATTATTAAACTTGAAATGTGAATTCATTCAATATTTTTTGACTGCTTCCTACATACAAAGCACTGTGAGGAACTACAAATGAATCTCAGCTATAATCTAATTGGGAAGATTGAGAAATTAGATAAGCTTTTAAAATGACACGAACTGAATTTATCATATAACAAAATCAGGTAAGCAGATATTTTAGAAATCATTTCAACCAATAATTTATCAGAACCTATTAATACAAGTTGACTTGTTTTAGTAGAGAAGTATAATATCTATACCAGAATTTACCTCCATAAAATGAAAATAATAATATCTCTATCTACTTTTCAGGTTTGATTCAAGAAACAAACTAAATAAGATGTTTGTAAAAGTTTTTTCATGACAATGCAATGATATAAAAAGTAAGTTATCATTATTAATAACCTATTTCTAAGGTCTGTGTTAATTTTTTGCTATTATTAGTGTATGATATAAAGTGTGTTTGTTTCTCAAGAGTAAACATTTGGCCTGTGCCCCCAATGTCCTTGGGATAGGGGCTCTAGTTGACATCCTGGTTGACCTAATTGGAAAAGGGATGACTAGTCTGTTTTTGCAACCAGGCGTTACATTTGCCATTAGAGCATCTGCCTTTCTCATGAGGAAAAGAAATAAACAACTGCTTTTTTTCATTCTCATCTTCTGACACCAGATGCTTTTTATATTTTTGAGTGGGTGGCACCTGGACCTATTTTTTTTATCCCATTAAGTTGGTGCATTGGCTGGGAATCCTGGAATGGTAGAAAGATCCTTGGTTCCTCCTTTTGATGGACAAAGGGCATCCACCAGTTATTTTGGCCACCACCACCACCACCCAGCCCTAGGGTCCCTAACAATCTCCAAGTGTGAAGGTATAAGGAGGTAAGAGTAAAAAGCAAAGAAGTTCAGGACCAGAGAGCTATGACAAGGATCACATAAGTTTGTGCACACAGGCCCACATCCTGAACCTGTTGAGATTTTGCAAGAATGAAATGTCCTGGCTAGTTCACAAGATAGCCTTGATTGGTGAGCCTAAAGTTCAAATGACTAGTACTCTAGTTTGAAAGCAAAACTAGGGTCTAATTCATAAGACATCCCAGATGCCTGGTGAATCTGGGAGTGAGTGAATTGTATAATTGTTTTCCTTCAAATTCAGAAACTATTATCTTCAATTTTTTTCATTCTTTTGATTTTGTTTTATTAGGTCTTGGTATCTCGTAAAGTCATTAGCTTCTAATTGCCCAATTCTAATCTTTAAAGACTGAATTTCTTCCATGACCTTTTGATCCTCCTTTTCCATTCTTCCTTTCAAGTTGTTCTTCTCTTCTGATTTTTTTGCATCATTTTCCAGCAGGTCAATTCTGGCTTTCCATGTCTGTGTCTGTTTCCAGGTAACCTATTTTGCTATTTTCTTTTTCCCATTTTTCTTTATCTTGTCTTATTTGATTTTTAAATTCCTTTTTGAGCTCCTCGAGAAGGAGAATCAAAAAGTCATCAAAGAAATTCAGTCTTTAAAAATTAGAACTGGACAATTTTGTCAATCAAAAGAATGAAAAAATTGAGGATAATATGAGATACCTCTTTGACCTGGAAAATAGACCCAGGAGAGAAAATTTAAGAATTATTTCACTACTCAGAAGTCATGACCAAAAAATAAAAATCCTAGCCATTGTGTTATAGGAAATTATCCAAGAAAACTGCCCTGATATTTTTGAACAAAAGGGTAAAACAGAGAATGAAAGAATCAACAGATCACTTTCTGTATTAAATCCCCAAATGACAATTCCCAGGAATGTTATAGTCAAGGAGAAGATAATATAAACTGATAGAAAGAAACAATTCCAATATCATGGAACCCTAGTCAGGATTATATAGGATCTGGCAGCATCCACATAGAAGCACCAAAAGGCTTGGAATATGATATCCCAGAAGTTAAGGGAACTGGGTCTACCATCAAGAATCAACTACCCAGCAAAACTGACTATATTCTTTCAGGGGAAAGTATGGTCATTTAATAAAATCGAAAATTTCTAAGCATTCCTAAAAAAAAAGACCAAACAGAAAATTTGATGCCCAAATACAAAATTCAAGAGAAGCATAATAAGGTAAATAATAAAGAGGGGGAAAAATTTAAGGATGTTAATAAGATCAAATGGCATATATTCCTACAGGGAAAGATGATCTCTATAACTCTTAAAAACTATTATCATTATCATAGTGGCTAGAAGAAGTATACATATAGGGTGCAGTGGTAGTAAGCTGGTTAGGATAATATGTAAAAAATATTAAAAACTAGGGATGGAAAAGAGGTAAAATTGGGTAAAATATATTACATAAAGAAGTGAAGGGTGGGTGAGGGGGGTCAATATAATGGAAGTGTGGAAATGGAACTCTTCCCTCCCATTGTGTTGCTTTGTTTTGATGTAATCAATCAGCAACATTTGATGCAATCAATCAAGGACCTGAAGAACCTTTACCATTGAGATGTGCAAGTATAGAGAGGCCCTCAGAGAAAAGAAGGTGAAACTACCAAGATGGGAAACTAATCCCACAGGCACTGCCCCCTGTGTGGTGCCAGACAAATTAAGGAACTATGATTGGTTTCTGAGATATGACATGAGAGAGCTAGTGGATGGAGAAAACTGCTTATAAAGGTGAGACCAAAGCTCTGGACTGGCACTTTCACACTCTTCTGGCTGACCCTTAGAACCTGAAGGAGCGCATGTCGGTGGTGAGCTTCAATCCATCAGAATGGTAGATAGGGTATTAAGCTAGCTTCCCTCTACCTCTTTCCTACACTTCCCTCTCTTTACTATCACTACTTTGATGTAATAAAGCTATTAAACCTACTAGCAGCCTCATAATTTAATTGTAATTATTACAGAAATAAGGAAGAGGTTGGCAACACATAATACTTAAACCTTGATCTCATTGGAATTAACTCAGAGAGGGAAGAACGGTGTTATATTCAAACTCTGAGAATTGTTATTCTCACCTTGATTGACAAGGGAGACAGTTGAAGACATTGGAATGTTCCCAGATTCCTTGAGGACAGGAGCAAAGGCAGTTGGCCTCAGGATATAAATACCCTAATGGTCTTTGGTCTGAGGTCTTTGGTCTTTGAGTCTGACCATTCGGCTTTCATCTTTGATCTTTGATTTGAAGCAGTGATCTGTGGGTCTCTGACTGTGGGTCATCAATCCTCTCTGAATCTCCCTAGATATTTAGGCATTTGAATCATCATTAGCTATTAGGTATCTGGGCCCGGGAGGTGAAGGGAAGAAGGAAGGTAGAAGAAGAAGAGGGTGGATTTCCTTAAGGGTGGTTACTTCCTGAAGGCTGTGCAAGGCTGTCATATCACAAACTGATAACAAGGAAGCTGAGAGAAATCATCATATCTGTACCAACCGAGCAGATTGCCTTCTTTGGTTTGGCAGTGGCCAAGCTGAACCAGAGGAGGGTAAACACTAGCCCAGCTTACTGAAACACCAGCTATTAGTGACAGGGTCTCCTATCCCCAATCCATTTTTGATTATTCCTTTCCCTATTTAACATCAATAGATAAAGTTTTATTAAGTACCTTCCTGAGTGATCATTATATCACAACCCTTGGGAGGGAGCAATGCGGTCAGATAAAACATGATCCAAGGCTAATTAGAACCCAATATTAATAATTAATCCAACCCCAGGTGGGACCTGAAAGGGTTACCCATCTACCAGACCCCAAGGGTCCTGCCTGGGCACTGTTATATAGAAATAGGAATTATATCATTAGCAAAGGTGACTGAATTGGTGTTCCCCAGTCACTAGCTATCTAGGGAAATACAAGGCACAGCTTCCCTAACCAATATCCCCTAGGAGCGTAGTAGTATCAAGAGTCCTATTATTTTTTATAACAACAGTCAGATCCATTGGGGTATAGAATTATATCTTACCCTATAGAGAAGTAGAAGGGAAATAAGAAATGGGGTGTTGGAGAAGGGAGTAATACAAGGGAAGGAGAGGTTGGGGGACATTCAAAAGGCTCCATAGTAAGATGGGAATAATAAGGGAGGAGGTCATGGGAAGGAAGTAATATAAGGGAGGGGAAAGAGTGGAGACTGATTAAAAACAAAACACTGGAGGGGAAGGTAAGAGAGAAAGGAGAAAAGTTAAGTCTAAAGGAGGAAGTCAAAATGGAGGGGAATTCACAGATAGTAATCATAATGGTGAATGTGAATAAAAATAGCAGATTGGATTAAAAACCAGAATCCTATCATATGTTGTCTACAAGAAATACACTTGAGGCAGATAGACACACACAGAGTAAAGGTAAGAGGTTGGAGCAGAATCTATTGGGTTGCAATTGAGACAAAGAATACAGGTAGTAATTATGATCTCAGACAAAGCTAAAGTAAAAATAGATTTAATTAAAAGAGATAAGGAAGGTAATTACATCTTTATAAAAGGCAGTATAAATAATGAAATGTCAGTACTCAACATATATGTACCAAATAGTATAACATCCAGATTTTTAAAGGAGAAACTTAAGGAGCTTAAGGAGAAAATAGATAGTAAAACCATATTAGTGGGGATTTCAACCTTCCCCTATCAGAACTAGATAAATCGAACCAAAAAATAAATATGAAAGAAGTAAGGGAAATAAATGAAATAAAAATTAGAGCTAATACATATTTGGAGAAAATTGAATAGGAATAAAAAGTAATATACCTTCTTTTCAGCGGCACGTGGCACATGTAGAAAAATTGACCATATACTAGGCCATAAAAACATCACAAACAAATGTAAAAAAAAAAAAACAAAAATAATAAATGCAATAAATGCAGATCATAATGTGTTAAAAATTATAATAAGGGCTCATGGAGAGGCAAGTTTAAAACTAATTGGAAACTAAATAATCTAATTCTTTAAAACTGGTGGGTCAAAAAATAAACCATAGAAATAATTATTGATTTCATTGAAGAGAATGACAGTGAGGAGACAACATAGCAAAATCTATGGGATACAGCCAAAGAAGTACTCAGGGGAAAATTTATTTACCTAAGTGCCTATATCAACAAAATAGAGAGGGAGGAGATCAATGAATTCATCTTGCAACTTATAAATCTAGAAGAGAACAAATTTAAAATCCTCAGATGAAAACTAAATTGGAAATCCTAAAAATCAAAGAAGAAATTAATAAAATTGAAAGTAAAAGAACTACTGAACTAATAAATAAGCCTAAGAGCTTGTACTTTGAAAAAATACAGTATTGGTTAATCTAATTTTAAAAAGAGAATCAAATTAACAGTATCAAAGATGAAAAGGGAGATCTCACCTCTAATTAAGAGGAAATTAAGGTAATTATGAAAAGCTATTTTGTCCAATGATATGGCAATAAATATGACAATCTAGGTGAAATGGGTGAATATTTACAAAAATATAAATTGCCCAAAGTAACAAAAGAGGAAATAGAATAGTTAAATAATCCCATCTCAGAAAAAGAAATTGAACAAGCTCTCAAGGAACTCCCTAAGAAAAAATCCCCAGGGCCACATGGATTCACAAGTGAATTTTGTCAAACATTTAAAGAACAACTAATCTCAGTACTATTCAAACTATATGACAAAATAAGCAAAGAAGGAGTCTTACCAAATTCTTTTTTTTGACAAAAATATGGTACTGATTCCAAAGCCAGGAAGACCAAAAACAGAGAAAGAAAACTACAGACCAATCTCCTTAATGAACATAGATGTAAAAATCTTGAATAAATTACTAGCAAAAAACTACAGCAAGTTATCACAATGGGTAATTCACTTTTACCAGATGGGATTTGTACCGATCACTGGTCTAGTTGACCAAGACTGTTACTGACCAACCCCTGAAAATTATTATGAACAAATCTCATGCCTCTTGATGGTCCTGAACTATTTCTATATGGAATAGTTAGTTTGGGAATCATGAGAATTGTTGTTTTGTTGATTCTGATTTTTGATGTCTTGCTATGAACTGTGTCATAGTTGGTTCAGAACTCCATACTGTCATCTGTATGGCCCTGTCTATTTTCTTTCACTTTTTGTGGTATTGTTGAGAGCAGCAGGGATCCTTTACTACAGTTTCCTACATTTTGTCCATGCCCAAATTATCTGTTTGTCTTGGATTCCAAAGATGCAAAGAACACTGATGCTAGCATTAGAATGGATAACCATAGTTTCAAGTACAGTGATAGCTATTGACAAAAACATTGGTGACATCAGCGCTAAAGATGAGATGTGGAGGAGGTCAAGGAAGCTAGACAAAGTAATCCAACTCTGTATTGGAATGGAGTACCAAACCATAAAAACAGACTCATGTCCTTATAAATGAGAGGTTTTATGATTAGCTCAGCTAAGGGAATGGATCAGTTAGTTAAGGCAGCACCTCCAGGATCTCCAAGTCCTAGGTTACTTCAGCCAAATCTTCTATGGATCCTCCCATTAGAGCCTGGAGTGACAATGGCTTAGGATCTAAGACAAGTCATTGAGATAGAGACAAAATATCAGGAGACTAGCGCCTGGTACAAATGGGTCAGATATACCATTCATAGTCTGGGAAAAAGTGATTATGATGCCTATACCACAGGCAGACCTAGAGCCTGTTCCCTTTCCTCTGGGACTAGATGAATACAAGGCTGAATTCAAATGTGTGGTTATCCTCTTTTGAGAGCTAAATCCAGAGAATTGCAGTACACTGGCCACTTTATACCCAACCACTAAAGTAAATGACACAAGAGGGGTAACTCTGGCTAGAGGAGGATTCTGGAATCCTGGTACATGAATGGGAGACCCAGTCCAAAGCCTTGTCCAGTCCAAAGTTTGTACCCAAACCTGGAATGTGACTAACCTGACCTGAGTTTGCTAATCTAAATATTTCTCAAGAGGATCGTTGGTGGTCATGTGAGGGAACCACACAAATTCTGAATAGCTTGGCTGGGACCTGTGCCTTGGTACAGTTGGCAATCACAATCACAATGATATATCTGAAGCAAACTACTCATTTAGGTCAGTCAAGACTAAAGAGGAGTACTCTCATTTCTCCTCCTGGCTCCTTTGATCAATACATAGATTCAATATGAGTGCCTAGAGGAATCCGGGACAAGTTTAAAGCTAGAAACCAGAAAGCAGCTGAGTTCAAATCTCTCTTTTGATGTTTTACCATAAACAGGAATGTTGACTGTATCAATTACATTTATTATAATCAGCAGAGATTCATAAATTACACCTGAGACATAGTAAAGGGTTTGTCCCAACAAGAAAGCTACCAGTCAAGTGGCATGGGGAAATTAGTTCTAGACATGATGTTAGCTAAAGGAGGCAGTGTCTGTGTCATGCTAGGAGGGAGGTGTTGCACCTACATTCCCAATAATACTGCATCACATGAGTCAGTGACCAAGGCCCTCCAGGAACTAACTGCCCTTTCAGAAGAATTAACCAGAAACTCAGGAGTAGATACTGCCTCCTGGACCTCTTGTTTTGACTCACTTTTTCTTGGGCCCTGGACAAAGTTTATACCAATGATATTTAGAGTCCTGAGCATCATCTTAATACTCTCCTGTTTCATTCCCTGTGGAATGATTCAGAGAACTATAGAAAATATGTCTATAGTACCTTCCAAACCTTCCCTGCCCAGACAGATGATCCCAAGAATGATGATCCTAAGAAAACAAAAGGTCCAGAACTCAAAAAAGGTAAATAAGGAAGACTTTGATTTGGAAAGAGAAGCCGAAACTTCAAACATTCCACTCCAAACAGTGGAATGAGAAATCACACAACTAGGGGGAAAAAACAAGGGGAATTGTGTGAAATAAAATATGTGTGTTTCTCAGAGTAAACATTTGGCCTGTGCCCCCAGTGTCCTCAAGGAAAGGGCTCTGGTCCACATCTCTGTTGACCCAGTTGGGAAAGGGATAACTAGTCTATTTTAAATTTCAAGGAACTTTTGTTGACTGTTTATCTAAAGACTCCAGTTCAAGCCTGGGAAAGAAACTGATAAAAGAAAAAAACCCTCATTCAAGGGCAATAAATAATTCAGTTGCTTCCTTAAGAATATTAATTGAACACTTAAGAATATAAAATTAACTCTTAAGAATATTAAATGAACACTTTCTCTGTACCTCACCATACTCTGAATCCAGTTAGAATAACATGTGTTTAGATTGTAAATTCAGACCCCATGCAGGGACTGGACAGGGGGAAAAAGGGGGAGTCTTATGTTAGGAACCTTTAAAATGTCTGGTTTTGCACCCAGGAATTGCATTTGCCATTAGGTCATCTGCCTTTCTCATGAGGAAGAGAAATAAACAACTGCTTTTCTTTACTCTCATTTTCTGACTCCAGATATTTTTTATTTTTTGAGTGGGTGGCACTGGGTACCCGCTCTTTTTATCCCACTCATTAAGATTATCATCACCATTTTTTTTATCTTTGTGATATCTGTATCCTCCCAACACTGAGCTTAAACTTAGTACAAAAAATTTTAACTTAACTTTCCTGATATTAATATATTTTTATGAGTGGATTCAGAACGTATTTGTGATGCCAATTGACAGCAACTCTTGAATGCTTCCATGCAAAACTTTCCCACTTTAACTCTCTCAAGCCGTTGCTCACAGGTCTCATGGCTCTTTTGGGCACCATCATGGCAGCACTTCCGAACACGCAAATGTCTGTACTGAGCAGCTGTAATCAATAACAGTTGTACCCTTATTGAAGTCCTTTCAATGAATTCTTTATATTATTTTTATTAAAACCCTTACCTTTTGTCTTATAATCAATAATGTATATTGGTTCCCAGGCAGAAGAGTGGTAAGAGGTGGTAAGGACTAGGTAATGAAGTTTAGGTGACTTGCCCAGGGCCACACAGCTAGGAAGTGTCTAAGGCCAAATTTGAACCCAGGACCTCCCATCTCTGGGCACTCTTAACCTACTGAACCATCTCGCCACCACCTTCATGTACTTTAATTAACCTGCTATACATATGTTTTTCTAACCAGAAAATCAGGTGCCAAACATAAACAAAACTGCTCCTAGGAGATTGTGGTTCAGGGTGAATCTCACCATCTGCTTCCCCATGATTCTCCCCATTTCCACCCTAGGACCTTTCATGATCTTCTCCCAACATACATCTTGGTAACATTATGCTTAAATATGCAAAGAACCATCAAAAAGACAGCCTGATCGGATGGTTAGGAAGTAGTAATGACAACACTGGAACATTTAGGAACATCCAGACTTCAGAGGACAGCTTCACCTGATCTCTTCCCATCCCTACGCTGTCACCTAGACTTAAGAAGTAGCAAAAGTCACAACTATCAATGTAGCCTGAGGATTCTGTGGTTCAGCTGTTGCTCTGGTGCTCCATCCTCAGACTGCTGCCCTGGAACTTCTTGGATTTAACCCGGAGAGAGGAAGAAGCCAAGGACTAATCCAGCATTCTCTGATTCTTTAATTTCTGTCATTGATTTAGCTGTTTTCAGTCAACATCATGACAAATAGCATTGGAAAAGTGACCAATTAAATCATCATTGGATGAAGGTTTGGTGATGACTGCAGCATATCTGAGATCACTTGGCAAGTCTCATAACTCTTTGTAGTGTTCCAGAATTTTCTGCCTACCCCTTTGGTAAAGGGAGATTGGGACAGAGAGGCCCTTCTAACCAGTAGACATATACTTTGCCTGATTGGATCTGGACCCAAAACAAAGGTGCCAGTGGAGTTGCTAGTAACCTTGTCCTGATGCTGTTTATCTAATAAATTTATTCTAATATCCTTTTCCTTCAGGCTTCAGCTCAGTAGCCACCTCTTCCACATTGCCTTCTCTGATGACATATATGAAAGCATTTTCTCTCTCCTCAAATGCCCTTAGAACACATTGTCTGAATTTCTCCATCATTCCCTCCCTTGTAATATTCCTGCTCATGTATATGTTGTAACAGAGCCATGTTCCTTGATTAAATGTAAACTCTTTGAAGGCAAAAATGGAATTGATTATCCACTTAACCAACTTGGTTCTCTGCAAATAATAGGTAGCATGAACTCTGAACCTGTATTTGGGAGACCTTGGCTCTGATCCTAGCTCTGATATTAAATTACTATGTTTCTTTGGGTGCAGAACTGGATTTCCCTGAGCTTTGGGATCCCAAGTATACAAAATAAGAAGATTTGACTAGTTCTTCACATTTATACAGTGCTTCAAGGTCTGTGCCTCTAAAGGGTACAAGCTATGCAACATCCTTTCTAGAGGCAGGGAAACCTCTTTGCCTGATAAAATCTCTCAGCCAACACCCTGATGCTGGAAATCTCTTTCCTCAAAGGAAAGTCTTTCATTCCATGGGGAGACAGCAATTCCCCTGGGAATGGGAATGTGTTAGCTCACAGCCATATTCTAATTTCCTTTTCTCTTACAGGAATATATTTGCTATGACTACTCCCAAAGGCTTGTTGCTAAAGCTTAAATGAGATAGAAAATCTGAAATTGCTTTGTAAAATTTAAAGTGCTATGCCTATATAAGGGGACAGCAAGATAGTGCAATAAATAGAATGCCAGGCCTAGAGACAGGAACACATCTTTCTAAATTCAAATCCGGCCTCACACACTTACTGGCTGTGTGACCCTGGGCAAGTCACTTAATCCTTTTGCCTCAGCTTCCTTATCTGTAAAATGAGCTAGAGAAGGAAATGGCAAAGCACTCCAGTGTCTTTGTCAAGACAACAAATGGGATCATGAAGAGTCAGACAAGACTGAAAACAATTGTACAACAACTATATAATGTATAATTCTTGTTAGATAGTCAATAAATATTCATTGATTCATATTTCATTAATCACCATAACTACTGTAGTGAAAGTATAAGTTCATTTCTTTTCTGCTACTCTTATCATTGAAATAGTGAAATTCTTGAGATTGAGAAATGTTTGGGCATAAGTAAGTGGCCAATAATTATAACTGATAAATTGCCTAAAACATCACACACAGAGAGAGGTCCTGGGTCCAAGTCAGATAAAGCAGGGTAAAAAGTTAGTTAAGCTGTTTACCTGTAATAGACCATTTTTAAAATGATTCCCTAAAAATAGCAAAATGTATCATAGATATAAATACACATTTACTCTACTTACCAAGTAATTATAGAAGGCTATCTTGTCAATATATGGACTTCTCGGTTTAACAGTAATGCTTAAGTAATCTCCCACATGTAAAGGTTTGAGGCTCTCTGTCCAGTCAATATAAAGGTAACTTTTGCTGCGGGATGAATATGCTACTGCTCTATATTCTTTGACAGCCTGGTTTTCTTCTGGAAGATTAAGGTCTTCAATTCTGACCTAATGAAAGGGAAGAGTAGGAGATGAGGATGATAGAAAAACTTGTAAAAATATGAGGTTAGGAAACCAAATTTTTCATATCAAAAATGAAAAATAACTTGCAATAATTGAAGAGGAACAAAACTGCTAATTTAAAGGAAATAAACTCATTCTTAAATTTCTTAAATACTAAGATTAACAAAAGAAAAAATAGACCACAGAAAAAGCCCAGTAACAAGAAGAAAAACCTTGAACAAGTCATAAATAAAATCCCAAAAGGAAAAGATGTTCTAGGACCAATTGGTTTAACAAGAGAATTCTACCAAATAATAAAAGAACAATTAATTCCAATGCTGTCAGTCAATAAACATTTGTTAAGTGTCTGTTATATGAGTGGTGCTGGGCTACGTGCTAGGGTTGCATAAACTGCTTGCAGTAACAAGAAAAGCAAGCACCTTTCTTATCTGTTTCTTTGATATAAATATGGTCTTAATCACTAAACCAGGGAGAGGCAAATTAGATAAAGATGCAAATTTTTCAAAAAAAATTAACAAGTAATAGTTAAATTTAGCCACAAGAAACAATAAATTTGCTAATAAAATTTTCAATAAAATTTACAAGTAGGCGAAATTAACAGATTAGAAAGATTATATACTCTGGCTAGGTTTGTTCTATGCCAGGAATTCAACATAAGGAAGACTAGAAATATAAACCATGTTAATAATGTAAACAATAAAAACTAAATATTTTATTAATGAAAAGGCATTGTACAAACCCAATACTTGTTTCTATTAAAACTAGAAACTAAAATTCTAGAAATCATGGAAAAAATAAACCTTTTTTCAATGTAGTAAATAATATTTCTCTAAATTCCAGAGCAAATGTTATATGTAGTGGGAAATGGGGGAAAGACCTTTCTAATAACATTAGGAGTAAAGTAAGAATGACCATTATCACCACCACTATTTAATGTAGCACTGGAAATGCTAACCATAGAAATAAAGCAAGAAAAGGAAATTTGGAGGTATAAGGTTATGAAAGGATAGCTTTTTGCAGATGGCATGATGATATACTTAGATAAACTTAGAGAGTCAACTAAAAATTAATTTAAATAATTTCAATTAAGTTGCAATAGATTAATCCATGTAAACTATCAACATTCCACCTGCAGATAAATATTTATCTATATGTACAGATCTAAATATATAGAGAGGAATTATGATAACTGATAAATTAGATATAAATTTAAACAGATAAAAGTCTAAATATAGACTATATATATATATATATATGGAGAGAGAGAGAG